>NC_137955.1:38118580-38348580 GCF_963924665.1 Micromys minutus | reverse complement strand
GGATAGGGAGTTCCACAGGGGAAACTGAGAAAGGAGATAACATTTGAATTGTAAATAAATAAAATATCCAATAAAAATAACACAGCAAAAGCAAAATAAAATCTTACCTATGTTCAGTCAGTTCCCTGTCCAATGCTGACCATTTAAAGTGCAAGCTCTTAGATTTATTTACTTGCCACCATGCCTCAGTACTGTTAATACACACTTGTATAATCCCTCTTAAGTGTAAGTCCAAAATAAGCCTTCACTTATAAGTTTTCTTTATCATGTGTTTTGTCATAGCAACAGGAAAGAAACTATTAAAAGTACATTTGATAGAAATTCAACATTTTCCTTTATAGAGTTTATTTTAAAGTCTTCATGTTATTTTTGTATATTTTCTGTGTTATTTATTAAAAGTTAACAATAATGATGAAATCATGCCTGGTACTGAAACACCTATTCATCTACACATAACTGGTAAAACCATGAATCATAAAAAAATGAATAACTAGTCCTCTATTAAACCAGAACAATCCCTAACTATAACCTAAATATTTGTCCTTATCCACAGATAAGTATAGACCTTACCCCTCATCAAGGAGTCTTTTGTATGCAACAGGTGGAGAACACTGGACAAGACCATGAAAAATTAGAACAAATTAAGTTGTATAGACCAGTTCCGATGAATACAGCCAAAAGCCCACTCTTGCACTCAAGGCTCAGGAAACATGAAAGAAGTAGTATGAAAGCATTGGGCCAGATGTTCTGAGAGTGTATCACCTTAGAATTTCAGAAGTTATGTTCATAAAACCTTACCAAATGATATTTAGGCATGATCTGGCAAGGTCAACAAGAGTCAAGCCAACACAGACAGGGGATAAATCCTGAGTCCCTGACCTTACATACAAAACTACAGGGATGTAAACAACACTCAAAGTAAAAGAGATAGTTCTCCTCATGGCAGAATACACTGTGTTCCAATACTAAACATTTAGCCCTTAAAGCATAAAGATGAATAACATCATGTGGGTTGAGTATATTGTATTTCGAATATAGATTTAAATACATATATGAAAACATCAATAATTAGTTAAAGGGAACTAACTATAAATTTGAAAGACAGCAAGAAGTAAATGGGAGGGCTTGGAGGGTGGGGAATGAATGAAGAAAGGATGTAAATATAGTATAGTAACAGAAAGTACAGGAAAAAAATGAGAGCAGCGGCAAAAACGATTAATAAAAGAAAAAGTGAACACATTTCCAATCAGAGAATGCTTGGTACCTCCCCAACCTTCTGCTCACCCTTGTGTCTGTGTTTGAATAAATCTAAGCAAATGATGGAAGAAGAACATCTGGTGCTTGAGGTAGCGAGTATCTTCCAGCTGTGCTTGATCCTCAAAACACAATATGTTTCTCAATAGTAATAGCTTAATAATTACAATCCTGTTTAGTTAAAACAGATAAAACTTCATGTTGATTTAATACAACTAAAACAAAAAGGATCTTATCATCACTTATGTAGATTAAGACTATTCGGAGTTATGCTTGCAATAAATGAAAAACATCTCTTTAGAAGTGATAATACACTTTTGATATTTTCATGCTATTTTATTTGGGGGGGGAGGATGCATTGTGTAGTGGCAGAATAGAAATCATGTTCTTTATACAGAGAAATTGTATTTATTTAAAGTTTAAATGTATGTTTATAGATAAAACATCCTATTTTCTCAAGAACTGTTGAGGACTTCTTTTTATATCGATAAAGATTTTAAATTAACTTATATTTTCAGAAGAAAAGGCAATAAAGCACAGTTTAACTTGGTGTGTTTGCTTTTGAACTATTAAACCTAGCATCACACACTAAAATCCAGCAGCCTAAACTGTAGCTCTTTCTAGGTGAAAACTCCGAGGCCAACCTACAGAGAGAAAGTCTCTTCCCATATTGCTGAGTATGAACATATTAGTGAATAAACCTCTATGTGATTACATACTAATATTTATGAATTAGTGTCCTAAAATGTCTGTCTGAAATGGCAGTGTATCATTGACTCAGACAGAGTTTAGCTATGTGGCCCCAGCTTGCCTAACGTCTCTGTGCAGACAAATATAGCCATAGACTCAGAGAGGTCTACCACCCTTTCCCACCTAGTACCTGAATTAAAGGTGTAGGCCTAGAAAAGATATTTCTGAATTGTTGATCAGATGAGCTAAAAGATACCCCAAACTGTGGACTATTCCTATCTTTGTTTGAAGGTATGCATCCTTTTGCTCAAGGTATAGTATACTTTGGACAGAACATGTGTGTGAACCTGGAACTTGCCTGTGACCCATCTCTCTTAGAACGAGATATCATGGTATCAGATAAACCTCTGCAGAGAGAACAGCAATCAATAGTCCTTTCTAGCTGTGATGCCTAGGAACTGCAAAATATACAAAAATCTGAAAATATTCTAAAAGGTACAATGGCAGTGTTTAATCCTGGCAGTAACCAACAGTATTTACTTGAACTTGAGCCCTTCCTACAAAATTGAAAGCAATTCATGATTGGTAGTTTAGCAAACTTCCTATGGCATGTTATGCCATAGAATTTAAAGGATAACCTATTCCTGCCTCTTTCCTAAATGACATTATTTCTTACTGCATTCTCAAATCTTATCTTGATACTTGCAGATGTCTGTAGCTTTGCTCTTCATTCAAGAAACATTTTTTTTTTTTCAGAGCAAATGGAGATCATTACAAAAACTTCAAGCCATTCAAATGGTGAGGAACAAATGCTTATGGGGTCACCTATCCCCAGCTAATAAATGTATGGCCAACTCCCTAAACCCAAGGTCCACGGCAGAAATATGGGCAGAAAGATGTTAAGGACCAGAGGACAAGGACATCTGCTGTAAGATAGTCTCATCTTAAAACAGAAATAAGGACATGAGAGGTGAATAAAGTGGAAAAGGAAGAGAGGAAAGAGTGTACCTTGAAGGTTTGAGATAAATATGCTCAAAATACATGGTATCAGATTTTAAAATTCTTATCATAAGATTATATTACATGTTTATAGATATCTCAGAGGTTGGATAATTATTCTTGGAAGAAAACAAAATTCCATTATATTAGGTACCATTAAAAACATGGGTATAAAACTAAAATAATACATAAAATCATGACTTTATCATCCTGATAATATTTATTATGCACTATCCTACACAGACTTTGCAAAACTTCTAAAAATATAAAACTACCTAGATTGTTTGTGTTGCATATCAATGTCCTCTCTAATTCTTTAAGAAATCCACTTTCATCTGTCAGAGACGCTACTGACATACATTAAACACTAGACTTTGTGTTCATTCATTTTTTGCTAAAGACAAATTTGCTGCTCTGTGTCCTGCATGACTGACCTGGTCATATATATCTGAAGTCAGGCCCAGACTCACAAGGTGATTTTTATCCCATATCCTACAGCATTTCAGTCAATATTTGTTATTTTTATGCTAATAAGCTGTATCCAAACAAGTCTTTGATTTCTTAGTGATTCCTACCATGAGGACATCCTCCATAGCAGATATAAGATATCCTTCATTTCAGATACTTACATTAGTGTTCATGACATAGCAATGTTACAGTTATGAAGTATCAACAAAATAATTCTATGATTGGAGGTATTCACAGCATGGCACTGTTGGGAAAAATCTTAGCATGACAGAGATTGAGAAGCATTGCCACAATGATCGTTGTTCTGTGTACCTTATGAATTTCTGCCACTTGTGCTTGTCATCCAGTGGAAATAAGATCATAATTTTGAATATAACAATATTTCAGAAACACAGCAGAGGAGCCAACAAACTCTCAATGAAGCTTCAGGAAATGGGTCCCTTCTTAGAGATTCAAGATGTATTCCCTGCACAATCAAGCACATCTCTTGCTAGATGAAGCAACAACTTCCTGCCAGGGTCACCTGTACAACACACAGACTTTCTTCTGTATCCTGGCTCTTTTCAGTTATCACGTTACATATTACATATTACAATAAGATCATTTCACAGAAAAAAATAGTATATTCCTATGTGTATGAATAAACCCACCCTTACCAAGAACCCTACAACGACCTTTAAATCTGTCATTTGAAAAGACGATAAAGCACTACTCACAGGCAGCTCCCACAGGATCTGTGCACTTTAGGAAGCAGGTACACATGGGTGTGTTCATTTTTATCTTATTAAAGCCAGATATTCACAAATACAGTTAGTTTGAATCTTTTTATTGGTTCTCTATGAACTTCACATCATGCACAGCAAGCACACTTATCTCCCCCTCCCTTCATATCTTCCAAACTTGCAACCTGCCCAACATCAGAGAAAAATATCTTGTGAAAGCGGTATTGTGTCAGTGTATCTCATAGCATTCCCTTTTATCTATACGTATTTGCTTGCAAATGTTTATCGCAATGATACTATTGGTCTGATATGAGGTCTCTGGCTTCTTCTGCTTTGTCAATACTGGATCCTCATGGGGACTCCTCAGTTATCCTGTTGTTTTCCTGTGCCTTGGAGATCCTGTAGTGTTGGATCTGCAAGATAAGACCCTTCATTCATTCCAGGATTGATGGGTTAGATGATGTGTGGACCAAATCAAAGCAGAAGAGCTGGGCTGGAGTGGAATCATTGATGGCCAGCTCTTTGGCTCTCACACCCTTGGCCCTGTCTCTCCAGCAGTTCTCCTAACTAGGGCCACCTCTACCCTGCTGCTCAGGCAAGGTGCAATCCCTGCTTTCCTCAGTCCTGCAGCCAGTGAGGGCATGGCCTGTTCTCCCACTTATAAATCTTGGAACCAGCTTTCTTGTGTGTTACAGATAGTGAGGGACAAGGGAGAGAAAGTGGGTGGCCTTCCCTCACATATATCACTTGGCGTGCAGACAAGAGGAAGGGGCAGCTATATTAGGCTATCAAGAAAAGGTACAGCACATAGAAGCTGCAGCACATGGAAGGCAAGACTAGCTCTCTTCCTCTCTCTAACCCAGTGCCAGCTCTCCTACCTGCCCTAGCTGGCAAGGAGTAAGGTTAGGGGACACTTCTGCATGGCAGGCATGAAGCAGTGACAGCTCTCCCATGCTCATACCCTCCTGCCTGCTCACCAACACTACTACCATCAGGGTACTGTACTGTCTCAGTGAAGTGCAGGGTCTAATTTCCTAGTGCTGCAGCATGTAAGGGGCAGGGCCAGATCTCCTGCTCTAATGACTGCATCTAATCCAACTCTGGCATAGAGAATACAGGGGAGAAGAAGAAATTTCTCCCTGCAACACCCCCAAATAGCAAAGAAGAGGCAGGACTGGCTCTCCTCTCTCACAGTCACTCCTTTCAGTCTGGTTCACCCATAACCCTCACATCTAGGGCAAGCTCTATTTTGCTTAGCAGGTAAGGTGCAGAGCCGGTAATGGTTAAAAGACAGGGCTGTTTCTCTCACTCTAATGACCCCTAGAATCTGCTGCCTGCTCCGGATCATGAAGGTTGAGGATAGTATCTCTCCCTTTCCCATGACACCACAGGGAGTTGAGTGGTAGAAGCAGATCTCCAACGCTGGAATTGTTCGGACTAACTAACCTACAACTCCTACAATGTGTTTCCCAAGGGCTATTGTCATCGGCTATGGGCAGAGTCAGCTTTTAGGCTTTCATGTCTTAAGCAGAAATGCACCCATGGCACCCAGGTAAGTGGTGGGGTCAGTTCTGCACAGACCTCAGACATCAACTTGTCTCCAGTGGCTTAGGGAATCTACCTGGACTTTGTTAGAAATGAACCCCTGCTGCTGTAGAGCCACAAACCCACACATGGTCCCCTCTGTCAGCACAGACAAGGACCTCACCATTGTAGCAGATGGGATCACCAGCCATTCATAGCAGGCTTTTCCTCACTACCCCAGAGTATCTAGTTTTGCCTCTTTGCGTTGTTCCCAATTCCTTTTGTTTCTCTTTCTCTTCCATTTCTCCACCACTTACTTATACCTCTTAGTGGTGCTGGAGGTCTCTGAGTGTCTGGGTTCCTCTCAGGAGGAATAATCTCAGCTGTGCTATGTCTGTCTGGTCACGCATTATGGTGCCACCAACTTGAGCTTATCCCAAGCATGATCTGAACCACCCCTACTCCTGACAGCCCTGGGGGCCACCAGAGTGGTGTTCATCTCAGGCTACCTCCATGGCTATGTCTAGTGGAGCCAGTCTGGCTGTTATTTCAAGCTGACTTCTTTGCTCACCCACCGTAGTAGCCATCTGTCCTGGGCTTACTGATGCCTAGAGCCTTTGGTCTCAGGCAGGCTTCTTCTACTCTTAGGCTTGCTTCCTGTCCTGAGAGCATAACTAGGCCTACCTGGACTGGAGTGTTGGTCATTTCAGGATAATCCCTTGTCCAAGCTCTCTTATACTAGTGGTATATCGGGCTCACATGTTTGAGGGAATGTTGGGCTATTGGTCATTTCAGATGTTCCTAGTCAGAACACTGAGCACAGTCAGAATGTCTTTCCTCTCTGCCGCCTATTGGCACACATGTGGCACAGCAGCAATACATGCAGTGCCTCAAGGGCCAGAAGAAGTAAGTGCAGCTTCTGCTAACACGAAATCAAAATTTATTTAAAAACTGAATTCAATCAAATATAGGTAGAGTCTGGCTGAAAACTACAATAATCGCCTTCCTGTTTGACCTTTACATATTAACATATAGACAGATAGAATAACTATCTATCTGGTGCATACAAACTCATGTTTCCCAGAGCAGAGGAAAGGGTGACTATTTATTCCAGCTGAGCTTCCTCATACCAAGTCTGTTGTTGTGATGTCTCTTTGGATGCTATTCAGTATATGTATGGGTTTTTACTCAATACCATTTATATTTCTCCTTAACCCTTTCATAGAATGCAATGGTTTTGTTGACCCATGCTTGCTCTCAACTGCAAGAAAGTGAATAGCAGAGAAATTTGACTTCAACTTTGTGATTGTTTGTGGAATGTGATGATTATCATCCTCCTGACACCATGGAGTGAAAGAGAGTCATGAAATGAACTTCTTTTATACCCAGAGTACAAATAGGAAGTTCACTGATTCATTCTGCTATTGGCTCATTACAAGAATTAGATATTTCAGATTCATCCACAAAGAGTACATTTAGTATAAACGAGATAAGGACCATATTTTCAGAAGTTTTGATTTCAAACTTTATGTTTCTCTTTTCTATTTTGTTGCTCAGTTAGTGACTTTCTTTGGCAAATCTGCACTGAATTAAAAATTCAGAAACAGAACAAAACAAAACAAAATAAAACAAAAGTCTTCATAAAATAAAATCTTTTTCATTATTTAAAGTATAAACTTGTGGATTATAGCGTTTCAGTACTGCATTTGAACACGGAAACCAATTCTCTTAAAGATGTAAAACATTTTCTCTCTACAAAACTAACCATGCCTTGAGGCGTTTCTATAATAAAACTGAGAGCAATCAGCCTGGAATGGAGATTGTGCCTGGAGAACACATAATCAGTATAATCAAATTATTATCCTGTCAAGAAAGAAATGTGTCCTTACAAAACCCAGCATCTAGGAATACCCAGCAGGCTTCTAGTGACTGTTCACCTTACTGTTAGTAATGAGTGACAGTTTCTCAGATTTGAACATAGGAAGGAAAATTCAAAGACGAGATTTGACAACTGAAAACATTCATTATTGAGTGGTGAGAAAGAAATAGACACTCTATAGTATAACAAAGGCAGGACATATAAGGAGAAAAAGAAACTGAACCTCAGGCTGTATTTCAATGGCAGGAACTAACAATTTGCTTTTCAGCAGTCTCACCACCATATCTGGAGATTGATTCATCTCTACCCATTCTACCTTTAAATCAATGTGGATTTGATCAATATTTTCTACTCAAAAATCAGCCCGAGTAAGTTCTTAGGGTATGAAACTATAAACCTTTATCTAATACTGGTTCATTCCCCCAATGACAATATTGAAAGTACATGTTGCCTTCAATGATTATGAAACACAGGCTTGAGAGATGGCTTGATGTTTAAGAGCACTTGCTGCTCTTGAAGAAGAAAGGAGTTGATGCTCAGCAACAACTGGTGGACTTCAACCACAGATTTAGAGTATCTGGTTCCCTCTTATGGCCTCTTCAGAGACCAGGCAAGTGCATCAAGTACATACATAAAGGCGGAAGAAACATTCATGTACAGAACAGATAAAACATGTTTACAAATGATTATGGAACATGTGAATCTTGATATCATGAGAAACATTGTTTAACTTCTTGTTGCATGACATTTTTTAAATAAAGTTGGATTTGGTTGGAAAAAAAACTTTAGTTCTACCTCAGAATCATGGTTTTATTAAATTAGCATCATTAACATTTTCTCTATTCACTGTAGAAATGAATTGGAATTGCTGAAATTGTATAGCAGCGGAAAAGTGAAACATATGTATAAACACACACACACACAGTATTCAGCAGTTCTAAAACAAAATTTAAAAATTGGCAGAAAACTGGGTGACCTTAGAATATGTGTTTGATGTTTGAAATATTTATAAAGTTTTACTTTATTAATACAGATTATAAAACTAAAGAATACTAAGGCTATTCAATGGTTATGAATTTGTCATACTCACACTAATTCACATAAACAATTTCTATTAAATCATTTATATTTTTTGATGTAGACAAATAGCACAATAAGAACACAGATTGGCTTGTACTCTAAGATTGAGAATTGATAAATGGAACTTAATGAGATTGCAAAGTTTCTGTAAGGCTAAAGACACAGTCAAGAAATCAAAATGGCATCCAAGAGATTGGGAAAAGATCTTTACTAATCCCACATCTGATACAGGTTTAATATCCAATATATACAAAGAACTCAAGAAGTTAGAATACAGAGAATCAAACAATCCTATTAAAAAATGGGGTACAGAGCTAAACAAAGAATTCTCAACTGAGGAATATTGAATGACTGAGAAGCATCTAAGGAAGTACTTGACATCCCTAGTCATCAGGGAAATGCAAATCAAAACAACCCTGGGATTCCACCTCACACCAGTCAGAATGGCTAAGCTGAAAAGCTCAGATGATAGCAGATGCTGGCAAGGATGCAGAGAAAGAGGAACACTTCTCCACTGTTGGGGGGTTGTAAACTGGTACAACCACTCTGGAAATCAGTCTGGCTGTTCCTCAGAAAATTGGACATAGTACTACCTGACATCCCAGTTATTCCACTTCTGGGCATATACACCAAAGGGGTTCCAACATACAAGCACAAATGCTCCACCATGTTCATAGCAGCCTTATTTATATTTGTCAGAATTTGGAAAGAGCCCAGGTGTCCTTCAGTAGATGAATGGATACAAAAATTGTGCTATATTTACACAATGGTATACTACTCAGATATTAGAAACAATGACTTTATACAATTCCTAAAAAAATGGAAGTATCTAGAGAATATCATCCTGAGTGAGGTAACCCAATCACAAAAGAACAGACATATTATGCAGTCACTGATAATTGGAAACTAGCCCTAGAAAGCTGTGAATACCCAAGAAACAAGACACAGATCATATGAAGCTCAAAAAAAAAAAAAAAAAAAAAAAAAAAAAAAAAAAAAGGCCAAAAAGTAGAAGCCTCGGTCCTTCATAGTAAAACAACAACAACAACAACAAGTTTATAGCACCCACTCAGAGTGGGGTACACCTAGACCTTAAATTATAATAACTCAGGAGCTTAGAAAATAGCCTTGCGGCAATAATTGGATCCTAACCTCAGAAAGTTCTGAATCCCATGAAACAACTCACAGACCACATGAATCTCAAAAAAAAAAAAAAAAAAAGCCCAAAAAGTGGAAGCTTCCATTCTTCTTATAAAAAAAAGTAAATTAATAGCACCCTCTTAGAGTTGGGTACACCTAGACCTTAAACCATTAATAACTCAAGAGCTAAGAAGATAGCCTTGTGGAAATTTTTGGTTGTTAAAAATCATTATGTTGAGATCCAAGGACACAGGCCTGGTGAGACTGTGCTGCGAGTAGCCAGGGTGTAGAGAGGTATGGGCTGGGAGTGCAGAGAGCATGCCCCCCCTGATTGGTTCAGTGGAGCAGGAACTCTGCTGTTGGGAATTGGTTTCCAACCGGAGGCCCTTTCGTGCAGAACAAACACTCAGACCATTTGTCACCAGGAACAACGGAGATCCAGGGACACAGGCCTGGCAAGACTGCACTGTGAATAGTTGGGGCCAAGAGAGGGCTAGACCTAGCATGCTGTAGGTGCGATCCTCCAGTTGGTCCAGAAGAACAGGAAATCTGCCGTAGAGACTCAGGTCCACTCAATAGGCACTTGCATAAGAACCAAAAGCTCAAGCCATTTGCCACCTAAAACAGTGGAGATTCAGAGACACAGGCCAGGTACATGGGAGAGACAGGAACCAATCACTGACAACAAGATCACTTATAATCATGGACAACAAGATATCAAGAGGAAAGTGAAAGAACTTACCCAGTGGAAACCAAGACAACCTGCCAACATCAGAACCCAGCTCTCACATCACAGCAAACAGCAGAATGCCAAACACTCCAGGAAAAGGAGACTTAGACATAAAATCATACATCAAAATGATGATGGAGATCTTTAAATGAGAACAGGAGGAAAACCATAAAGAAATAGAAGCAGCTTTTAAAGAGGAAACTGCAAAAACACTCAAAAAAATCAAAGAACTAGAGAGAAACAGAACCAAAGAGATGACGGAATTGAAGAAGGAATTTAAAATGGAAATGGAAACAATAAAAAAAAAAAAAAAAAAAAAAAAAAAACACTAAAAGAGACAACCATAGAGGTAGAAAACTGAAAAAAAAAAAAATCAGGAGTCACAGATGAAAGCATCTTCAACAAGACTACAAGAGAAGGAAGAGAGAAAATCGGGAGCCAAAAACAGCATTGAAAACATAGACAAAACAGTCAGAGAAGATGCAAAAGCCAAAAAGCTTCTAATCCAAATAGTCCAGGAGATCCAGGTCTCAATGAGAAGAACAAACCTAAGGATAATAGGAATAGAAAGGGGGAGGAATATCAAATAAGAGGCACAGTAAATATCTACAACAAAATTGTAGAAGAAAACTTCCTTAGCCATAAGAATGAGATGACCATGAGTGTAAAAGAAGCCTACAAAACTCCAAATATAATGGACCAGAAAAGAAATTCATTTCGGCACATAATACTCAAAATGCCAAGTGCCCAAAGCAAAGAAAGAATACTAGAAGCAGTAAGGGAAAAGGGTCATGTAACATATAAAGGCAGGCCAATCAGAATTACACCTAACTTCTCAACAGAGACTATGAAAGCTAGAAGAGCCAGGACAGACATCATGCAGACCCTAAGAGAGCACAAGTGCCAGCCCAAGCTGCTATACCCAGCAAAACTCTCAATCACCATAGATGGAGAGATGAAGATATTTCAAGACAAAACTAAATTTACACAATATCTGACCACAAATCCAGCACTACAGTGAATCATAGGTGGAAAACCCAATACAAGGAGGGAAACTATATCCTAGTAAAAACAAGAAAACTCCTAAGCAAGAAAACCAAAAGAAGAAAGACACACAGGGAGAATTCTACATCCAAAAGCAAAAATATCAGGAAACAGCAACCACAATTCCTTAATATCCGTTAACATAAATGGACTCAATTCCCCAATAAAAAGACATAAGCTATCAGACTGGATATGTAACCAGAATCCAGCATTTTGCTGCATACAGGAAACTCATCTCAGAGACAAATACAGACACTATCTCAGAGTAAAAGGTTGGGCAAAACCCTCCAAGCAAACAGGCCCAAGAAGCAAGCTGGAGTGACCATTTTAATATCGAATAAAGAAGATTTTCAACCAAAATTTATCAAAAAAGATAAGGAAGGACACTTTTTACTCATTAAAGGAAATATTAATCAGAAGAAACTGTCAATCATTAAAATGTATGATCCAAATATAAGAGCACCCATATTCATAAAAGAAATCCTACTAAAGTTAAAAAAAAATACATTGCAACCCACACAATAATAGTGGGAGACCTCAACACCCCACTCTCATCAATGGACTGATCATGGAAACAGTAAGTTAACAAGGACCCAGTAAAACTAGCAGATTTTATGAAACATTTGGAAATAATGGACATCTAAAGAGCATTTCATCCTAAAACAAAAGAAAAGAATACACCTTCTTCTCAGCACCTTAGGACACCTTCTCAAAAATTGACCATATAATCAGTCACAAAACAAGCCTCAAGAGATATAAGAAGATTGAAATACTACCATGCATCTTATCAGATCACCATGGTCTAAACCTGGTCTTTAATAACAACAAAGATAATAAAAAGCCCATATACACATGGAAACTAAGCAATGCTCCCTCAAATGATACCTGGTTAAAGATGAAATAAAGAAAGATATTAAGGATTTTCTAAAATTTAATGAAAATGAAAAGACAACATATCCAAACTTATGGAGTACAATGAAAGCAGTATTGAGAGGAAGATTCATAGCTCTGAGTGCTTCCAAAAAGAGACTGGAGAGAGCATACACTAGCAACTTGACAGCACAGTTGAAAGCTCTAGAACAAAAGCATGAAGATACACCCAAGAGGAGTAGAGAGCAAGAAATATTCAAACTCAGAGCAGAAATTGACCAAATAGAAACAAAAAGAACTATTCAAAGAATCAACAAAACCAAGAGCAGGTTCTTTGAGAAAATTAACAAGATTAATAAACCCTTAGCCAAACTAACAAGAGGGCAAAGGAAGAGTATCCAAATTAACAAAATCAGAAAGGAAAGTGGAGACATAACAACTGAAACTGAAGAAATTCATGAAATCATTAGATCCTACTACAAAAGTCTATACTCAATAAAGCTGGAAAATCTGGAAGTAATGAATTAATTTCTAAACAGATATCAGATATTAAAGTTAAACCAGGACCAGGTAAAACAATCTAAATAATCCCATAACACCTAAAGAAATAGAAGCAGTCATCAAAAGGTTCCCAACCAAAAAAACCCCAGGTCTAGATGGGTTCGGTGCAGAATTTTATCAGACATTTATTGACAACTTAACACCAATACTCTCCAAACTATTCCACAAAACAGAGTCAGATGGAACACTACCTAACTAATTTTCAAGGCCACAATAAACCTTGTTCCTAAACCACACAAAGACCCTACAAAGAAAGAGAACTTCAGACCAATATCACTCATGAACAGTAATGCAAAACTACTCAATAAAATCTTTGCAAACGGAATTCAAGAACACATCAAAATGGTCATTCACCATGATCAAGTATACTTCATCCTTGGGATGCAGGGATGGTTTCTTGTACAGAAACCCATCAAAATAATCCACCATATAAACAAACACAAATTAAAAAAAAACACATGGTGATCTCATTAGAGGCTGAGAAAGCATTTGACAATATTCAAACCCCTTAATATTAAAAGTCTTGGAGAGAACAGGAATCCAAGCCCCACATGTAAACATAATATAAGCAATATACAACAAACACATAGTGAACATCAAACTTGATGGTGAGAAACTTGAAGCAATCCCACTAAAATCAGGGACTAGACAAGGCTGCCCACTCTCCCCCTACCTATTCAACATAGTACTAGAATTCCTGGACAGAGCAGTTAGACAGCAAAAGGAAACCAAAGGGATAGAAATTGGAAAGGAAGAAGTAAAAACATCTCTGTTTGCATATGACACGATAGAGAATATAAGTAATATCAAAAATTCCACCATAAATGTCTACAGCTTATAAACAAGGTCAGCACAGTGGCTGGATATAAAATCAACTCAAACAAATCAGTAGCCTTTCTCTACTCAAAAGGACAAACAAGAGGAGAAAGTTATTAGGGAAAAGATACACATCACAATAGTCACAAACATTATGAAATATCTTGGTGTGACTCTAACTAAGCAAGTGAAGGACCTGTAAGACAAGAACTTCAAAACTCTGAAGAAGGAAATCAAGAAAGATCTCAGAAAATGGAAAGATCTCCCATGTTCATGGATTGGAAGGAGTCATCATTGTAAAAATGGCCACCTTACCAAAAGCACTCTACAGATTCAATGCAATCCCCATCAAAATTCCTATCCAATTCTTCATAGAATTGGAAAGAACAATGTGCAATTTCATCTGGAATAACAAAAGACCTAGATTAGGGAAATCCATCCTCAACATAAGAAATTATCTGTGGGAGTCACAATCCCTGACCTCAAGCTATATTATAAGTAAATCGTGTTAAAAACTACGTGGTACTGGTACAGAGAGAGGGACATGGATCAATGGAATAGAATAGAAGATCCAGTAATGAGCCATCACATATATGGTCTCTTGAGTTTTGACAAAGGTGCTGTAAACATTCAATGGAAGAACAACAGCCTCTTCAACAAAAGTGTCAGTCCTACTGTCACTCGGCATGCAGAAGAATGAAAATAGACCCTTTTTTATCTCCTTGTACAAAGCTCAAGTGCAAGTGGATCAAAGATCTGCACATTAAACCAAGTACACTGAAATTGTTAGAAGAGAAAGTAGGGAAAACCTTAGAACACATAAGCACAGGAGAAAATTTCTGAACAGATCAACAATGGCTGTTGCTTTAAGATCAAATATTACAAATGTGTCTTAACGAGATTGAAAAGTTTCTGTAATGCTAAGAACACTGTCAAGAAAACAAAATGGCAAACAACAGACTGAAAAAAGATCTTTATTAACCCCACATCTGATAGAGGCCTAATATCCAAGGTATAAAAGGAACTCAAGAAGATAGATGCCAGAGAACCAAACAATCCTATTAAAAATGGGGTACGGAGCTAAACAAAAAGTTCTCAATTGAGGAATATCTTATGGCTGAGAAGCATTTAGGGAAGTGCTTGATTTCCTTTGTCATGAGGGAAATGCAAATCAAAACAACCCTTTAATTCTCCCTCACATCAGTCAGAATGCCTAAGATCAAAAATACAGATGACAGCAGATGCTTGCAAGGATGAGGAGAAAGAGGAACACTTCTACACAATTGGTTGGTTTGTAAACTGATACAACAGCTCTGGAAATCAGTCTGGCTATTACTCAGAAAATTGGACATAGTACTAACTGAAGACCTAGTTATTTCACTTCTGGGCATATACCCCAGAGATGCTCCACCATGAAACAAAGACACATGCATCACAATGTTCATAGCAGCCCTATTTACAATATCCAGAAGTTGGAAAGAACCCAAATGTCCTTCAAGAAATGAATGAATACAAAAATCGTTGTACATTTACACAATGGAATACTACTCAGCTATCAGAAACAATAACTTTATGAAATTCTTAAGAAAATGGATGCATCTAGAGAATATCATCCTGAGTGAGGTAACCCAGTCACAAAAGAACAGACAACCCAGAAACAACTCACAGAATATATGATGTTCAAGAAAGAGAAAGGCCAAAAAAAATCAAAAATAATCATGGTTAATCTTTACACACCAAGAAAACTTTGACTATTTCCAGGCGACATCTTTTTTTATGTGCACTTTATGCTCATTGTAACTAGTAAGATTTTTTTAACAACTTTATTTTACAAAACAAAGATAAATGTACAGATTTTAAGCATTTTTTGCATAAAATTATACAATACATTTTTGTCAGTATTTTTTTTTAAAGATTTGATAGTGTGATAAAGATTCACCAGTAACAAGATATATTACAAGGCAATTGTGCTGAAAACTGAATGGTACTGGTACAGAAATAGGCATGTGTATCAATGGAATAGAATAGAAGATCCAGAAATGAGCCCTCATGTATATGGTCACCTGATTTTTGACAAAGGAGCCGAAAACATTCAATGGAAAAAGGACAGCCTATTCAACAAATGGTGCTGGTCCAACTGGCACTCAGCATGCAAAAGAATGAAAAGAGACCTTTCTTATCTCCTTGTACAAAGCTCAAGTGTAAGTGGATCAAAGATCTCCACACTAAACCAGATACACTGAAACTATTAGATGAGAAAGTAGGGAAAACCTTAGAACACATAGGCACAGGAGAAAATTTCCTGAACAAAACACCAATGGCTCAAGCTCTAAGGTCAAAGATTAACAAATGGGACTTAATGAGATTGCAAAATTTCTGTAAGGCTAAGGACATTGTCAAGAAAAGAAAACGGCAACCAACAGAATGGGAAAAGATCTTTACCAACTCCACATCAGATAGAGGCCTAATATCTGGAAATTACAAATTTCCAGTATACAAAGAACTAGTAAGATTTTAAGGCATACTATGAAACCTTAAAAAAGCTAAGTACTAACAAAAATGTATTCATATGCTTTTATGCAAAAATTCTTTTAAATCTGTACATTTATCTCTGTTTTATTAAACAAAGTTGTTCAACTAAAATAAACCATTATGTTTAATCTTTACAGACGAAGAACATTTTGACTATTTCTATGTTATGTTTAGTAACACATAATTTATGATCTTTGTAAATTGTAAGATTTTAATAAATACTATCAAACCCTAAAAAATTAAGTACTGACAAAATATATTCATATATATTTATGTGAAAATGCTTTTAATTATCAGTTCATGTATCTCTGTTTTTTTTTTTTTAAATAAAGTTGTAAGAAAAAAAGAACACAAATTGGTTTTATAAAGTGGTCAGTATTTTTTTGTAGATAGGAAATACTTGGCAATCTCTCTTACTACTATTCAAACATTTTATTAATTTCTAGACAAAAGTGGTTTTTGATAGATAGAAAGTTATTTGGAGTCTGGACACTATCTTAAAATCTGAAATAAAAGTTCATTGTATTCCAAGTCTTCAAACCTATTGGCAAATATAATAAATGTCCTATAATCTTTGGAAAAATCCAATATTTTACAGGACATGTTATTTCAGGAGAATTATAAATTCCTTTTTATCATAGGAACAAAATTACCTTGGCATGTCTATATGTTTTTCTCATCTTTTCTTATCTCTAGCCATTTATGTTATTAGTGATAATTCTTACAGAAAATTCTGTCCATTTCTGTGAAAGACAAGTTGATGGTACAGAAGTATGAAGAAACCCTTAATAAATGTATAATTCTATACTCTCTGAAATTTAAAACTTATTTTTAATTTATCGACTTAACTTTTCTTATTGTTGCTTCTATAAATATACTCTATACATAAATTTCGATTCGTAACTTTTTAGTTAAATCTACCATAAAAAATGCTGCCAGGAAATAAAGGGACGAATAGAGGAGTAGGGATTGGAGAAAAGATCATCCAGAGACTGCCTCACCTGGGGATTCACACAATATGCAGCCACTAAACCACTCTTGCTGATGCCAAGTAGTGCTTCCTGGCAAGAACCTAATATGGATGCCTCCTAAGAGACTCTTCCAGAGCCATACTGATATTGAGGAGGACGCTTGCAACTAACCATCAGACTAAATAGGAGGACCTCAATGAGGGAGTTAGAGAAAGAACTGAAGGACCTGAAAGGATCTGCAACTCCATGGGAAGCACAAAATGATCAACTATCTAAACTCACTACAGCTCCCAGGGACTAAAACACCAACCAATGAGCACACATGGCGAGACCCATGGCTTCAGTTGCATATGTAGCAGAGGAGAGCATTCTCTGCAATCAGTGAGAGGAGAGGCCTTTAGTCCAGTGAAGGCTTGTTTTCCCAGTGTAGTAAAATTCCAAGTTGCTGAGGTGGGAGAGAGAGCTTAGGACAGGGAGAACCTTCATGGAAGCAATGGGAGGGCGAGGGGGGATGGGATTGGGGATAAAAAGAGAAAAAAAAGACTAATTTGAAAAACTAGAAAACTGTGATGGGGAAAGTAAATGTGGGCTAGGTAAAAGACTCAACATCAGTGGTTACATTGAAATAAATCATTAATGGCTTATATTTCACTTCATAGTTGATCAAACCTGAAGCCAAAGTTTGAACCTTTTCAATGCTAAAATTAAAAGGTTGCGTTCTCATGTTTGTGTTTAATTGTATATTTTATATGTTCACTCTGGATTTAAATAAATGTATAATGCACATAAAAATGAAGGAATATATTGTTTAATGTATTTTTCCACCATGTTTTTTGGTATTTATTTAATATATTAACAAATATCCACAAACAAATATCTTCTGTGATTTATTTATTGGAAAAGCATTGAATTTACAATATTTATTGTTTATAATGCAAGGAAATGAAAAGTTGCTGTAGTTCAAATCTAATATGCATAAATATTATTACTATTGCAATTTTAACATTACACATTATAAAGTAAACATGGAGATAGGCACATCTATTCATACTATCTATTCTGAGAGTTTATCTTTGGTCAGGTGATCATGACCTTCCTTTCTATGAGAATATCAAGGGTTTTTGTTTTTTTTTAAATACATATCTTGAACTTTTCTCTGTTAAATAGGTTCAAAGATTATGGTAATTTTGTACATTTGAAGCAATATTTATTACTCACTGCATTTGACTTTAATTCTTTTACTCTTCAGTATCAGTTTTATTTGTTTGAATTCTCACTTTATTTTACTGACTCACAGAGAACAAATGCTTAACACATAATTATTGAAAGGTCAGTAAAGGGCTTCATATTTTCACATATAAGTGTTTAATGAACTCTTTAATGAGGTACAAGTTAATTTTAAACAGGTCTAGAAGAGAAATGCAATGCTTCATTTTATTTTCAACTCTGACCTTTATTTTCAATACCAGGGAATTGAAAATTTCCATACAAAATGTTGATTTTTTTCCTCCACAGACAATATTTTCATTTGTTAATTGTAGAAACATATGTAGAACAGGAAGTTTTCTTTGTAAAATACAACTAACTTAAATGCAATTATACTTTCTCAAAAATTTAAATAAACAATTCTTCATTTTCAGTTAATATGCCTTTTGTAATTAGGTATCGTATTTTTGTAGTTTTAAATATTTTCAATCCACTATTTGGTTATTTTTAGTAAAGCTAATTCAGTCCATTAAAATTTTCCATGGATTCTTTAATAACAGTTATTTTCGAAAAGAATAATTTTACAATCTTCTTTACTTGCATATAAGCCTTATATGTTAACAAGGCTGGTTAATTTTATCAAAAGCTATCTCTCCTGATAAGTTTCTTCTGCTTCCATAAACACAGCAACAGAGAAATGATGGTTCTTATAATTTTTCCTTTTCATCATGATGCCTTCCCTGTTATAGAGGCCTGCTTTCCTTGTAGATTGACTGTAACCACTAAGTTCTTCATGAATACACATGTGTGAAATTGAAAAAAATATTACCTTGTTCTATCATGTAAAACAGTCTGCTAAACATCATGGCTCTACTTTTTCCATTTACAGTTACGATGCAGAACAGTTTTGAGCCCTTGACCTAGGCAAGCCCAGGAGAAAACAGAACTTACTTTTGAACAAGGACAGAGATCAGAATTCCCATCACTTCCAAATCAGCTTTGATGAGAAAATAAACTAAAATTGTGCTGTTGTCAAGTATACATTCTAGTATTTCTCTAACTCAGATCTAAATTATAGTCTTGAAATAGAACCCTGTCATCATATCCCGAGATCTTAAATCTTCGGTGATATAATCATCTCTTGCAAGTCATTTGGAAGTAGATAAGGTAGATGATTTCTTACTGACAGTAAAGACCAGAACACTCAATAACAGAGTCAACTGGTTATTTGTGTTGCCTTCATAAGAGTTTCTGGATAATAAGTTTTTCTCAGTAAATATGTACAGACACTTAACTAGAAATTAAAATTATGAAGTCCGTGACTTTTGTTTATAGAAACAAACTATTATGAAGTCCAATAAGAGAAAAGAAAATCTCAGAAATTTCAAAAAAAAGTCTTACAATGTATGAATATAACAATGTGGATTGTCAAAACAAAATTAAAAATAAAAATAAGTATCTTAGGATTTAATGAGATCGTTTAGGAGCTAAAAGCATGGGCTCCTCTTTTAGAGGACCTTGGTCAAATTTCAAGAGCTCAGATGGCATCTCAAAACCATCTCTAAATGATGTACCAGGAAAAACAATGACCTTCTCTGAACAAATACACATCATACAAAGTATCAGTGCACATTTATAAAGAATGCCTCATAGGTATATTTAAGTATTTTGATTCAGAATACCTCTAAAGCCCATAATAAATAAAAGAGGAGAGACATAAAGATAACATATAAGAACACGAACAGGATAATTAGACTCTATGAGAGGAGTAGGTATCATTATTGCCATATGGAACTGAAAAAAAAAAGAGGGGACTTATCACTTCTGCTAGCACCTGTCGTACATTTATCTACCCACAGACCATAGTCCTTTATCACCAACTCAATCACTCAACACCATAAACACACTCCTCACAGACTCTTTCAGTCTGTCTTGATGATAACTAAGGTCCTTACCACTCATTATAATAATTTCTATAGGTAACGTTTGGAGATCACAACAAATATCAGCATCAATCTTCAGAGTCCTGGAATCCAGTCCTAGGGTATACATCCAAAAGTATTCTTATATATTTCCTAAGAGAGGAGGACTCTTCAGAAAAGAGGACAGAAAAACTGGCAAGAAGAAACAGATCAAAGTGTTTCCTATAAGCCTTGTCTCCTAGTTTGTAGCTATCCTCATAATATCTCCGCCCCCTCATGGCTGGCCAAAGGTCAACTGAACCAGAATGAAACCAGTGCCCATGCCAAACTGGATTTGAAAAGGTTATAAGACCTCAACCCTACACAAAGCACTACAGGTAACAGAATAAAACTTGGAGCAGGGGAGGCATCTCTCAGACAGAAAGTGTTGATCAATTGGTTATCCACTACAAATGATCAGCTTTGAATAAATACAACTAACAATGCACAAATGTAGGAGGTTGTATTTAGAAATATTTATATATGTACAAGTACATACATAAATACAATAATGAAAAGAAAGGTCATGGATTTGGAGAAGAGCAGGGGAGGTATATGGAAGACTTTGTGGGGAGGAAAAGAAAGGGGAAATATTAAGATAAAATCTCAAATATAAACAACAAATAATACTGGAAGCTAATTTATTTTTGAAGAGATATTCAAAACAAACAACGGTTTCAAATTTAGAATCTGTTGAAATTTTTGTGACTCTTGTCAACTTTACCTTTCTAGTGCTTGGGTGTATAAATAATGCAGTAGCTGGATTTCAAAGTTTCTAGGGAGAAAGAGTCCTAAATGTAAGGATCTCAGGTATCAAGTAATGAAAATTATACTAGAGTAAAAGGGAAGACTTAAAGTTGGAATTTCAAAGTTGGGCAGTCTGAATATGATGAGTAGTAGGGGTTTCGATAATCTAAATGACCAAATAAGAGTAGGCATGGGGTTCTGGGACAGCAACATCCAGCTAACTACCCACACTTTTGAAGTGTTAAAGCAGTCGTTTTTAGCTAGGTGTTATATATCATATATCATGCATATCAGATACTTGCATTAAAGTATAAATGTTACAGTTCTGAATTATCATCAAAATACTTTTGAGATTGGGGATGAACACAGTATGATGAACTCTCATAATAAATAAAGGGTCCAAGAATAAGGGAGTTTGAAATTCACCACATTAATGAAGCATACATATGCCAGTATTGTCATTTATATCTTCTTGCTTCTAATGGGACCATTACTTTTCCGACTAGACAATAAGGATGTATGAGAATACTCTTCTATGGTCTATAGGTAGATAAATATAGGACAGGAAGAATACTCTTCCATTTATTTCAAAAAAGAGATGCCATATAAAATGTGTTACCTAAGAACAAATTTAGCTTCTTGGTAGTTGTGGAAATAAAGACAGTTCTTTATAATAATAGCAGTAGTGATACCTTTTAGAAGGGATGGAAGTAGTTCTGATCCAGTGGGTAGCAGGCATCTGATCAAGTGGGTAGCAAGGTAAATAGCATATGTATGATCAGAGATGGATAGAAGGGAGCTTCAGCATCTGGTAAATCAGTAGGCAGTATATAAGTAAAACATTATTAGCTCCTTAATATGTGGAAAACACATAAAAAATATATGACTTCCCTTGGCTCATTATTTGATACACAGGTAACTATTCCTCTCTCTCCTGTTTTTACCAAAACCCTATAAAATCATTATACAAGGCATTTCAAAAGCTTCTCTCTCTCTTAGGAATCCTAACTATCTGGAGCTCCTCTCAAATATCATTAATTTCTTACTCTTCTTATAAATTTTGACTGACATTGCATATTCACAAAATACCATGGCTTTATTAGTTACTGATGTGAAACAATAAACTTTAGGCAAAAGACTATAGGTGATCTTTAGAGACAAAATCTTGTGTATATTACTATTCAACTTTGAGTCCTGAACAGCTAGGCTGTGAGAGGTACTATATATTCTAAGAAATTTCCTGCTTCTAGGATGTAACTTACAAATTAGTTAAATCATTATTTTCTTTCGAAGAGTTATCTACATAAGACACAGACAATGAAATCACCACCTACAACATTCCTTACGCTTTAGACCTATAGAAACTATTTCCTCTCATTGTGCCATATCAATGTAACATGTTCAGGAGTGCTTAAATACTGGCATTAGCTGATAAGATATTATTCTCCCCCAGCATTGTAGTGAGAGACAATTACCCTGAGCCTACATCATCCTTGACTTTGGATATATGAGTGTTTCAATAGAATTTTCTTTTTAATCTTAATCATTTGTCTTTTCTCATGAGATATAAATCAGAAATCTTAGATGTCCCATTTGTGAATGTTTTCACTTTTACAGAGATGTAGGTATGTTTTAAGTGAAGTGATTAGATGAGCAAAGTATGGTAGATATAAGTTCATTGCTTAGTAGAATTATTTGGAAACATCCTTGAGTAAAAGGTGACAATGTCACTAATTTAAGAATCTTAAAGTCCAGATGGAACAGTTCAAATAGCTTCTAGTCATAACAGTTAATGTCTTATCTTGTGAATTTGACTCCATTTGTTCTACCCGTCTGTACGAAAGCAGAGGAAAATAAATAACACTGAGCTCTTAGGAAAAGCAGCAAGAGTTATAGAAAACGACATAGGAGACAGTAACATGTTTTTATTTAATAGACATGAGTAACTGACAGATGAGTCATACATATTGCTGGAAAGAGCCCAGATGCCCTTCAACAGAGGAATGGATGCAGAAATTGTGGTACATTTACATAATGGAGTACTCTTCAGCTATCAAAAACAGTGACTTTATGAAATCCCTAGGCAAATGGATGGAACTAGAAATTATCATCCTGAGTGAGATCACCCAGTCACAGCAGAACCCACATGGTATGCACTCACTGATAAGTAGACACTAGCCCCAAAAGCTATGAATATGCAAGAAACAATTCAAAGACTGAATGAAGCTCAAAAAGAAGGAAGGCCAGAAGATGGATGCCTCAGTCCTTCTTAGAAAGGAGAACTAAACATTCATGGGAGGAAAAACAAGGTTAAGAGGAGCAGATTGAAGAAAAGATCATTCAAAGACTGCCTCACCTGGGGATAAACCCCATATGCAGCCACCAAACCCAAGCACTAGTGCTGGTGCCAAGAAGTGCTTACTGGCAAGGACCTGATATGGATGGCTCCTCAGAGGCTCTGCCAGAGTCATACAGATACAGTTGGGGATGCTTGAAGTTAATCATTGGACTGTAAAAGGCTACCCCAATTAAAGAACTAGAGAAAAGTCTGAAGTTGCTGAAAGGTTTGCAACTTAGTGGGAAGAACAACATTATCAACTAACCAAACCCTCCAGAACTCCCAAGGACCCAGGGACTAAATCATCAACCAATGAGTACACATGGAGAGACCCATGACTCCAGTTGCTTATATAGCAGGGAATAGCATTGTCTAGCATCAATGGGAATAGATGCCTTTGGTCCAGTGAACGCATGTTTTCCTAGTGTAGGGAAATGCCTAGGCACTGAGGTGGAGAGGGTAATTGGGAGAGAGATCACCTTCATGGAATCAAGTTGAAGGTGAGGGGATGGGGGGGGGTGGAAGGGAGAAGGAGGTAACATTTGAAATGTAAATACAGATAACATCCAATAAAATACTTTTTAAAAATTCTGAGATCTGGAATATTATCTCAGTAATGCATTAAACTTTACATTGATATGACACTGCCATGAATTATATGTGCTATATACAAACATTCCATTGTTTTAGTTAATAACTTTTATGCATAAAGAATGCTACATTGCATTTTAAGAAATGGAGGAACCTGGGGACTTTAATATTTAGTTTCAAAACAATCTGGAAGTGTTTTTTGTTTTTCACCATTGTCTTGTCTTGTGTGATATGAGCATATGTAAAATGTATAGGTAGGTATGTATGAGTATGAACTGACATAAGCCATAATACACCATAATATATATATATATATATATATATATATATATATATATATATATATATATATATATTATATGTATATATATATATATTATATACATGTATATGTATATATATATATATATATATTATATACATGTATATGTATATATGTCAGCAGACAACCTTAGGTTTCAGTCATTACTGACAAACTTGTTTGAGAAGAGCAAATACTTAAACACTAAAACCCACATAAAAAAGGATTTTTGTGAGTAAACATTGATCCTAATTCTACCATAGCAATTGCTTTTCCAACATAATCCTCCCCCACATGCTGGAAATTTCTCCCGAGTGATAGTATTACACTGAAATATACTTCAGGATATCAGATTAATATATGTTTTAACTAACAATACTTATCTGGGAAATGTGTGAAAAAACAAACTGAGCAAGAGTTTATTGGTGTTTATAATAAAGAACAGTGTGAATTAAAGCAAAAGTACTCGAATGTTTCATAAACACCCATACAGGAACACAGTGCAGCCATTAGAGGGATGCATATTTTTAAACTGCTTTTCCAGAACTGGCTGTGTATGAGACACTTCTGCTCAGACTAATAGAAATGGTAAAGAAAAGCATAGCATTAGTTTCTCCTTAAATGGGTAAGAGGAACTTATTAAATATGACTCGTGGTGTTTCCAGCCACATCTCTTACAATATGCCAGACAATTTATTTCTATTCTGTCCTTTAAATGATCCAACTGTACAAATCGAGGGAAGAGCTCATTATAGCTGTGAAAAAAGCCAGGCTTGATACAAATATTATGCATCTTAACCACAATTACCTGATTTTTATACAATCATGGTAATAAAATAGACAATAACTTATTTAGTAGATTGAATTCTAGATTAATGCTGTCATTTTACTTACAAAAAGACTGTATCTTGTGACACAAGATAAGAATTGAACTTTGAGGTACTTTGTTTTAATGCACTCAAAATTAGTGAATTTTCTAAGCTTTTAATCAAAAAGCACCCGAAGGTCAGACAGCAAAAACAAGAAACAAAACAAAAAAATAGAGTGTAGTTTTATTCTTATTCAATTCTCTTACCTTTTGTATCTTAAAACACACATTATTTGTATTTTTTTCTCAGGCAACCAATGAAATATATACTTGAACACAGCATTGGATTTTCCCTTTAGATCTAATCTTGGAGTGGTGGTTTGAATAACAGTGGACCTCCATAGACACAGAGATTTGAATGCAGAGATACTCATAGGAAAGGTGCTTGTGTTGTAGAAAGTGTATCTGTTACTAAGAGAGGGCTTTGAAGTTTCAAAAGCTCCATCTAGTTCAAAGTCTATCTCTTCCTCCTGTCTGTGGATCTAGTTGTTGAAATCTAAGTTCCCATGTCTATGTCTGTGCTGATATGCTGTCTGCCATGATAATAATGGATTAAGCCACTGAAACTACACAAACCTCTGTTCAATGCCCCAAGAACTGATGTGGTCAGGATGCCTCTTTTACAGCAACAGAACGCTGGTAGAGAGATGGTAGGTATTCTAGTCCATCTCTTTTAAGTAAAATTAATTTGTTCAGTATAGCTAGTGATTTAGTCTAAGCAAGATTAACTACAAAAGGAAGTGTGGTGTAGTGAAAAAGGCGCTTCCAAGGATAGTTAGAATACTTCAAGTGGATAAAAAACACTCATAGAGGCAGGGGATGGAGGGCGGGATGGGGGATTTCAGAGGTGAAACAGGGAAAGGGGATAACATTTGAAATGTAAGTAAAGAAAATATTCAAAAAAATTATAAAGGAAATCAGTCAGCAAAAAGAAATTTAAAAAATTAAGAAAGGAAGGAAGGAAGGAAGAAGATATGTGCTACATTTTAAAAATATACAAAGGAGGAGAAGAGTCTTAAAAAGTAACTGGTGATGGCTCTGAAAGATCGAGTTCACCCTTGAACATAGCCTGGCTTTAGATTCTATTTTAAGGAAAGGTGAAAATTGCTGAAAAGTGGAACAAGTATTCAAAATGCTGTTAAACATTTCTTTCTGAATCATGCGTAATGCTGGTTAAACTTCCAGAAATGACTTTCTAATTATTCTAACAGAGACAAAGTAAACAGAAATATGAAATCAGTTTACTACGAGCCTAATGAAAAGAATGTACACAAAACAGCCACTGAAGTGCCATGAATAATTTTTCCATTATAGTAAACAGAAGCACCATTAGGAAAATAGAGAAATACTGAAACACTAACCCTCAATAAAAAGAAATAAAGATTTAGAGGTATTTAATTCAGGTATCTGATTTGTTTGATTAGTTCACTTTGAAGCACAGAGATATATTTTCTGGAGTTGAGTCTTACATTTTTGAATTTTCCCACCACAGTTTCTTTCCAGGGTTTCATGTCATGTCTTGCCAATGTCTGTCTCAAAAATGATTTGATATTTTTTGTAATTGGGAGCAGATTGTTTTCTTGAAAATCTGTTTCTCAAATGGATTAGTTAAAGCATACAATTTACATTATAGTGAGTTGTCATATTGCTTTTGAGAAGCATTAAATACTAAGAGTGTCCATATACACAGGATGGCAAAAATATGTAATTACAATGTAGCATGAGCTAGAATTCATCCTGATGTGCAAATATGATCATACAAATCCTCATTTTTAGGTTGAAGAGCTTTCTCTCTCTCTCTCTCTCTCTCTCTCTCTCTCTCTCTCTCTCTCTCTCCCACCCTCTTCCCTCTTTCTTCTCTCTTTTTCTCTTTGATCCTCAAAGTATACCCATTAACTACATAATCAAACACAGTTAGGTGGGAACAAGAAATGAAATAACTCTGAAGTTGCACCATGAAGTCATGGATGTGTTTGACACCAGAGTATATTAAATTAGATTTTATTTAAATTAGGTTTCTGAACAACAAATACAATCCACACATGCTGAGGTGAATGCAAATTGGGTAATTTAAAGCAAGAAGAAGCATTTTTAGAAGCCTTAAAATGAAGAGTAATTACACCCATTTAGATTACCATCAAATCTATAGGATTCAAATTTCAAGTGAATTAAGCATTAAAGAAGGATAGATTTATCTGACAGTTTCTGAAGAGCTCCTCTGATTTGCAATATTTTTGGTTGACACTCACGTACACAAGACCAACTACTTTGAAAATGAAGTGCAGGGAATAATGTCAAGAGATCAATTTGGTGCAATCACTGTTCTGGACTTAGCATTGCGCAGTGAGCTACAGTAAATTACTGAAGTGCCTCATTTTGAAGGGCACATTAAATCGCATTTAATTATATCTGCTCAAAACATGAAGGGATTTTAATGCAAAACCCAAAATATCTAAAATTAGATTGAAGAATATGTTAGAAACATTTGCATGCTCACAGGGAACTTCAAATCACTTGCTGTTGATAAAGATGCTATTTATTCTCAAAAAGTATATCCAGGGGGGGTTAGTGGCTTATCTCTTGCTAATCTTACTCTGAGCTCCTATTGACTCTCTTTGCTCTAATTGTTGACATCTCAAACAATTTCTATTTACTCTTGCTTAGCGTGATGCCTATAGCCCTGCAGGGAGCCCCTTTGAATTCACACACTTAATTACTTCCATCTCTCTAGGGAAGTGTTAACTCTGGCAGAAGGACAGGGGAAAGAGTTTATTAAATGGTGCCATAAAATAGACAGTGATATTGAAAAAGGCTGGGTATGAAAGGAGAAGTCAGAAGAGTTCTTCTTTGGAAAAATATTCTGAAGGGAAAGATGGCATGTCCCCTAATGCTTTATCTTCACAGCAGATGAAGGTCATCTAAATATATAGAAAAGTGCAGTATCATTTTATGTCTTCTCTAGTATTAATTAAAGGTCAAAACAACGTATAAACTTTTATTATTTAAAGGTCAGGCCAAGTACATAGGGATGTAATATGTATAAAAGATGCTATCAGATGACCATATTATACTAGTTTGGTTTTGATCCAATAGTCTTACTCAAATGTTATCTGGTTCTCCCATCTTTGAAGCCCTTTTATGCATCTGCTGTTATCTTCTCTGAATAAAGCCACATTCCATAGGTGCTTATGCTCTGCTCTGTTGAGGTCCTCATAGAGTTAACTCTACCAAGCAGAGGTATGGGATATAGACACATAGGGTGCATTAGATGGTCTTCATGTGTGATTCCCTTTCATTGCTTTTGCATGATCAACACTCCTTTGAGCACATCATACTGCATAGGTCTTCCAGTTAGTTCCACTTTCCTTACCATTGAGAAAAACACTTCACATGCAAAAGTGTCATTGTCCTCATGTTTCCTATGTTGTTGTTCTTTTCAAAACTCTACCTCACAATTTCTGTGAAAAAATACTCTGAAGATAAGGATATTCTATGATTTTATTATTGATTGCTGTGAATTTATTAAGCCTATAGATGTTCAATTATCTGTGGACCGGAAGTCTGTTTGCACTGATAACAGTATTATTTTTATGCATTTAACCCTTTAATAGAAATGTGAGTTTTGACTTCTCAAGACCACCTAAACATTAATGTGAGAAATAAACTGCCAAAACCTATCTCTGCTTACAGAACCATGGCTGGAACACTCCTCCCCACCCCATATCTCTTACCAGCATTAGGAAATCTTATTTAAAATGATTTACATGGTTTTGTCATTTTATTATTACATTTGGTATATTATATCAAATTGGCTTTCTCAAGTAATAAAAATAAGATTGCCAACAGTGTCTGAAAGCTCGGCTTCCTATTGTCATGAACTTAAAGGCACCTTCCAAACATAGGGAAAAAGAGCAGTTGATACCTTAAAACTAAATCACATGTGCATAGGTCCCAGCACAGTGACAACCAAATGATAACATCCTACAGGGTTTCATTTCTTCATCAACTTTAGAGATCTTGTTAATGCTTGTAAGTTTGTTTCATTTCATGGGATGGAGAAGAAAATGAACTGTATTTTTCCTTATCTAGTACTGCATTTTCAAAGTTGTTTCATCTTTCAAAGGCATGTAAATGTGATAATTATAATGAGAAAGGAAGTCTGAGTTGGTGGAGACAGGACAATTCCATTTATTATGCAGTATGGATTTGGTCATTTTGAGTCTTTCAAAATTCTCAATGGTTAAAAGATGAAACTCTGTATATTCAGTGCCATGTCTTAACTATAAAAAATGTATTTTTTACATTAACTGTGGTTTAAATTTTTTTATAAGCTGGAGACTAGAAAAAATAGAAAAGGTTTAATGTTCTGTTCTTAGTGTCAAGTACATATTCGAGTTGAGAGCTGTAGCTTACATGCAAAAATATATCTCAACTTATGAGTTCATAAGAACAGACTGTTTTGATGAAGAAAAATGTTTATTTTTATAAATATTAAACTAACACCATTGCTTCCTATTATGTCACATTATTATATTATACAATATCCGGCTACCATTCATGGCATCTTTGTTTAAATTTCGCTTGACTTTTTGAAACATGACTTAAGGAACCAAATTTGCTTCATGCGTTTTATGGACCATAAAGTGTTTATTTCCTCTCAAAGTGTGATTCTTTTTATGTGTGGTAAAGCATGGGTTGTCAACTGAATATGTCGAAATGTATAATCTTTAAACCTTTTATGGAGAATTCTGCAAATAGCACATCTTTTCCTATATATTTTCATCTGACAGTCAATGGGAAGCTAAACTTACTGCTACTGTTGGAACCTATATTCTGCTACTAATCTGAAAATAAATTCTCCGTCAAGGTTGTGGGCTTGAGATAAACTTCTGTTGTAAAAGTATGTTAACAAAATTAGTCCCTCTTGTTTTGACAATTCTGACAGGTGAACTTTTTAGGTCACTTATGCCCTGTTGATTCAAAGGGGCTAAAAGAATAAGAAGAGCTAAACAATCCAGAGCAAAATCTGACCTTTGAAAAAAGTAAAGGAGCTTCTTACATCCCTGGAGTCTGGGGCTTTCCAGTGGCTACCCCAGTTCCCAGGAGCCAACAGGGATGTCCTTAGCAGAAATACTCAACAAAGGGGAGATAGAGCCTGTAGACCACCTACTCTGCCTCCCAGGATCCAGTGTAGATGACCTTAGTCAAAATAACTAACAAGGGGGAAACACAACCTGTAGAAATCACTTTCAGTGGATAGGCATGCTCCTTAGTTGATTGATGGAGCCACCCACTTACCTCAAAATTGTTAACTTAGAGATGTTGCTGTCCAAAGAAAAGACAAGGACAAAAAACCAAAACAAAACAAAGACATCCAGAAACCACCTCACCTAGGGATCCATTCCATCTGTAGATACTAAACCTTACAACATTGCTGATGCCAAGAAGCACTTGCTGACAGAAACCTGGTATGGTTGTTCCCTGAGAGGTTGCACCAGTACCTGACTAAAACATATACAGATACTCTCACCCAACCACTGTACTAGGCCCATGAACTCCAAAGGAAGAGCTGGAGGAAAGACTGAAGAATTTGAAGAGAAATGCAACTCCACGGAAAAAGCAATATCAAATAACCGGATCATCAGAGCTCTCAGAGACTAAACCCCTAACCAAAGAGTATACATGGGGGCATTAAGGTCCCTGCCCCCTCTCAATACACACACACACACACACGCACACACACACACACACACACGCGCGTGTGTGTTTGTGTGTGTGTGTGTGTGTGTGTGCAGCAGAGGACTGCCTTGTCTGACATCATGGTAGCAGGCAGCTAGAGTTCCAGAGAGCTATCTATGCCCATAAGAGCAAGAGCAGAGTAAGCCAAGTGGAAGTGGGCTAAGGATATACATTCTCCAACATCAATCCCCTCAATAGAGATTTCACCCAACAAGTCTCATGAGTCCAAAAATCTATACTCTCCAAACACCACTACGAAGTGCTTAATACCTGAACCTATGAGGCACATTTCACATCCAAAGCATTACCTGTCTGTAGAAGTGGCTCTGTGATTAAAGAAAAAAAAAATTGCCTCTCTTGCAAAAGACATGGCTCCCTTCCCCAGCACTACACAGTAGGTCTCAATTGCTGTAACTCTAAAAACAGGGTATTGGATGCCTGCTTCTGAACCTCATACGGTTTCATACTGTAAACTCTTTTTCACATCAGTTTTAACTAATAATTTTATGTTATTCACAGAATCATTTAACACCTGAAACCAAAGTGATATAGAAATGTTACAAAGGTATATTCCACTAAATAGGTATTTATACTCATCTGACCCCAGAGTAGTTAGCTCACAGTGCTGTACCTCAGTGGGTTTCAGAGTATCATGTGTGGACATTGTGTGTTGACCTTTACATTAAATCTGAAAAATCAAAGCGATTTTGGTAGAACTCTAAGACATTGCACCTCTTTCTGCTTTCTGAATGTTTTCTGGAGTTTCCAGTCCTCAAAACTGGAAAGTCTAAGTTTGAGAGCTACAACACAGCGATGCTAAAAAGCAATAACATATGTTTCAAATACTTTCACCAACATATATATTTTACTATATATAAATTAAATATTTATACATAAATACATATATATATATATTAGTGACATCTAAAGGATTAGAAATAGGTAATTTCTGAGCTGGTTGGTGACTACACATATACATGTATATCTATACGTATATATGTGTATGTGTATGAGTACATGTGTATGTGTATATGTATGTATATGTATCATATAAAATGTTTAAAATATATAATTTGGCTATGGCATATAATAATTGTCCCTTTCCACCAATATTTTCTTAAACTAGGTTTAAACTAGGAATCTGAGAAAGGTTTATAAATCATAAATTTATGGAGAATTTATAATGTACCTTGTTAATATTAGAAAAAAGTTGATATGCAAAATAAAAATCCATTTACTTAGTGTGGAATTTATTATTGGGAACTGTAGTAACGCTAACCAAATGCAAGTTAAAATTATGTAGCGATCTCATAAGCGAATAGAGAAAACTGACAGACAAAATATTATTTAAAACCATAAAAAACAGCAGAAAATAAATATTAATTTCAGGGTTAAATAGAGAGAAGAAACTCAAATATCAAACTCTGAGCAAATTAAGGGTACTTTTACCATTGCAAACACTCTGCAAATTAAAAAAACAAATAAAAATTTTGCATACAATTAATATTTAAATATCTATGTTATTATGAAAATGTACTGAAAGTTACATTGAATTTTTATTATGTAAATAACACACAGTGCAATGCTAAGTCTTGGACTTTAATTATACATACCAATTTGTACAAAGTCTAAGCACAGTGACAAACAAGCTTAAAACTTTGATATTTCTTATGACTCATTTGCCTAATGTGCATCATAAAATCATAGCTATGTCATTGTAAAAGAGTCCATGTATGACTTTACCCATAATATGCCTACTTGGTGTTTTCCAAGCCAGTAAGAAACTGTATATAGATGGTTACATTTACTTTAGAATCCAGTCTGCCTATTCCACATTTTTTAAAGAGAGTCTTAGACTTCTTTTGTTTTATTGGATATTCTCTCTATTTACATTTCAAATGTTATCCCCTTTCCCACCAATACCATTCCCCTTCCCCTCCCATTGCCTCCATGAAGGCGCTTTCTCTCCCAACCTCTGTCTCTCAACTCAGCACCTTGGCATTCCCCTACATTGTGAAACAGAGCCTTTCATGGACTAAAGATCTCTCCTTCCATTGATGCCAGGAATGCTATCCTCTACTACATATGGAACTGGAGCCATGGGTCTCTCCATGTGAACTCATTGATTGGTGTTTTAATCTTTCAGAGTTGTGGTGGGTTTGGTTGGTTGATAATTGTGTTCTTCCCATGGGATTGCAAACACTTCCAGCTTCTTCAGTCCTTTCTTTAGCTCCTTCATTGGGATCTCCTTGTTCAGTCTGATGGTTAGTTCCTCAGATGGCTCTGATAGAGCCTCTGAAGAGGCATTTATATCAGGTTCCTGCCAGTAAGCACTACTTGGCATCAGCAATTAGTGCTTAGGTTTAGTGGCTGCATATGAGATGGATATCCAATAAAACAAAACAAAATAAAACAAAACAGAACTGAGGCAGTCTCTGGATGATCTTTTCTCCAATCCCTGCTTTTCTAGTTGTCCCTGTATTTCCTCCAATGAGTGTTTTGTTCTTCCTTCTAAGGACTGAGGCATCCTCATTCTGTTACCCAGTTACAAAAGAACATACATGGTATGCACTCACTGATTAGCAGGTACTAGCTCAAAATTCTCGGAATATCCCAGAAAAAATTCACAGAACTTATGAAGGTCAAAGGGTCCCTAGACTTCTACCAACTCATTTACTATGCAGCCAATATCAGACATTTATGGCCAGTGAAAGGTCTCAGTTGAAAGACCTACTTGGAGCCTTGCAGAGAACTCAGGTCAGCTCCAAAAACTCACATCAGGAATCTAACAACCACTGTAACTCTAGATCCTGAGGGATCTGGAACCTCTGGCTTTTATGAGCACCAATCATTTACCCAATAATTATCCATAATTAAAAACAAATGTTAGGTAATAAAATAGTTTAGATATCAAGTTTACTAGACTCAAAACATTTTCATCATTGAGATGTGTTTCCCTCTCCTAGGATATTCCATCTTCATATGCATTTCAAATTAGAGTATCAGTATACTGAAATACAATATTAATGTACATATTGTCAGGTTATTTGAAAATAATAGTCTCATGGAGGGAAAGGAGGGATGGGAGTGGGGTAGGGTAAATGGATAATATCTCAAATGTAAATACAGAGTATCTAATTTAAAAAAGAACAAAAAAAAAAAAGAAAAGAAAATAGTACTCTGGAATAGATGCCTCCTCTGAGTCTCTGCCAGAGCCATACTGATACAGAGGAGAATGCTTGCAGCTAATTATCAGACTGAACACAGGGACCCCAACAAAGAATATAGAGAAAGGACTGAAGAAGCTGAGAGGGCCTGCAACCCCATGGGAAGACCAACATTATTAACTATCCAAACCTACCATAGCTCCCAGGGACTAACTCGCCAACCAATGAGTTCCCATGGAGAAACCCATGGCTCCACGTGCATATGCAGCAGAGGATGGCATTGTCTAGTATCAATGGGAGGAGAGGACTTTTGCTACAGCAAATGGTTATTTTTCCAGTGCAGGGGAATTCTGATGTAGGCAGGGAGGGTAGGAGAGGGAGGTTGAAAGAGGGAGCCCTTCATGGAGGCAATGGGAGGACAGTGGGAGATGGGATTGGCTGAGAGGGAATGGCACCTAAATTTTAAATACAGAGAATAACCAATTATAAAAGAGAGAGAGAGAAAAAGAGCAGCTGCCCTGTATTATTCAGAAAGCAATGTTTCATCCAAGTTTTCCCTTGCCATTTCCTCTTAAAAATCTTTCCCCTCACTTCCAGAGTGATCCTTGAGCTTAGGTGAGAAAGGATTGGAAACATATATTCCACGTGAAGGAGGACACTCCATGAATCCTTTCACCTGTACTCAATTATTTTTGAGTTTCTGTTAGTGCTACAAAGTAGAAAATTCGGTAATGGGATCTGATTGAGGAACTAATCTATATGCATACAGTTACAGATGCAGTGTCAACTCTGGCAAAAATATCCCCCAAGAAATGCCTCTGCCTCAGAAAAAAAAGTTTTACAAAAATCACTCCCAAGACATATTTTATATTATTGTAGGTATGTTGTTATTAAAGACCAGCCTTAGTCCATGGTGATCTGATAGGATGCATGGGATTATTTTGATATTCTTACATTTGTTGAGGCATGTTTTGTGACCAACTATATAGTCGGTTTTGGAGAAGATGCCATAAGGTGTTGAGAAGAAGGTATATTCTTTTGTTTTAGGATGAAATATTCTATAGATGTCTGTTAAAGCCATTTGGTTTATAACTTCTGTTATATTCACTGTGTCTCTGTTCAGTTTCTGCCTCCATTATCTGTCCATTGACAAGAGTGGGGTTTTGAAGTCTCCCATTATTATTGTGTGTGGTGCAATTTATGCTTTGAGCTTAGTGTGTGTAAAAGCATAGACCAAAACTTCTGCAGAGGAACTACTCATTTGTTTCACCGAGCAGTGAACATTGAGGACATCATTTAGTGCATGTAAGTGTTCATATAGCTCAGGAAAATTCTCTATGGCTGAGCTGTTGCTGTTAGGAGGATATAAAGGAGATTCTAGGGTTATGCAAATTTAGCCTTTTTATATTTTACATTTTATACTCATTACCCCACACTGGAGACACTAGATGGCAAAAATCGAGGCAAAAAAATAGCAATAAACATGTTTTACTGTATTTTCCAATAGTAAACATAGGAGTTATGAGAATTTTCATGATTACTATACATATAATCATTCTGTTTTGCTTCTAATTTTAATAATATGTGCTTACTGTGAATAAATAATTGTATTGATTATAAATTTAGAGATGCAGACATTACACACATTATCCCTTACACTCTATGTACTATTTTTGCATTTTGTTGGATATTTTACATATTTACCTTTCAAATGTTATTCCCTTTCTCAGTCCCCTTCTCTCCAGTACCCACTCTGCCCTGCTTCTATGAGAAAGCTCCTCCTCTCACCCACACACCCACTCCCACCTCAACACTTTGGCATTCCCCTACACTGGGAAAATGATCCTTCACAGGACAAAAGGTTTCTCCTCTTATTGATGCCAGACATAGCATTCTCTGGTACATATGTGGCTGGAGCCATGGGTCTCTTCATGTGTATTCTTTGTTTGGTAGATTTAACTCTGTAAGCTCTGGGATTATGGTTGGTTGATAATGTTTTTCTTCCTATGGGTCCTTCGGTTCTTTCTCTAATGTCTCTCTTGGGGCCACCTGCTCAGTCTGATGGTTAGCTGCAAACTAATCTGTATCAGTTAAGCTTTGGCAGAGCCTCTCAGGAGATATTCATATCAGGCTCCTGTCAGCAAGCACTTCTTGGCATCAGAAATAGTATCAGGGATTGGTGGCTTAATACTACATAGTAAATAATGTGATTATCAAGTGACACATATTATAGTTAATTTTGTGATCAATTAAGGTCATGATGAATGACAAAAATGCCAAGTGACTACGATCGTACACATGGATGGGAAATTCAAAGAAACAGGCAACATTTGAATTTTATAACGATTTTAATGGTTCTATAATGCTGGTACTGCTGCCTTCTCTGTAGATACCATGAATTATTAGGAAACCTTAAGAAACTATGCCTTACTGTGAGCTGAAAAAATCCTTGACTGACATTTACTTTTTGTTCTCCTACCACTTTTTCTCCTAGAAAATCCTCATTTACCTTCACGGTTGTTTTATAGCATTTGGAGTCTTGAATGTTAGCAACATTTGACCCCTGAACATTTCTATCTTCCCTCAGACTTGTCCAATATTAGCCAACAACAAAGGGTCATCTATCACGGTGTCACACTTGCCCGGAGAATTTCTTAAGGGCTCAAGAAGAATTATGTGGTTAGTCTTTAAGCCCTGAGATTCCTAAAGATGAATTCTCTCCTTGCTGTACAGAGATCATTCAGTCATTGGTGAAAGTGTGCAGTGTACCTGATTCATCTACTTAAGTTTCTTCTGCTAAGAGAACATGAATGATTATCTCTTTGGAAGATAGTTCAGCAGAAGCCTAGGTTATGCTCCATGCTAGATAGAATTAATTGTGCTGGACTGGTGGGAAATGGCCAAAGGATGCCTGACATTATAGTGGTAGTAACATAGCAAGTATGTATTGTTGTTTGTTTGTTATTTTCTTTGTTTGGAGGAAGAATTGGAGCTGTGTAAATATTTTTACATGATGCCTCAAAATGACAATGGATTCTCTGAAACACTGTTTGCAAAAATTTTGGAAAGAAGCCACAAGCTGAGCTGGACCTCATGCCAACCAGTAATTTTTATAAAAGAGTAGTTTTCTTCAGTAAAGGATTAGACATGCTATAATTTGTCTTTGTTCTGAAATCTTGAGTCTTGAAGAGCAAGATGCTCTGGACTTAAAACTGACATTACTTTGGACTTAAAAATGACAGAGTTCTAAACCTTCCAGCACTTCCAAATGGCCAGGCAATTACGTTCCTGGGCACTGATCTCAGAGAAATGAAAACTTATGTTCACACCAATACCTGTACACAGTTGCTGATGACAAGGTTATTTGTTACAGTCTCAGTGTAGAAAGAGCTCATATTTTCTCCCTGGTACATAGTTAAACAAACCATGGTTTGCTCTTGTAACAGCTCACAACTCAGTAATGGGAATTTTGATATTAATAACTAGAACATTTTAATAAATTTCAAGGTAGATCCACCACATTAAAAGGCCAGATTAAACAACATATATATTATGTAATTAAACATATTATATTGTTATATAATATGATATATATATATATATATATATATATATATATATATATATATATTAAATTTGCCAAGAAAAAGTAAAATGATAGAATTTATAGAGAAACATTGAGATGATAAATATGGATACAAATATTATGTGGCAATAATAGAGAAGGCTGCACTCACAGGATGGGGAACTTTAAGTACTGAGGGATAACTACAGCTGTAAGGAATAAATAATCATTTCTTTTTGTACCCAGTGGGTATGTTAGTAGAATTAGATTGGTTAATGTTCGATAAATGTTAGGATAAGCTACAGTGTGATACTTTATTCTGAAAACAATAGCATTAACAAGACAACAATGACAAATATTGCATTACATGGCCAAAAATATCTTGCACATTCTTTAAGTTCAGATTATTCATTTTTGAAAAGAAATATTTGAAAAAATGTTGTCATATGTAAAAATTCCAATTAATTACTCAGCTTGTGACCAAATCACAATATTAAAATTTGTACATCCAAATACATATTGTGTACAAATATTGGGAACACCAAGTTGTATAATTGTAATTTTTCTAAAAATTCAAATTATATACTAAAATGAGTACCAATGTACACACAACAACAGTATCTAGAACAGTGATAATGCAGCAATAATTTTTATATGTGCAGTCATAGAGATAACACTTAAAATAGTGTGAAATAAAGTTAGGTAACAAAGAATAATTCACAGTGAAAATGTTAATTTATTTAAAGTACAAATGATATTAGTCTGTGGAGGTAGAATTTTCTCATTATATTGCATTGTAGACACAGATTTGTAGAGCCTTACACAGTAAACATGTTTGTGTGATACTTTTAGCTTATCAAGGTGAAAATGACCCGAATTAACAATCCACATATATTTGTAGTACTTTATGATTTTGGTTTTCCATGTGCAGCATGCATGGGATAAATTCTTTCTGTGTTGTGGTTCAGAAATCATACTGATTACAGCAGATATGATATAAGGATTTTACTCAGCTCTTAGATTCTGAGATTGTGTTGCATTTGCTGATTTGCATTTCAATAACCAGTCCTCTTCATCCTCACATTATTTACATAAAAAGAGCATTTTCTTCTCTCTCAATATATCAAAAACTGGAGTCTGAGTACCAAAAAAAAATATTTGTTGCACTTCTAGAGGACCTGAATTCTATTCTCAGTGCCTATGTCACAGGGCTCACAATCATCAATAATTCCATGTTCATGAAATCTATGATTTCCAGCCTTTAAGGGTTTCTGCATTCACATGCATAAACACACATGCAGACACATGCATATGCATATAAAAAAGTAATAGAAACAAGTATTTAAAAATCTTTCACAAACCAAATAAAATAGAACTTAAATAGTTCACAAAGATTTATGGCAATTTTTTTTCTTTGAGCCAGAGCTGTCCTGTAAAGAGGTACATATTAAACAATAATTCAGGAATCAATTCTGAGTTCCAGAATACATTCTAGTCAGGCACTACTCTACCTTCATGATAAGCCTCTACAGAGGTTCAAATTGTTCTGCCTACTACAGATCTATTAATTAAGCAGTAATAATAAGTTATTAGATACGATATCTTTACTCATATAAACATTGTAGAGTCAATAGGTAAGTTAATGACCATTCAACTACATAGAAACTGAAGATATTAACATTGCAAGGGAAGGGGTATGATATAAGTGAGCAAGAGAATAAATTAAATGAAAAGTTAAACTACTACCTTAGCAATGACTTCTTTGATATGACAGTAACATTGCACCAAGAAAATCAAACTTAGACAAGGAGAAGCAAGTCTCTGTGTAATCTGCATATAAAATATGAGCTCACAGACTGAAAACACTCCTGAAGAATATGAAGGACAGAGTTATATACCATACGTTATATAAAGATTCATAGCAAAATATATTAAGAGCTAATAATTCAGTAGCAAACCCACATATTTATTAATGAACTAATGTACAAAAGACTTAAATATGCACTTTAAAAAGCTCTTTTTAAAAAATGTTCCATAGAGGTACCTTAACATTTATAAAACAACTCTGGGGCTGTACCAAATGCACAATCCTTCCAGATTGACATCGGCTCCCTTTGTTTTTTCTTAATATTGTTTAATTATCATTATACTGAGTTAATTAGTTAATCACTAGTCTCTAGTGATATGTAAGGCAACATGATTATGATATGTACAACAATAGTGTTTTAACAACTCCCTCAGTATAGAAATATCAAAGATAAATATTTAAAAAGAAGAGTTAGGAGAGCCAATGTATCTGATCACTTCCTGCAATTCCTGATGACCTGAGTTCAGTCTCTGGATTCTGTATGGTAGAGAGAGAATCAACTTCTGCAAGATGTCCTCTGACATCATATATGTGCTCTAGATTACACAGACATACACATTCATGTAATAAGTGGATGGATGATAGATGTTAGACAGACAGATAGATGGAACATTTTAATAAAAAAGAAAGAAAATAGTTTTGTGCATTACTATTACAGTGTACCATACTAAGACAGTGAAGGCATTTGTTTTTAGATATGAATGGATAGAGTGAGGCATATGCATAATATTCAAATATTAGCAGGCAGGACCCAGAAAAGAATTCTTGCTAGATACAATAACATTAGAATGAAACTGTTATACTAAGATGAGTCAAAAGTAGAAATATATATGAATCATGCTTATAAACACACACACATGCACGGTTTTAAATACTACATATTTATGTATATGGTCATTAAAATAAAATATATAGCAATGGAGAGAAGAGTGGTAGATCAAGGAGCTGGGAAAAGTCCACAAGGTTACTCTTTGAGAAGTATTAAGTGTCAGTTATGTAATGAGAACTAAACCTTCAGGTCAACCTTCCAGTCATGGAGACAATTAAAATCTTGTAATGACTTGACAAAACCAACTCAGCTGTTACAGTTTCAGGAATAAGAAATGATGAATCAAATAGAGCCAAGCTACAAAAATCTTCTAATCATCTGAGCCTATTATGACTGAAAAAAATGGTAATACTTATGTTGGAATTTAAGAATTCTCAAACTTCAGTGATTTTTTTCTGAGATTACATTTGCTTTATTCTTCTCTATTGTCTGTTCTCTTACGCTTTAAAAGAATTTTAGCAAGATCATTCAAACCATTATATCCATAGTAAAAAATCAGCAGTCTCATTCTGCAGAAAAGAAAATGTACATAGTAACATAAAATATCATTTCTGACACTTTATCAAAGGAGCCTTAAAAATAACATGCACACTGAAAAATCAAGAAAGAAATTTGGACAGAGTATACTGTATGGAAATTCTTGTTTGATGGTTAGGGTCTCTTTTCATGAAAAATCTACCTAATAATCTGTACCATTCATTTACCTCAATAAAATGTAGAAAGTTACTATGGAGAATACACTATTGTCTGTTCTTGTAAAACAATGATATGTCATTCTCCTGCTAGATTTACTATCCTTACTGTGAATTCACCAGAGATATTTACTATACTCACCACTAGCCTCTCTCAGTGATAAAAATAGTTTTTATTAGAAGACTAGAACATTGAGTTTTTATTAAAACACTATTGATCATTTTAAAAAGAAATGTGTGCTTCATTTTTTTTTGAAATGTAACCGCAGTAACTGAAGTGAACATGCAATGATGAATGTTCAATTTTCATTCCTTATCTTTTGTTCACACTTTCCAAGACGTCATCCCTAATCGTGAAAAGAGTCAAGCTAATTATCCTTTAATTTATCTACTAATATTTAAATCTCCTACTTTAATTGTATTGGAAACACAGGATGCTCTTCAGAATGAGTATATATCCTGTTGGAGAGAACATCAAGGTTCCAAATTCCTCAACTTTTAATGCAGATTTTTTTAACAACTTTATTTTACAAAACAAAGATAAATGTACAAATTTTAAACATTTTTTGCTTAAAATTATATATTTTTGTCAGTACTTTTTTCAGATTTTAAAATAATTTTTACATAAAACTATATGAATATATTTTTTAGTCAGTACTTGATTTTTTCAAAGGCTTGACAGTATGCATTGAAAACCTAATAGTTACAATGAGCGTAAAGCACATGCAAAACAAAAAGCAACATGGAAATAGTCAAAGTCTTCTTGTTTTGTAAATATTTTTTTTTTGTTTTGTTTTCTTTATTTCTTGGACTTCATACAGTCTGTGAGTTGTTTCTGGGGGAGTGCAAGCCTCTGGGGTTAGCATCCCACTATCAGTGACTGCATATTATGTCTGTTCTTTTGTGACTGGGTTATCTCACTCAGGATGATATTCTCTAGATGCAGCCATTTTCTTAAGAATTTGGTTAAATCATTGTTTCTGGTGGCTGAGTAGTATTCCATTGTGTAAATGTACCACAATTTTTGTATCCATTCATCTTCTGAAGGACATCTGGGTTCTTTCCAACTTCTGGCTATTATAAATAGAGCCGCTATGAACATTGTGGTGCATATATTTTTGTGTATTAAAGTGTCTCTGGGGTATATGCCCAGAAATGGAATAGCTGGGTCTTCAGGTAGTACTATATCCAATTTTCTGAGGTATCACCAGACTGATTTCCAGAGTGGTTGTATTAGTTTGCAACCCCACCAACAGTGGAGTCTAATGCAGATTTAAAAGACACAATATGGACATAGAGACTTGATTTCCACCTGGAAGGCCCTGTTGTGCAGACCAAACACTGAGGCCATTTGCCACCAGGAACAGCAGAGATCCAGGAACACAGGACTGGTGAGACTGCACTGCAAGTAGCCAAGGTACAGAGAGGTCTGGGCTAAGCACATGGAAAGTGTTACCCCCCTATTGTTTTAGGAGAGCAGGAACTCTGCCTTAGGGACTTGGTTTTCACCCAGAAGGCACTTGCATGTGGACCAAAAGCTCAGATCATTTGACACCAGAAACAGCAGAGATCCAAGACACAGGCCTGGTGAGACTGCACTATAATTGCCAGGATACAGAGAGGTCTGGACCAAGGGCATGGAAACTGCTGCCCCCTGACTGGTTCAGGGGAGCAGAAACTCTGCCATACAAACTCATTTTCCACCTGGAAGACACTTGCATGCAGATCAAACGCTCAGGCCATTTGCCACCAGGAACAGTGGAGATCCAGGGACTCAGGCATGATGAGATTGTGCTGTGAGTAGCAAGGGCACAGAGAGGGCTAGGCCTGGAGCACAGAAAGCCCAGCCCCTGGATTGGTTAAGGGGAGCAGGAACTCTGCCATACAGACTTGGTTTCCACCCAGAAGGCCCTTGCATGCTGACCAAACTCTCAAGACATTTGCCACCTAAAACAGTGGAGATCCAGGGACACATGTAAGGAACAAATCACTGACAACAAGATCATGTATAATCACAGACAACAAGATGGCAAAACGAAAGGGAAAGAACTTACACAATGGAAAACAAGACAACCTGGCAACATCAGAACACAGCTCACCCATTAAAGAAAACAGCAGAATGCAAAAAACTCCAGAAAAATAAGACTCAGACCTGAAATCATACCTCTAGATGTTGATGTAGATCTTTAAACAAGAATAGGAAAAAAGCAAAAAGAAATAGAAGCTTTTAAAGAGGAAACGGGAATAACACACAAAGAAATCAAAGAACGAGCAGAAAACAGAACCAAAGAGATGAAGGAATGGAAGAAGGAATTTAAAATAAAAAAGGAAACAATAAAGAACACACTAAAAGAGACAACCCTAAAGGTGGAAAACCTAAAAAAATGAAAAAAAATCAGGAGTCACAAATGCAAGCAACTCCAACAGACTACAAGAGAAGGAAGAGAGAATCTCAGGGTTCGAAGACAACATGGAAAACACAGATCAAACAGTCAGAGAACATGCAAAAGCCAAAAAGCTCCTAATCCAAAATGTCCAGGAGATCCAGGACACAAAAGAAGACCAAACCTAAAAATAATAGGAATATAAGAGGGCAAAGAATATCAACAAAGAGGCACAGGAAATATCTTCAACAATACAAGGAGGGAAACTACATCTTGGTAAAAACAAGAAAATATCTAAGCAAGGAAACCTAAAGAAGAAAGACACACAGGCAGAATTCTACCTCCAAAAGCAAAAATAGCAGGAAACTGCAACCACTATTTCTTAATATCTGTTAACATAAATGGACTCAATTCCCCAATAAAAAGATATAGGCTATCAGACTAGATACATACACAAAACCCAGCATTTTGCTGCATACAGGAAATTCATCACAGAGACAAAGACAGACACTATCTCAGAGTAAAAGGCTGGGAAAATACCTTCCAAGCAAACGGTCCCAAGAAAGATGCTGGAGTAGCCATTCTAATATCTAATGAAGTAGATTTTCAACCAAAGGTTATCAAAAAAGATAAGGAAGGACACTTTTTACTCATTACAGGGAAAATTAGTCAGGAGAAACTCTGAATCCTTAACATATATGCTCCAAATACAAGAGCACCCATATTCATAAAAGAAACCCTACAAAAGCTCAAAAAGTACATTGCACCCCACACAATAATAGTGGGAGACTTCAACACCCCACTCTCATCAATGGACAGATCATGGAAACAGAAACTGATCAAAGACACAGTGAAACTAAAAGAGGTTATGAACCGATGGGAATTAATAGACATCTACAGAAAATTTCATCCTATATCTAAAGAATACACCTTCTTCTCAGCACCTCAAGACACCTTCTCCAAAATTTACCATATAATTGGTCACAAAACAAGCCTCAATGGATATAAGAATATTGAAATACTTCCATGCATCCTATCAGATCACTATGATCTAAGGCTGGTCTTTAACAACAGCAAAGACAACAAAAACCCCATATGCACATGGAAACTAAACAATGCCCAATTAAATGATAGCATGGTCAAAGAAGAAATAAAATAATTAAGGATTTTCTAGAGTTTAATGAAAATGAAAACACAAGTTACCCAAACCTATGGATTGCAATGAAAGCAGCAATGAGATGAAAACTCATAGCTCTGAATACTTCTAAAAAGAAATTGGAGAGAGCATACACTAGCAACTTGACAGCACAATTGAAAGCTCTAGAACAAAAGGAAGCAGATGCACCCAAGAGGAGTGCACAGAAAGAAATAATCAAACTCAGAGCAGACATTGACCAAATAAAAACAAAAAGGATAATTCAAAGAATCAACAAAACCAAGAGCAGGTTCTTGAGGAAATTAACAAGACTGATAAACCCTTAGCCAGACTAACTAGAGGGCAAAGAGAGAGTATCCAAATTAACAAAATCAGAAAGGAAAGTGGGGGGCATAGCAACTGAAACTTAGGAAATCCAAGAAATCATCGCATCCTACTACAAAAGCCTATACTCAACAAAGCTGGATAATCTGGAAGAATTCGATGAATTCCTAGACTAATAACAGATGATGAAGTTAAACCAGGACAAGGTAAACCATCTAAATAATCATATAACACCTAAAGAAATAGCAGCAGTCATCAAAAGGCTCCAAACCAAAAAAAAAAAAAAAAAAAAAAAAAAAATCCCAGGTCCAGATAGGTTGAGTGCAGAATTCTATCAGAAATTTATTGACAACCTATTACCAATACTATCCAAACTATTCCACAAAATAGAATCAGATGGAACACTACCTAACTCACATTTCGAAGAAAGGGTAACCCTTGTTTCTAAAACACACAAAGACCCTACAAAGAAAGAGACCTTCAGACCAATCTCACTTATGAACATTGATGCAAAAATACTCAACAAAATCCTTGCAAACACAATCCAAGAACACATCAAAAAGATCATTCGACATGATCAAGTAGGCTTCATCCCTGGGATTCAGGAATGGTTTGATATATGAAAATCCATCAATATAATCCACCATATAAACTAACTCAAAAAAAAAAAAAAAAAAAACACATGGTCATCTCACTAGATGGTGAGACACATTTGACAAAATTCATCATCCCTTCATGTTAAAAGACTTGGAAAGAACAGGAATCCAAGGCCCATACCTAAACATAATAAAAGTAATATACAGCAAACCAATAGCCAAATTCAAACTTAAGAGTGAGAAACTTGAAGCAATCCCGCTAAAATCATGGACTAGACAAGTCTGCCCACTCTCCCCCTACCTATGCAACATAGTACTGGAATTCCTGTCCAGAGCAATTAGACAGTAAAAGGAAGTTGAAGGGATAAAAATGAGAAAGGAAGAAGTAAAAACATCACTGTTGGCAGATGACATGATAGTGTACATAAGTGACCCTAAAATTTCCAGCAGAGAACTTCTACAGATGATAAGCAAGTTCAGCAATGTGGCTAGATATAAAATTAACTCAAACATATAGTAGCCTCCCTCTACTCGAAGCACAAACATGCAGAGAAAGAAATTAGGGAAAAGATACTCTTCACAATAGTTACAAATAACAAGAAATACCTTGTTGTGACTCTAACTAAGCAAGTGAAGGACCTGTATGACCAGATATTCAAATCTCTAAAGAATGAAATCTAGGGATATCTCAGAGAATGGAAAGATCTCCCATGCTCATGGATTAGAAGGATCAACATTTTAAAAATGGCCATCTTATCCAAAGCAATCTACAGATTCAATGCAATCCCCCTCAAAATTCCAACTCAATACTTCATAGTTTGAAAGAGCATGGTGCAACTTCATCTGGAATAACAATAGACCTGGGATAACAATAGCTCAAGTGCAAGTGGATTAAAGATCTCCACATTAAAACAAGTACATTGAATTTATTATGAGAGAAATAGGTTATATCTTACAACACATAGGCACAGGAGAAAATTTCCTGAACAGAAAACCAATGACTGGTTCTCTAAGGTCAAAGAATGACAAATGGAACTTAATGAGATTGCAAAGATTCTGTAAGGCTAAGGACACTGCCAAGGAAACAAAAAGGCAGCCAACAGATTAAGAAAAAATATTTACCAACCCCACATCTGATAGAGGCCTAATATCCGAGGTATACAAGAACTCAAGAAGCTAGACACCAGAGAATCAAACATTAAAAAATGGGGTACAGAGCTAAACAAAAATTCTCAGTTGAGGAATAGCAAATGGCTGAGAAGTACCTATGGAACTGCTTAACAATCTTAGCCATCAGCGAAATGCAAACCAAAAAAAACCCCAAGATTCCACCTCACACCAGTCAGAATGGCTAAGATTAAAAATTTAGATGACAGCAGATGCTGGTGAAAAACAGGAACACTTCTCCACTGTTGGTGGGGTTGTTAACTGGTACAACCACTCTGGAAATCAGTCTGGCAGTCCTCAGAAAATAGGACTTAGTACTACCTGAAGACCCAGTTATTCCGCTTCTGGGCATATACCCCAAAGATGCTCCAACATACAACAAATACACATGCACCACAATATTCATAGGAGCCCTATTTATAATAGCCAGAAGCTGGAAAGGACCCAGAAGTCCTTCAGTAGATGATGAATACAAAAATTGTGTTATATTTACATAATGGTGTACTCCTCAGCCATCAGAAACAATGACTTTATAAAATTCTTAAGAAAATGGATGCATCTAGAAAATATCATCCTGATTAAGGAACCCAGTCACAAAAGACCAGACATAATGTGCAGTCACTGATAATTGGATACCTACTCCAGAAAGCCATGAACACCCCAGAAACAACTCACAGACTATATAAAGTTTAAGAAAACAAAGGTAGAAAAAAATGAAAAATCATTATGCTTAATCTTTACACACCAAGAAAACTTTGAGTATTTTCAGGTTAAGTCTTGTTTTACATATCATTTATAGTCATTGTACCTAGTAAGATTTTATTGCAAACTATCAAACCTTTAAAAAAATCAAGTACTGACAAAAATGTATTCATATACTTTTATGCAAAAATGTTTTTAAGATCCGTACATTTATCTCTGATATTTAAAATAGAGTTGTTCAATAAAAAAATAAAAGACACAATATCATAATCTGATATGAACTTGGAATATGTATTTTGACTATTTCAATTTTCCCGTTATCCTCTCAACTCCTCTAATGACACACACTCTCTCTTAAATTAAAATGTTTTTGTCTTATAACTACTATCACATATAAGTACACACACACACACACACACACACACACATATATATATATAAACATATACATACATACCTACAGATATATTGTATACATTTAGAGTTTTTTTTGTTTTGTTTTTTTTGTTTTATGTGTCTATAGGGACTAATTCTGGATAACCTCTCAGGGGCCTCATCCCTGGAGAACAAAATTCTTCCTCTCTCACTAGCCACTGGTTTCCATCTAGGGGTTGAGCTTTGTGAAACTTCAACCATGTACTTTGTCAGGCCATCAGGTCTCTATCTCCATAAAGTTCTGGTTTAGGTAACCATATTGTGTTATTACACTTTAATAACGAATTTTTATTTAAGACCTAATGAATGATTATGTGCAAAGAAACTTATTTTAATGAAATGAATACTTAAATTTTACTTGTTTTGTAAGACATTTCTGATATCTGAAGTTTCGATCCAATGCATTGTTCCCTTATTGATTTTCTTGCTTTCCGGTGAAAAACATGAACAGTAAACTTTTGGTGTCACTCCTTCTCTGTTTCATCTTTATGTATGTGCACACATTCCAAATCAACACAACTAGAGATGAGTTCAGTTTGAAGAAATCAATGACAATGCACAGTTTTCCTGTGTAGTTTCTGTGCTGATAATCAAATCACCAGTTTATACATAGTTATCTTCCTCCCATTAAGATAATAGACCATCAGTCCTTGTCCCTAAGGGTGCATTATAGTTTGCCTACTTTTATGAAAGTGAAGGCACATTTAGTGGCAATATTCTTTTACAATCTTTAAAATATGTATTGGCCTCTGTGCTTGTTCCCTGCTTTAGTATATTCACTCTTGCATTACTAATTGTCATTTCCTCTGTAGTTCAAACAGAAAGGAGCTCCTGGTGTCATGAAGACTTTGGTCACTGGGGAGGGATTTGTGTTGGAAGCATGGGAACCTGAGTCTGTCCCTCAGAAACTACTTGACAGTGCAAAATTGCATGATTCTACCTCTGTAGGGACACAAAAAGAATGGTGAATGGTACACTGCACAACTAATCTACTGTGATTGATGTTATTGAAGTCAGTGAGACCCACACACACCACACACATATGGATGACACCAGATGAACACTGTGGAAACACAAACATGTGCTAACTCCCTTATGCACATGGTGTACTACAAATTCACAAACTCAAAAAACCACCAAAACTAACTGCAAAACCAAGCAAGAAGATATGCGAGAAGCTGCAGGATTTCAGTTCTTAGCCACCTAGGTACTGAGAACTGCACATTACTTGATGAGAGATGAATGCTAAGTCGGCACTAAGCTACGAAATTGAGGCAGCTTTAACATCCAACCAGATGCAATCTGGTGACTCACACATTCTCCCCCAGCTAAGCCATTCATAATGCTGACCTGTGGAATGTGTGTAAGGCCACAGTCATTGTTTCAGCTTGCTGTGCTCAAGGAAAACTGATGTAGGTAGAAAGGAAATATAAAAATAGAATTAGAATGTTGATTTCCTTGTTGCTGCTTTACTTGCTTCTTCAACTTCCACTATTCGAACTTCCAATTTTCTAAACTTGGTCAAGTAAGTGCATTTGTATAGGGTGATTTCAGCGATACGCTCTAGTAAGTGTCTGCTGTTATTATATCAACCATAAGTAAGAGCAGTGTCTAAGCCAATAATACATTTTCCTTGTTGCCACTTTTCATTAGGAGATATAATATCAACTATTTCTAAGGTCAAATTTCAAAATAGGTAAAATACAAAGTTTAAGTGAAAAATAATCATTTATATTTCTGCTCAACAGCTTTATCCCAATCATATTTGGTTTTGAAATATAAAAAATGTTTTCAAATGCTATTAGAATTTTCACAAACAGAAAGTAATGGAATGCCATGAATCATACCATAACATAATATGCTCCACCTCTCCACCTCATAAAGTATGAGGGTTAACAAAATTGCTCAGTGTGTAAATGTGTTAATGTGTTTGCTGACAAGCTTCTCCATATAACCAACCTCTGGGGCTCTTGCATGGAAGGAAAGAACCGATTCTCAAAATTCAATCTCTATGTAATCTCCACATCCAACTTTAAATGCACATATATACCCATGTAAATAAATGCATTTTAGAAGCTTAGTTCAAAAATATTTTGAAATATTTATACACTGAAATTTTAAGGAGATAGGTAGTTCTATATTGTGTTACTCTTAGATCTAGGCAATTTCTTCATCAGAAGATGAAATACCACTCTTCCTCTGCATTTCTACAAAAAAAAATGCTTTAAAGAGTTCCCATTTTATATTCTCTACTTCTGACTGAATTTGAAAATAAAATGTGAAAAGGGAAATGTGTTTAAAAATAAAGCAACATGCAACAGCTTACACTCAGGTACTATCATCTGAAAGAAATATGTACGTGTTACCTGCTCTGGATACTTCATATTCTCTTTCACTGAATTTGGGAAAAAGTGTGTCTCTTAAGCCACATCTCATGGAATGTGGATGGAACTTCATCAAACATTTGCAGAGACAAATGAAAAAGTCAATTTTCTTCCAGTAACAAGGACACATGGGTTTCTGCCTCAATCTGTGCTGACAACATTGACTGTGGTCTGAAATTAGTCCCAATCTTCCCAAGCATTCTTTTTTTGGGTCTCTGCTGAATAAGACAATTAAAAATGATGACACTGGAAATCTGTGTGCTGCTGTAATGGGTCCACCTCATGAGAAGAGACAGCCAAGAAAAGCATGGAACACAACAGCACAAGAAAGCAAAAAGATTTCTATATGGAAAACACAAGTTGTGAACTGGTATACTGGAGGAATCAGAATAGATACTTGAGCATCATAAGATATAAGAGTTACACATGCTGATAAACTAGTAATGGGTCATTGAAAGAAATCAGGACCTCAAGAATTTCTTTATTTGTAAATATTCCAAACTGTGAAAGAACCCACTACTTTGAACGAAAACTCAGTGCTAGAAATGAGATATATAATGTAGTTTGCAGAAATGAGGTTAACTTAGGATACTGTTTCCCCCATCTTGGAACAAATACATGCACAATTTATGTTAAGTAACTCCTTATAACCAAGTATATATCACTATCAAGTTGATCATAATATTATCTTTAAATATGATAAAAAACTACCATATAGTCTTTTATGAGAAGGGGAGAACAATAACTTTAATTGCATTGACATATTCAAGTTCACTTGGATTTAATTAATTAAAAATGTAAAAAATATCCAAATAAACATGGTTCATTAAAAAAAAGGTCTAAAGGAAACCATTGCATTTTAGAATTACTATATATATGAGTTTCAATATTAATAAAATTCCTTAATTCACACTACTAAAACATAATTTCCTCAAACTTGGGGAACTGAAGAATATGGCATGTGGATAGAAAAAACAAACAAACAAGACCCAAAACCACAATTTAAGTATTCCAATTTGCAAAATTGGAAGCCGTTTTAGAAAGATATAGTTTGATAAACAATATCCAGACTCTAAAAAGATCATACTGCTCCATTTTTATTATATTAGATATAGGCAGAAATGCACAGGTTGGCTTGGTTTCCTCAACAAGTTAATTGCTAAGATTGTATAGAGAAAGGATTTGCAGATGCTAACAGGGGCTAACAAACTGTTTTGAAAAGCACAACCTACTTGCAAAGTAACATTGCCTTCAATTCTTTATTTTCATTGGTATTACAGTTCAACATCAGAAAGAATGTGATTAATGAGTTAAATTCCTTTACTCGCCATCCAATTTATGCTAAATATACAAAATTTTCTAAACATATTAATTATTTGTACTTATCGTTTTTCCATTTATCTTTTTTGTTATGTTCATTCAGGACTATGAGTGGATGGACACCAGCTACATATCTGCAAATTTATTTATTTATTTTTTTTGTATTGTTAACATTTGTAGGCAAGTGTGACATCAGTTGGGAATAGCAGCATAGAAATACTGAGTCATAGGTCACGAAACAACTGTGTAAAATCAATAGTATTTTGGAACTTTCTAAAATGACTACTAGCAAATAAGAGAAAATCTCGCAATCTGCAGCTATATTTTCAAACTATATCTTAAATGATAATTGTCAGAAATGTTTGGTAGATGGCTAAGTCATTTATTGTAAGCCTTCAGAATACTTCAGATATTGTAGACTCTAGATTCTACAGTTTAATAATTAGTAACCCACCAACTTCTGGCACTAACATACTCTCCAAACATGTGTGTATAAGTAAATTATAAGCTAAGCAAGTTATCCACAGACATCATGCAGGAGAGCAATTATTCTTTAGTGTTTAGTTAACCACATAAAAACTAGATGTTGATAATTCTTGTATTTAGTACCAAAACTCATAAAAATTCATGAAGGCTGGTGTAAACTTGCTGAGAGCAAGGAGATCATAGGATTTGTAAATGTAATTTATAGGCATTAACAGCATAGTTCTCATATTTTAGAAGCATTTAAATAAATATTTTCAATGCTTTGATCATTGCATTAATACTAATCTGAGATGCATAATATGCTAAAGAGTTCCATGTCAAAATTAATTTTAGTTTATAATTTATTAAAGTAAATACATATTCATCAATAATTACATCATTTGTTCAAATGCAAAAAATAATATACTATAATATTTAAAAAATCCCTTATTAACCTGAGCAGGACTAAACTTCCAGAGATGAATCTATGAGTAAAAATATACATGTTGGCCATCTTATTTCATGGGGCTGTCAACTGCACACAGCCAGACCAAGGTGAGAACTCCAAGTTTTCAAGAAAGATAGGTTTACTCAAATATGACAATTCTTATAAATGTTTAAGAAAAAATCAGTTTATCTCCCGTTTAAGACATTTTGGAAGGTCCTTAATAATTTTGGAAGAATAGACTAGTAATGTGTCTAGATATTAAATGAAGATTTTCTACTACCAAAGAGAATTCATGCAACCATCCTGTTCTACATATGGTTCTTTCTGTGGAAGATACCATATTAGGGGACTAGAATAAATGGATTACTGCATTTATTGACCTATGGTCATGTCCACTAAGGCCATGTCCACTAATTGATAAATAATACATTTTCAGTGGGGTTTTAAATTAGACTATCAAAATATATAATAACATAATTAATTCAAGAAAATAATCATTATTGTCATCATTACATACATAGACACATCTGCTAGTACACACTATTTTACTTTAGCTTCTAATAATCTTACCAATTTCTTTTTTTCTCTCTCACCTTTTAGTTTTGGTGTTGAGAGGTGTTCTTTCTGAAGAGCCCTGGCTGTCCTCAAACTCAATACTACATAGATCAGCCCTTCCATGAACCTCCAAACAGTTTCTTACTCCTGCCCCTACCTCCAAAGCACTAAAACTGAAAACATGGTGCTGTTCTTTCTGTAAAAAAATTACAAAATGAAAAGTAAAAGTATACTTTTAGAAAAAGTATATTCATAAATTCCTATATATTATTATGATATTATTATATGATGGGATGCTGACTTTGTGAATTTCCTAAGTTCAAATTTTAATTGCCTAAATATTACTATAATTTTAAACCAATCAAATTCCAGTTTTAATGAAATGTTTTTTCAACAATTGATTCTGAAAAGGAAAGTCATATTATTATCCTTTTTTATATACTTTAAAGTATTTATTCTAAGTGATAGCCTAAAATTTTAAGCAATGTATCTTTTATTTTTATCATTTTTCATTCATGTCTCTTACCAGTATTAATAAGCTATTCTTAAAAATTACATTTACTTTTTGCATTAAGAAAAAAGTCTTTTTCAAAAGACTTATTTACTCTCGTTTTAAAAAATTATCTGGAATATCTGCTAACTCATTTAACACAGTTGACTTAGAGAAAAAGTCAATAAAACTAATATAATTAAACATTCAGTGCAGTGACTCTGAGATTTTAAACAATGTATTTTAATGACACTGTACCACTCACATGACAATTTCAATATAGATCAGAAAATCTCATTTAGTTAAAAGTCTTTTAGGAGATAACTGTTTTCTCAACTCTGTTTTATATATGTTATGAATAAAATAAAACAAAAACTAGACTTAAAAACATGTATGTATAGCATTAGAATCTATTCCCAAAACATTCATATGTGAATAATTTCCATGGATTTATTGATTTTAATCAAGAAAGTTGTAAGATGCTAAAATGCATATAAGCTTCAAGAACTGAGTCACCTGTTTCCTGTGATTGGATAGATCTTTTTCTAGTGTACTCTCTATGAATACAAAAGGTATTGACACTCAGTGAACAACCAGATGGCCTCTTCTATCCTAGCCCTAGATTCTATTTCTTCCAAGTACATAGTGGTGAAAAAAATCATTTAAAGTAGTTTTTTAAAAACTATTTATTTAACTAGCTTAATAGCAGAAATTCTAATATTGAAATCTGGTTGATAAAATTCTTATTACCCTAAGCCCAAATTCTTTACTTATTGCTGTCTTATTAAGAGGTTGAACATTTACACAGGGCATCAGTCCAGTGTAAAAAGTGAGAGCCAAGCACTGGCTCAGGTTGTTGGACATGTGCTATAACTTGATTCAATCTCATGTTAGCTGCACTAGGGCCAGCTATTTATGGAATATCTGTCCTCCTCAGATGCAGCAACGTTATCAACAAAACACAGATAAAAATAGTACAATGGGGTTATTTTTCTGCATTCTTTGATGAAGAAAGTGGATCATGACAGAAACTTGTTCTTATTAATGGGAATGGGAGAGAGTGAGGGAGAGATGGAGGGGGAGAGAGAAATAGAGAAGAGAGAGAGAGAGAGAGAGAGAGAGAGAGAGAGAGAGAGAGAGAGAGAGAGAGAGAGAGAGATAAAGAGAAAGAACTCTGTATAGAAGGTCACTGAAGCAACATGTTGCAGATAAATTGGTTCTCTCCATTTCTGCTTAATGGGAGTTTTCTGGTAAATAACAGAGTATAGTTATTTATTTACTAGTTTTTATTTACTATTTTGTTTGTTGTTTTGTTTTGTGTTTTGAGACAAGTTCTCTCTATATTGATCTGCCTGTCCTGGACCTCAATATGTACAGCTGAATGGCCTTAAACTCACAGATCTGAATACCTCTGCCTCCCAAGTGCTTGGACAAATGACCTCTACACCTAGTTATTATCAGTGTCTTCATAAGCATGAATGCATGAGTGATCTGATAGGGCTGTCTACTATGTGAAACACAAAGAAAACATATACACGTTTTGACTATGATAATTATCTTTTATGCACTTGCATTGAGGAAAGAAAAAGTAATCATACTAACCAGAAGTGTGAAGTTATAAGGCATAATATTTTTATGTTACTTTCAGTTAAACTATTATTATGTACAGACTCTTCTTAGACATTATATAAGTAACCATATAATTCAACTCAGCAAGCCAAATAAATGTAAATAGTGTAGTTTAAATCTCAAAATATGCATGTAATTTTATTTCCTTCTTCCTGCCTGACACATGAGCATGGGGTGATTTCAGATTTGTGAGGTTTTTCTTCTTTTGTCACACCAAGCATCCTTCAGGGCCCAACTAAGTAGATTTTCTCTCTGCTAATGTACCACTTAACCTTCACAATATGGATGGTTTATTTTCTACTCAGGAAATAAATCAGCCCCGGAATCATTCAATCACTGTGGCCAAAATAGGATAGGAAATGGGGAAGTGTGAAGAGAGTTGTTTGGAAATTGGTGGTATTTACAATTATTGATGAATTATGCCTTGTTATGAAATTCATCCTAGTGAACTGGTGGCAAATTAGTGAACAATGCTGCAATCGTTCTTGTAAAGTGCCTCTGCACCCTAAATAAACACAGCTCTATGCAGTTTTAGGTCACCACAGTGTATGTCCAAGAGCATTTCCCTTAAGGACACAGGGGTAGTGGCCGGTGTACCATTAGGCTCTGCATTATTAATTCCTGTGGGGTTTATATGTGTTCTATCTTCAGAACTTGATTCTTCAGCTACACTCTTACTATGGATGGGTTACTCTCCGTTTGGATGGATTCACAAATGGATAAGGTTGGTGATATTTCTAGGCAATCAAATCAATATTTCTTTCTTATGTGAATAATGAATGAAGTTTATATGCACTATTTGAGAGGAGCTGAAAAACAAAATAAGTACTTCAAGGAAATATAGTGCAAAAGTCAAACACGGACACAACAAATTCTAAACGTAATGTGTGGCATATAAAGATATGCCTAGGATTTTTTTTTCCCCATGGCCAAGCATTTGCCTAAATATTGGTCACGAAAGCTGTTGCTCCCAGGGAAAGAACTTGCTTCTTTGCATCATAAAATCTAAAACTGCTATAATGACAGATGCTAATTGGTAGCCATTAAATTATTTTAAATTAGTCTAAATTGTATAAAAGGATGTGACATTTATCAGAGTGAAGCCTCTCTCCCTGTGAGGAGATAAACATCACAAATTGAAGCCAAATCTGAAATGTGAATGTAATGTCTATCTTGGGGGACTGACTAGGGATCTAGGAAAATTCCACAAAGAAGTCAAAGAGCCATGAAATGAATATGGATAATGGCTAAGAGGACTGTTACTCAACTACCAAAACATAGGCAGAAGTCACTTATATAAAAGCTAAAATTCTGAGTGGGTATCAGCATATGGACATCAATAGTGCTTTTAATTTTTAAACAGTAAGAAGTGGTAGTATGTGTTGCCTAATTCCATTACTATACTACTACCACCTTGGTTCTAATTCAACATCAATCTTGTTCCTTGGTAATAAGCCAAAGTGTGACTATGTGTGTATGTGTGTGTGTCGGGGGGGGTGGGAATTTGAAGGTATGATGAATACAGATAAAAGGGGAGGGATTGAAAGAGGTTGGTCACACAGAATTAACACAAAGACAGAGATCAGTATGGAATGGGGAACTTTCCCCACACAGGAAATTAGGTTAAAGTGTCTGGTGGGGACTGACTATACTGTATGACTCAGTAATTTTGATTCTAAAGCTATAAATCACTCATTCACAACATTTGAGGTTGAGGCCTTTGGAGGGTAATACAGGTTTGATGAGTCTTGATTGGACTCACTGAATGATGATGATGATGATTATGATGATGATGATGATGATGATGACAATGATGATGATGATGATGATGATATATTTTGATAGCTTTGCTCACAAAGTTGTCAGCCATGTTGACAGCAGAGAAATGGATGTCTGAATGTTGTCTAAGCCAGAGCTGAGTCAGTTCTATCAGTCAATGATGTGAACTGAATACAGAGGTAGGGGGTGAGCTGCCAAACATTACTGTGAAGATCTTTACTGAGTCATGCAGGGTCATGGATATCAGAGGAAAAAGGAACCTAGGAGCCTGCCCTCCTTTGGTGGGTGGGGTGTCTAATCACAAGTCAAAACATGCTCAAGACAAACTGAAACCTTGGGAGAGATTTTAGCTAAGGGTGTCAGCACAGAGACCTAATTTACAGCTCTGGAAAATAAAACAGTTATCTGAGTTAAAGCTGTTCTTTGAGAGCAATCAATTCTGGATAATAATTAAAGACAAATGTGAGAGTGGTAAGGAAGGCAGCAGAGAGGTAGTCTGGAATCCAGGATTCTCTGGCTATTACTGGCTAACAAGGTACAATATAACAAGCTTTGCTAAAACAATGGGAAGGGAAACAGCAGCCGAAGACAGTGGCATGGGGGATGGAGCACTGAGTAATAAGGAAGCCAACCTAGGTTTCTCCAGAAAACCCAAGATACAGACCACAGCACTCAAAAATCCTCAACAAGCCAAAGGGTCCAATTGAAGACTCCTCTATCCCACTGTGGAGGGAGAAGAAAACAATCACAAGGGGAGGTAAGAAGGGAGGGACCTAGGTGGTAAGGGGACAGGGAAGGGAAGAGGGGAACATGATCAGGTATTGGGGGAGGGGAAGAACTGAAGCCTTGAGGGCCAGCAAAAAGATTGGAAATAGTCAAACTAGGGAGGTAGGAAGTGAGCGGACCCTCCAGAATGTACCAGAGGTCTGGGAGGTGAGAGAGACACTCAGGGCTCAGAGCTCAAAGCAAGGGACCTTAGATCAAATCAAGTGGGCAGGAGGAACTTGAAGTGTCCACCTCCAGGGTTGACATTACACATTCCAAACCGACTCATAACTGTTCCTGTCTGAAAAAACTTCCGGGACAAAAATGAAGAAGAGTAAGAGGAGGTCCAGTGACAGGCCCAAAGTGGGATACATGTCAAGGGGAGGCCCCAAGGCCTGACACTTTTACTGAGGCTATGGAGCTCTCACAAAAAGGGACCTAGCATGACTGCCTCTGAAAGACCCAACAAGCAGCTGAAAGAGTCAGATCAGATATTTACACTCAACCGAGGGACAGAAGCTGCTGACCCCTGTGATTGAATTAGAGAAAGCTGGAAGAAGCTAAAGAGGAAGGAGGACCAGCAGTCTCAATTAACCTAGATCCCAGAGATCATCAGACCATGGGCCACCAACCAGGCAGCATACACCAGCTGATATGAGGCCCCAACACACATACAGCAGAGGACTGCTGAGTCTGAGTTCTGTCAGAGAAGATGCACCTAGCTCGCAAAACACAGGAGGCCTCAGGGAGTGTGGGGGTCTGGTGGAGTGAGTTTGGGGCAGTGGGAACATCATACTGGAGAGAGGGCACTATTAGGGAAGTAGGTATGGGATGGGAAAGAGTCAGAGGGTAGACCTTAATGGAGATAAAATCTGGAGTAGAAAAAAGAAAAAGAAGGTACCCAGTGCCTGAGGCTCCAAGATTGCCAGGCGGTGACTCTGAAAAGAGCTCTGGATTTTGTGGTTCTGGGAACATTGCCATCTGAAATAATACTTGTATTCTAGCAATGTGGCCAAATATTATTAGACTAGAAAGGGGAGCATTGTCATACATCAAATCAAACAATTTTCTAACACAAAGTAAATGTTGAGACGATCATTTGGCATTTTCTGAATGCTGAATGGATAACTTACCACCACATTTGTTACTTGACTTGCACAAGATTCAGAAGAGGAGAACTATGTGTCTGAAAATCAGTGATTAATAATCAGTTATGGCTCATGAACTGATTGGCAGCAGTTGCCATGAGAGAAGATGGTGTGTGGGAAGAATGAAAATTTGCTGGGTAAAGAAACACTTGTGGATGTGGAGAAAGAGGAACATGTCACTCTTGGTGGGGATGTAAACTGGTACAACCACTCTGGAAATCAGTCTGGCAATTCCTCAGAAAATTGGACATAGTACTACCTGAAGATCCAGCTATTCCACTTCTGGACATATACCCAGAGAAGCTCTAACATACAGCAAAGACACATGCACCACAATGTTCAGAGCAGCCCTATTTATAATAGCCAGAAGCTGAAAAGAACCCAGATGTCCTTCAGTAGATGAACGGATACAAAAATTGTGGTACATTTACACAATGGAGTACTACTCAGCTATCAGAAACAATGACTTTATGAAATTCTTAACTAAATGAATGCATCTAGAGAATATCATCCTGAGTGAGATAACCCAGTCACAAAAGAACAGACATAATATGCAGTCACTGATAATTGGATACTAACCCCAGAAAGCTCTGAACACCCCAGAAACAACTCACAGACCATATGAAATTCAAGAAAAACAAAGGCCAATAAAAGGAAAAATCATTATGCTTAATCTTTACACAGCAAGAAAACTGACTAATTCTAGGTTACATCCTGTTTTACATGTAGTTTATGCTCATTGTAGCTAGTAATATCTTAATGCACACTATCAAACCTTTAAAAAATTCAAGTAGTGACAAAAATGTATTCATATGCTTTTATGCAAAATTTCTAAAAATCTGTACATTTATCTTTGTTTATAAAAATAATGTTATTCAATTAAAAAAAAAAAGAAACACCTGTGATCAGCCTTAAGAGAAAATGCATCCTGTGAGACACAAAAAGTAGATGATAAAAGTGGGGGAGAAAGTCGTGGATGGAATGATACTGAAACATCAGAAACACAGGAAGACTTGCAATATTGAAGTTAGCCGTCAGAAGAGTAGAGATTTGTTAGCCAAACAAAAGAAGCAGTAATTTCCAGAAGAGTATGAAGATCCTCAGAGGTATTTAGAAACCTAGGTACTTGAACCACTTATTATGAGACAACAAAGTTACTAGAAATTTTATCATTTTTTTGCATAGGAACTATACAAATATGTGTGTGCAAGAAGATTTTTAATCAGAGAATTTCGTTCCCATGAATGTGGTGCTTATACATGTGATTTAAGTGAGGTAAAGAGATGCTTTAAAATAAAGGTGTAGAATTTATTATGTTTTCTTATTACATTTTCAGTTCAAGAACGAAGTCATACAACCAAACTCTACCTGTAGGGTGAATGCTGCATTTGTACCTTTGAAATTTTGTAGAAAGGTAGATAAAGAAGAAAGGAATGTTATACATATAAACAGAAAGAATTTTTAAAAGTTAAACATATTCATTCATTACAGGTTATAATGGATTTCCAGAAATCAAAACCCATTTTGTAAAAGTCATGCAACCAACTGAACGGAACCTACTAGACTACCATAATTAAAACACAAGGCTGAAATTGGAAGGTATATATCAATGGACACACATCTAGACATCCAGTCTCAAACAAGCAAGTCCCAGTAAATCAGAGAGTAGCTGCCCCAGATGTCTTTATACATGAGTAAGCAAAATATGTGAGTAATGGATAGGTAATGCTGGGAAAAACATAAAAACCCTAAGAGCAGAAAAATAAAAATATTGCACAGAGGCACCACAAAAAGTTCCCTACTAGGTACAAAGCATTTATGACATCTTTGGGGTCCCTGTCCGTTCTCTGTGATCAATAAGAATATACTGGTAGAATAAAGAAAGAAGCATAGGTATTACTAGAAACATACAAACACACACAGATATACACAAGTATATAAATATCAAAACATAATTGAATACTAAATTCTGCATGCGCATATCTATGCTGAACATGTGGGTGCACATATGTGTAGTTTATCATATAATAATGCATATGAAATTATAGTTTATATAATATACATATACTGATAAGTATAATATGCACATGCATTTCATTAATTTTTGTTTGGTTTTCATCCTATAATTATCGTAGGCAAAATAGTTTCAAAAATGAAGAAATATAAAGGCAAAGTCAGTGATTATAAAACAATTGGATTTTATGTATATTTCATAAAATTATTAATTAAATAATTTCAGCAGTTATTAAACTATTTTTATACCCCCTAAAATGTCTCATTTATATTTTCACAACAGCTAGAGATAAGATCCCTGCAAATCTATTACTAGATCATGCTATTTAATTTATCATAGCTCTACATAATATAACTCATAATTTTTTGGACATGTAGATACGTATATACATACACACATATATGAGTTATGCTGACAAAAATGAGTTATTCTGGTAGCATTAAAAAACTCATGGCATAGTTGTTCATAGTTATAAAGTTACATCGGTCAAAGTCAGTTTAATTTATTCCTCACAGATGAAACATCTATGAAAGCACTGTTGGTTTAGCATCTTGGTAGAGAAGTTACTGGATCCTTAAGGCCTTGGGTTTAGTCCTCCTCTCCAGGAAAGTCAAGACAAAAAGCAACCACAACTATTAATTGTCTATAAGAAGGAAGCTGTGGCAACCTCTGTGTGACTGGTGTAACAGCATCCTTTAAGTAAAGATGCATTTGTCCTTAGCAGAAAAAATAGGAAATACCTTCTTAGCAAGTAAGTGGCTTGAGAGAGCTTTGATGTTCTACAGCACACTGCTTTCTTTTAAGAGCTGTATAAGAGTGGTACTTTTGTCTGTGTCTACCTTTGATTTCCCATCCCTTTTACTCCTCTGGTCATTTTCTTTTTGAAGGATCCCACATCTTAAGATGGTTTTCTGGGTCATTTCTCGGTTATCTTTTCTTCAGGTCTTTCCCTCATCAGTATGTTCAGTTCAAACTCCTGCTTGCAGAAGTGACATCTTAGATATTCCTTCAGTATCCTGTACCCTGATCACATCAACTTGTTCTCTTTTTCTCTTTAGCTTTCAGTAACTGTCATTTTTGGATACCCAAGTGTCCGGAAGTTTGTGGTGACATCATTCCCTTTCATTGCTTCATATCTTACTCCTGACTATCTAAAATGGTAAGCCTTTCAGTCATTGTAACTCATGAAATCATATGTCTAGATTAAATTACAAAATTTTGTTCTCAATTTCTTACAGATTTTCTGTAAGAAAAATAAATCAATCAGTAAATAAATAAATAAATAAACACATAAATACATAAATAAACGGTCACACATGATAGCTGTTATTACTGGTGAAAGGCAATGTACTCTGGGCATAGGAAAAGTCTGGCTTTCTGCCATTGCACACATGAAGCACATAGTTCAAATATCCCATGTATAAGAAGAAAGCAAATAGTTTGAGTTGGGCTATGTACAATGGAACTTTATTTTAGAAAGAATTCTGTCATTTTCTTTGCCAAGTCATTAAGCTTGAACTGTGAGCTAGAGTTACCCTCTTCTCCCTCAAGTTGCTTTTGTCAAGAGAGAACACCAAGACTTAAGATGGTTGCTTAAATATATTAGTCATGTGATCCAAGTTCTTAAATCAGTTTAACACCAGTTTGGGGGCAATTCTGGTACATTGTAGCAAGTATCATTAGTTTGTCAAGGGCCTTAATCTTTAAGATGCAAAATACAAAATAAATTTAATTAATATTTTTGAGTGACAGCAGCATCATTTATTTTTCTGAGATTATAAGTGCATTCATTCACCTTTCACCTTTCCCTCTTCCCTAAAATTTGCCCTGCAATCCTTAAAAATGACTTTTCTTCTTCAGCGGTTTTTGTTAGATTCATATTTGTATATGCCTGATTGTTCATTTCCGTGTCCTCATTTAGTAGCCTTTAGACTCAGTGAATATCTTCTGTTTGTGGTTGAACTACATCTGTATAAATGCAGCATATGCTATCTATTCACTTAAAATCTCCTAGAGCACAGAAGGAAATGAAGAGATGAACATTCACATTAGGACATGTCATGTTCAGGTATGGCTTTATGGCAAGTCTTTAAAAGGGAGGATACTACATTATTTATCGTGATATTCCTAAGTACCTAAGGCAGTGCTTTACTAGATAATAGGATGTAAATATGTGGTGAATTGGATTTTGCCACATAATGTAGTCAAAAACTCCATTTGTACTATCCATAATATGATTTTACTCTATTATTTAGCTCTTTGAGGCAATTTAAGTGTTTTAAATTGGGCTCATTCTAATAAATATCTGCTGGACAAGTTTCATTAATTTTCTAGACAGTGTAAAGAGAGAATTGGAATGTGGAGAAAAGGTCCAAAAAGGCAGCCCTGTCTTCATGAGTACGTGATTCTAAGGGAACTTGGACAATGTTATAATATTCTAAAAAAATGTGTGGTTTAATGTTCTCCTATCATTTCTCAAGGAAATTCCACTTTGAATGCTAGTGAAAATATATGCACCAAGGCAGCATTATACCCTGTTGTTATGTCTGCATCAGTCTTAGCATCTGACTTTAAATTATAAAAATTAATTAACTCCCAATATGACAGCAGCTGTGTTGGTGAATGCTAAAATTCTCCACGGTAGCACTTTTAGAAAGAATGGTTGCTGAATAGATTTTATTGAACTTTTTCATTATCATATAGATATATTATGTGTATGTCTATATGCCTCTATCATATATTTCATATAGACAACTTTAGAGTTTAAATACTACTCCGCACTTTCACATAGAATTTAGGGGAATTCAACAATATATGTCATGCCACAATGATCCCTCTGAAAATCATTAAATAGACTTTGGTACAACGTTGTGACATGACACATATATTATGGCTTGTGGTTTGAGGGGTAAAGGATTCGTGTGTGAGAGACTGTGTATCTCTTAGTCTATATTTTTTAGTGCTTTTTCTTTGGCCTTTTAATAGTCTTTTTTGGCTATTTTGACTTGTTTCTGTTTAATTTTTTTGTTTATATTCTTCAGATGCATGCTTTTTATTTAATGAGAGACAGAAACTGTGTGGTTCTGGGTAGGAAAAGAGACACAGGAGAACCTGGGAAAAGTTGAAGGAAAAGAAACTATAATCAGAACATATTACATAAAAGCAAATCTATTTTCAATAACTGGGAAAAAGATATTTTTTTTTATCCTGGGTGAGACTCAGTTGGAGAAAACTAATCTTTCATTTCTGAATGATCATTAGTTGGAGATAACTTATGTGTTCGAGTTAGGGAGATGCGTCCACTTCTCCATTTAGTGTTGAGACTCATCAGGCACAGACCCAATGCTCTTTATACAATGCAACATGCTCTGCAACTGTGTGCATAGATCCTTCCTGCTGTGTCTCCAGAGCCTGGTTTCCAAGGTGTTTTCCTTTGTCTCCGACTCTTCTACAGGAGGAATTTGATAGCAATGACTGTTCTAAGTGCTCTAGATCTCTGCATGTTTTTTCTAGCTCTGTAATATTTTCAGGAATCATTCATTGTATTAGGAGAACAGGAGCATTTGGTTTTCTACTACTTCCCTGGCTTTTTTTTCTCTCCCAGTCTTGGCAGAGCAGAGTTGAACTTAAACTGAAAATCAGTGCGTGGACTTGATTTTTCAATCAGATATTGGTTGGTTATTTCCACAAAAATTGTGTCACTGTTACACTAGCAAACCGTGTAGGCAGGTCATCATGTGGACTGAAGAGTTTGTAACTGGTTTGGTGTTTACCATTTCCCTTGATAGCGTGCAGTGTATCTTGCAGTACCACAAATGCTATCAGTAGTGGCCAAAGCTCTAGTTTTGTAGTCAGATTTAAACTTAAACCCCTTGCTGTTACTAATACAACTTTCTCTGAAATCAGGAATTTTTAATCTTAAATAATACAGATTACAGAAGAAAATCTTTCTTTGCTCATCTGAGTAGTTTAGGAATAGAATATGTAATATTAACACCTACATGTCTATGATCCACAAAGATACAAATACTCAACCCACAAACCACAGAAGATATTAATATAAGGTTCAATCAATGGATAAAAAATACATCATTTCACAAATACTGGTAGGACATTTGGTCAATCACATAGAAAATATAAGATTTGATTATTTCCTGAAGAGTGATTCAAAAATTGCTTCAGAGGAGACCAAAAATGAGCAGATGTAAAACTGCACATAAAAATGAGAAGTTGTTTGTAATATGGACTCAGAAAGAGCTTAATAATTATCATCTGAAAATGACAAGTGAAAAATTAAACTATATAACTTAAAAACAGCTACATCCAAAAAGCATTAAAATAAATATGTTTAATCCTTTTTTAAATAAAAAACCTCTAAAATCAAATAAGAATGAAAAAGTCAACAAAATAAATTATTGGATATAAATTTCAGCTCAGAAAATCATAGAAAGATGTTATTAGATCACATACAGTTAGAAAAAATAAAGATTATTTACCTGATAAGCAACGACTTCATTTAAGATATATTTACAATACTGTGCAAAGAAAACTTTTCTCTACATTAAGATCAATAAGCATGATGAGAATATAATCATTACTGCATTTATATTATAAGTTTAAGTAGACCAATGGGTTTTAAACACTTGGTACTACTCTAAGCTATAGTGAGGTCTATAATGGTTCTTTAGGGCTTAGAGAGAAAATAATTTCCAGGCCAAGTTATATTTCTGCTTAATTCTGAGGAATTAACTGTTGTGGAACAATTTTTATTTCAGTAAGGCATTTCTTCCTTTCTGTCTAGCATAAAGTAAGCTTCCAGTGGGAAAAATTCAATAGGGGAGGATGAACATGAATGCATTTCTTGCTCCGAGAATGTTTCAGTTATACCCCGATCGAGCTGGGTCAGATGCAGCATACTCATATTTCTTCTTATCCATTTGTGATATGGCTGTAAGAGCTTAAAATTATTGCAAAATGGGAGTCTTCACAAAATGATCGAGATGCTCACAAATGGTAAGTTTAAAACATTACTTTGGGAGGGGGATTTTGTATACATCAGACAAGATCAACCCTGTCAAAAAAGCATCAAATGCTGTCATACAACTTAACAGTCGATCTGCGATATTGCCAGGTCTGGTTTCGACATGATAATCCACTCCTACGTCCTCTATCTGTTGCTAACAAGATCCATGTTGGCTGTGACAGAGGCATTTAAATCACTGAGCTGCTGGGTACTTTGCTGAATGTATTTTTAATCTACTCTTTTACCTGGAAATTTTGCTTTCCTCTTCAAAAATGTGTTTGAATTTGTGCTTTATCATGTTAGCTTTTGAGACATTTATTTTGCCATTATACCCTGAGTGAATACATGAAAAATTAGCAGTTATGAAATAACTTAATAAAGGGCCACACACCTTTGTAGTAGCATTCCTGATGTGTTGCTGAGTGCTGAACACATCTTTGAACAAAATATATACCAAAGATAGATAGGTAGATAGATAGATAGATAAATAGATAGATAGATAGATAGATAGATAGATAGATAGATAGATAGATAGATGATAGATTGATGATGGGTGGGACACATGATAAATAGATGAATGGATGGATGGATAGACAGACAGATGATGGCTGGATGGATGGATGGATGGATGGATGGATGGATGAATGGATGGATGGATAGATGGATGACAAATAGATGGAGATATATTTTTACATATTACATTTTTTCTTTGTTTTAAAACTTGTTTTTTATTGGCCAGTATAATGTCTTAATTGGCTGCAGACAGAATACAATGACTTCAGTTCATTCATCAACATCTGTACTGTGAAATCAGTGGATTATTCCCACATTATCACCTCACTTAATATTCATATCTGTTCTCTAGAGCATACATATAGAAAAAAAAAAAAACTAAAAAAAAAAATTCCCAAAAGCTCACTTCTTGTGGTTTCTTATTAACTTTCAGTTATAGTGGGCCATTCATGTGTAAAAATTCTAGAATGCAAGGCTGAAATTTATAAGTCAATGAAACTTTATTATTCTATTTGATTTTGTCTAGGAAGCCAAGAAGCTGCTTTTGAGAGGCCAAACCTATTCCAACTTGAGACTGGCTTCCATCTTAAAGAAAAACCAAGACCGAGAACTTTACCCACAGCTGAACCTAAGCTACACACAAGTACAAGGAAGGACCAGACAGCTTTTCCTTGGCCAGAGTTACTTCTTATATATTTCCTAGCAACAGTTAATCAAAGATTAGTCTGTTTTGTATGTACTTTCAGAACCTTTGTGATTGTATAAGGTCTTACCCACTTGTCAGTGACAACAGACCTTCAGCTAGATGCTTGATAGACTAAACACTTCTCACAAAATTCTATTCTCCTATAAAAACTTGACCCCATGAGGGTTTGGAGCTGCTTTACTAAACCATCTTGTGGGTCAGCAGAGAGTCAGAGTCCCTAATGTGATTGCATTGAAAAGAGTTCCTTGATAGTCTTTTGGGTTGCACAAATGCTTTAGGTTTTTTGAGTTAATTCACTCCATGGAAATTTAGTGATTATTGGGGTACATGGAGACTGAAATAACAGTTAAAAGTCATAAAAAATTTCAAATGGTGCTGGTTCAACTGGCAGTCAGCATGCAAAAGAATGCTAATTGATCCATTCTTATCTCCTTGTACAAAGCTCAAGTTCAAGTGGATCAAAGATCTCCACATAAAGCCAGGTACACTGAAACTAATAGAAGAGAAAGCAGGAAGGAGCTTAGAACATAGGTAGAAGGGAAAATTTTGAACAGAACACCTATGGCTTATGCTCTAAGATCAAGGACTGACAAATGGGACCTCATGACATTGCAAAGCTTCTTTAAGGCAAAGGACACTGTCATAAGCACAAAACAGCAACCGACAGATTGATAAAGGATCTTTAACAATCCTACATCTGATAGAGGGCTAGTATCCAATGTATACAAAGAACTCAAGATATTAGACCATACGAATCAAATAATCCTACTAAACGGAGTACAGAAGTAAACAGAGAAATCTCAACTGGGAAGCATCTAATGTCTGAGAAGCACCTAAAGAAATGTTCAACATCCTTAGTCATCAAGGAAATTCAAATCAAAACTCTGAGATTCCACCTCACACCAGTTAGAATGGCTAAGATAAAAAACTTGGGTGACAGAATTTGCTTTCTAGAAAGTGGAGAAAGAGGAACACTCCTCCACTGTTGGTAGTGTTGTAAGCTGGTACAACCACTCTAGAAATTCATCTGGTGGTTCCTAAGAAAATTGGACATAGTACTACTTGAGTACACAGCTATACCACTCCTGGACATATACCAAAAATAAGCTCCAAAATCTAACAAAGACACATGTTGCACCATGGCCAAAGCAGCCCTATTTATAATTGCCAGAAGGTGGAAAGAACCCAGAAGTTCTTCAGCAAGGGAATGGATACAGAAAGTGTGGTACATATAAACAATGGATTACTACTCAGCTATTATAAACAATAATTTTATGAAATTCCTAGGCAAATTGATGGAACTTGAAGCTATTATTCCAAGTGAGGTAACCCAGTCACAAAAGAACACTCATGGAATGTACTCACTGTTAAGTGAGTATTAACACCAAAAGCTTGGAAATACCCAAGAAACAATTCACAGAAACTATGAAGCTCAAATAGAAGGAAGGCCAAAGGGTAGATGCCACAGTAATTCTTAGAAGGGATAACAAAACACTCATGGAAGAAAATAAAGGGACAAATAGAGGAGCAGGGATTGGAGAAAAGATCATCCAGAGACTGTTTCACCTGGGGATCCATTCCATATGCAGCCCCTATACCCATACACTACTGCTGATGCCAAGAAGTCCTTACTGGCAGGAGCCATATATCGGTGCCTTCTCAGAGGCTGTTCTAGAATCATATAGATATATTTGAGACGCCTTACACATAGCCATCAGACTGAACCTGGGGACCCCAATAGAGGAGCTAGAGAAAGGACTGAAGGAACTGAAAGGGTTTGCAACCTCACTGGAAGTACAACAATATCAACCAACCAAACCCTCCAGAACTCCCAGGGACTAAAAGCCAACCAGTGAGTATACATGGAGAGACCCATGGCTCCAGTTGCATATTAGCAAAGGGTAGCATTGTCTGTCATTAGTGAGAATGCATTTTGTGCATTTTCCCAGTGTCGGGGAATGCCAAGGCACTGAGGTGGAGAGTTGGTTGGGAGAGGGAACACCTTCATGGAAGCAAGGGGAGGTGAGGGAGGAATGGGAGTGTTTGTGGGGGGAGGATAACATTTGTCATACAAATACAGAGAATATTCAATAAAACAAGTACAAAAAAGTAAATGAGAAGAACTTGCTTTCAATATATATCTCACGTGCAATTCTAAGATCAGGAGGGTGTGAAAAGATACCATTGAACTATTGGAAATGGTTATGCTATAGGTAAGTGTTTTCATGGTGCTCTTAAATGCATAGAAAATTTAAATTAAAAAAATAGAAAGAACAATGCAGTGAACCAGCCTTCAAATGGTTTTAATTTCAACCTCAAAGTTTGTGATTGAAAAGATGCCAATACACTTTCAATGGCCAGTCAGTTATTTAGTCTCTGATTTCTGATATGGGTTTCTGGACGAGACAGAAAAAAAATATTTTTTCTGTATGCTAGGAAATAACTGGCAGGCAGTTAACATTCAGAGGAGGTTATTATCTCTAAATAATTTGGTCTGTATTAGGAGGCTCCATTTCCTTTCTTTAGTATTTCTCTAACTTCAAACAAGTAACAGAAATACAAAGAAAAATATAATTTAAAAATATTTCTAAAGCATCACGAATATATTCTCATGGAGAAGTTCCATGATAGCTGGAAATACATTGTTCCCTCTCTATTTTATCCTTTGTGACAACTCAAACCAAAGAACTAAACTGGATCACATAAAAACTGACAGTGCGTTTATTTATAAGACCTAAATACCAGGCACAAAAGTCTTTAAAAAATCTGCAGCCACACTTAAAGGCATTTCTATTATATGACCATGTAATCTTCTAAAAAAGAGTGTATTTAAGGGCTCATATTTAAGCCATAGATTCTGACAACTGCCTAAAGCTGTTGTCCACCTCTGGGTAAAATGGAAAGCTGCAGATCAAGGGCTATGCTATCCTCTGCTGAGAAAGAGCGCTTGCAGAAAAGTTATTGTCAGCCAGAGATGCAAGGACACTATACTCTGCAGAAAAATGATTACCTAAATATTCTCCCTCTCTGCTCCCACTACTAGATTATATTTCATTTGATATAATGTAACTTCCCTACAATTAAAAAGAACAGAAATTTAATGTTTTTCTATCTGAAATTTGTGAGATTGAATGATATTGTGTAAGCATATATATGTTTATATATATATATATATATATATTATACATATTGTCACTTGAAACATTATAGTAGAGGGAAGTTCAAGAAGTGTCTTTCTACTTCCAACTTATAAAAATTCTATTTTCTGCTTCAGAAGATATTGTTTTACATCATGTAGAATTTTTCAACACTATATAATTACGTACACATACATACATATATAAGTATCTCCATTATATTGTGTTCATGTTTCTGGAAAAATCAAACAGCTTAAAATTGAACAAACAGCTCTATAGAAGTCATTTTATAAGTGCATAAAACTAGTCCTTCATCAAAAGTATTACTCACCTTTGACTGCTCTAACTAAGAGACCAAGCATCAAAGGTATGATGTATATACTTATTCAATCATGGCACTAGTGTTTAAAATGGTTAAAGCATTTTTCATCTTATTTTGTTGTGTTAGATTATCAATACTACATGTGTGTTTGTTGGAGGATTGAATACTGTTGATTAGCAAAATTGTAATTGCATCAAATTATCCTATATATATGCGATATGTACATATACATCATATACATATACGGCATCTACATCTACATCTACATATACATATATAACCATAGGTAAATAGTTCTCTTCCCCTTAATCAGTGAAGTGACTTTCATGAGACTGGTGACAAATGCAGAGATGCATGGCTGCAAAACTAGCTGTACATAAGAGGACAAATAAATACTGCACTCTAAATCATTTCTACCTCCCTCTCTAAATTGCAGTTAACATTTTAGAGGAGAAATTTGGGGGACTTAAAAGCCAGAAAATAAGAGAAGAGCTGTGAAACACTGCTTTCTGGGCAACAGATATCTGAAACATAAATTGTCAGTTGACGTAGATACATGCACCAGTAATCAATATACTGAGTCCATTGGCACTCAGTTGTACATGTACTATGATTCTCAGGGCTTTTGAAACTGATGCTGAACTATTTTTGGACAATAGATTTGGGGAAAAGAGAAAGTGATTGTCTTAATGAGCAAATATATATGCTATTATTTCTAGAAAAAAAATTTCTTTATTGAATACAACTCTGTAAGCCATACTTAAAGAAACAAATTGATGAAATCTAGTCTGATTAATTTAAATTTTGTGTAATTTATAAAAGTCAAAAGTGAAAACAAAATTAAAATGATTTTTTGTCACAGTTTTCTTCCAATTATTACTGATATGATAATATTGGAGACTTTATATTCAGGTACAACATATTTTGGTTTTTTTAATATTATGTAATCAAAGCTAATGCTTGACTAATTAACATGTGTCCAAATACTGAAGATTTTATCCTTCTTCTTGTCTAATTAAATTCTCACAGATTTTATATAAATACTAGCATAACATGAAGATACCTCCAGGACCTAAGAGGACATGTGAATCATGACACATCAGGTGGTATCAGTTTCTTAAATATTTGTGAGAGATGTGACATTTTATGATGTATTTTTTGTCTTATATTCACATGAGACATGAGATTATAACTCTAGTCAAAAGTCTTTGAAACAATAACTTCACAGGAGTCTTTAACTCTAGAATGTAAGTTATGAATTACTAAATTGCTAACTCTGTCGTATGCATATGTGGGCCAGGCAATGTTGCTCCAAATTTGTAATCTCAATTTCCGGAAGGCTGATGAACATCCAAGTTGATGAGGAGCGTAAACTACATCATAGGATTATATTTCAAGACAATAAAACTATCCAAACATAGCCAGAGGACTCTTAGAAATTATAATGATTGAAAATATTTTTTAATGCTACAGACCCTTCATTCTGAAATGCACTATGACAACATACATGAAAGCAGATCAATGCTGTATCTCATTTTAAGGAACTTATAATTCCATTCATCTCATTATAAAGTTAAATTGTTGGGTTTTTGGAGACAGGAATTCAATTTTAACGGAATATTTTTGGTCTAAAATGGCTCCATGGTTCAAAGCAGTGGTTAGTCTGGCAGCAGATATAGGTTCAATTCCTAGCACCATCCTCATGGCTAACATCAATCTGTAACTACAGTTCAAAGAGAACAGACTCTCTCTTCTGACCTATGTGCACTACAAGCATACATGTTGTACACATTCAGACACATAAGATAAAAGAAATAAATCATATGGAAAAGGGTATCGTTATTTATTACCTTTTTACGTTGTCATATTCAAACGACTTCCCAGATCTAACTTGAGAAAAAAAGTTTATTTTGTTTTGTCATTCAAAGGAATACCATCCACACTAGCAGTCAAGGTGTTGGAGCAGAAAGGGACCAGGCTGCAATCCTAAGTGCAGATGACATCAAACTGTGGTCAGGCCTTTACATTTTAATAGCTGCTGCACTGGTGCATTCTTTCTGAGCAGCTCTACCTTTTAAGGATTAAAACCATGCACACAATTGTGGAGCAATTGTTCAGAGAAACAAACTAAATATTTGGATTCCACTGACTACAATGATTTTAGGAAAAGAGTTTTAATGTATAACTCCTGAAAAGAATAATGTAGATTGCATATGTACATTGATTCACTGAACACCTTCATAAAATGTAAGTATGATTCTTCTGTCTCTGATGAGGAGATTCCATGCCTTAATATAACTATTGTTTATTGTGAGTTCAGGTTTTAAACAAAAATCCTGGCCAGTATATACATATACATACATACATACATATATATGAGAGATTCTCAGCCTATTAAATTCATTCCATCATGTGCTCATTTTAGAGATACCTATTCATTTGCTCTAGTTTTTCATTGGTCATGCAGACTTCCCTAAAATCACAAACTGCCAGGCCTGTTCCTGCATGATTCATGGCCATGCAGAAGCTCTACGAATAACTAAACAAGGATGAGGACAAAACATTGGGTCTTCCACCCTGCAGGACCAGTAGTCACAATTAACTGGACCCCTGAGATCTCGTAGACACTGGACCACAAACAAAGCAGCATATACCAGCTAATATGAGGCCTCCAACACATAGACAGCAGAGGAATTCTGGGTCTGGGTTCAGTAAGAAAAGATGCAGCTAACCCTTAAGAGGCTGGAGGCTAAAGTGGTCTGGTACCTCTAAACTTCCTTTGGGGTGGGATTATCCTCATGGAGACAGGGGAGTAGGGAGAGGAGATATGGGATGTGGAACAGTTAGAAGGTGGACTGGAAGGGAAATAAAATCTGGACTGTAAAAAAAAAGAAATAACAACAACAACAATAATAATAACCATTATGGATCTGCCTGCATAGTATCTCCTTACTTCCAATGGTCTCTGAGCAATGACATTAATGTTTATTGAAATTACTGAATTACTGATCATGTTAATGTGCTAGATTTTTTGACATGTTTAAGAAATGATCAATAGCTCAACTCAACAAAGAAAAAGAAAAAAAGCCAAAGTAAGCATAAGGTGCCTAAGAGCCTAGCACTGGCATTGAAAGCAAACATGTAAGAGGTTTATGCTATTGTCTTGGCATGAATTTAACTCATGATCTCTCTACCTCACTGCTACATAGCAGTAAAATCATGCGATCTATATCTTTCCAGATAATAATCACATATGGGCATTTTAATAAAGTGTATGTTTACTGTGTAAATTTTGAAAAGTGGAAAAAAAATATAAATCTATAAAAGATAGCTGATTATTCATTTAAAATTGCATCAAGGAATCATCTTTAGATGCCACCAACACAAGTAGACAGAGGACATTACAAACACCACTATGTCATTTCTACTCATTTCTCAATTGTCTCTTGAATAAAATTTGATTTTCAACATGTATGGTATGTCTTCATAAGCAGGTATGAACTAGATAGTAAAAGACATAATTGTTCTATATTATGACATATTTGAGTTATTAACTTGAAAATAAATCCATGACTAAATGATTTGTGTATCTTTTAAGTAGTTTTATTTTCTCTGAACCTGACACTCAGAAGTTGATCTTTCTAAAGATGTTAAATTCAAGACCTACTACTAATTCTTGCTCAAGGAAAGATCAAATCTACCTGAACTTGAAATAGCTCACTAATGTATTATGGAGTTTTATATTTTAGACTTTTCATTCACTCTTTTCAGGATAGACAGAATCTGGTCATATGAGAAATATTTATCAAGTCTACCAATGGTTATTTCAAGATCCCCATATTTTCCTTTTGTTCCATGAAAAAAAAATCATAACAGTTTCCAGTGCCAGGTCTAATGTGGACTACTCCTTGCTCATCCAAATATGAGAGAACAAAGATAAAATAAACTCATGTAGATGTGTAGTGAAACTAGAGTAGAAAACAAGGTAGACTGACACTGGGCACTAAGACAATCCAATATAAACAAACTGATCTCTACTGAAAACCCTTCCAGGGATGATCTCCTTTCATTTTCAAACAACCACATCAGATCCCAAATTCATCTACAGTACACAGAATGCAAAAATTTAAATATAGAGAATTTATATAAATTATTGTTTGTCACACGTGTGTAATCCTGAAAACTGTATGGGTTATATTACATATCAGAAAATATGATAGCAAATTCATTATCACATTTATTAATACAAAACATTGCATGAAGAACATAGGAACAAGGGATATAACAAAAAAATTCATATGCAGACACTATATGTTGCAAAACAGATATAAAGAAATGTTAAATTCTTTACTGGTGTTTTTAAAAACTTATTTTTTAATTATTTTATTGGCTATTCTCTGTATTTATATTTCAAATGGTATCCCTTTTCCCGTTTGCATCCTCCCTTCCACTTTGCTTGCTTCCATGAAGTTGCTCCCCCTCCCAGTCATCCTCCCCACCTCAGCACCTTGGCGTTCCCCTACACTGAAAAAAAAAAAAAAGCCTTCACTGTACCAAAGGCTTCTTCTCCCGTGAATGCCAGGTAATGCTATTTTCTGCTGCATATGCAACTGGAGCCATGGGTCTCACCATGTGTACTCAATTGTTGGTGTTTTAGTCCATGGGAGTTCTGTTATTTAAGAACCAAAACAGACAAAACTTCATCTTATAAATTGTGGGCAATGATAAAGAAGTCTTTTCTATCTTTTAAACAACAGCATTTGTGTTCTATCATGATTTAATTCAAATTGGAAGCACTGATCAGATGGTTAACATCTGAGAGCCAACATAAATCTCTCATGGCTAGTTATCCACAAGAAAAGAAATGGTAGCATTGTGAATAGAAAAATTTCAGATCAGCTCAATCAAGAGACATAAGATGTCAGATCCAAACAGGTCACCTTGAAACTTAAAACATACCCTTTATTGTATTGTGAAGACGAGATATTTCCAGAAGATCGTGATTATCACCTTTTATGGCACAGAACTCAGTAGCCATCACTCCTTTCATACTTACACAGTAGACAGGGCTATTTTTTCAAGACATAATACAGGACTGGGGAAGGAGAGGGCTCAGTGTAAACTGCCTGCTTTGCAAGCATCAGATGCCCAGGAGTGGATTCTAGAGTCTGGATTCTAAGAAATCAAGCCTCATTAGATTTTAAATACATGTTCAGTGAGAGTGTGTCTTTAAAGGTATAAGGCAATAGCAGAATAAATATCAATCTGGCCTCCATATATAAAAGCAAAGCTCTACTTGTGCGCACGAACACACACACACACACACACACACACACAAACACAATCCATTAGGGTCTATAGAAATAGCTCAATGGCTAAAGGATTTGCCATAAATAATGAGACCTGAATTTGAATTTTCCAATCTCATTCAAAACTGAATGCTCTAGTAGTCACTAAACCCAGCAGTGCTTTGTCTATTTTGTAAACACGATAATGTACAGCAATAAGACCTTGTCTCAAAGAGGCTTTCCACCAACCACACAAGCAGAATGACAGAATGGCACCTCCCCCACACACAACACAAGTGATTATATACCAACAATCAGGAACACATAGAGATAAACACAAATATGTCCAAAATTATAACACACTTTTCTAGTTTCCTTTGCTTATTTCTCCTGTGAATCTTTTTTTATTGAACAACTTTATTTTAAAGAACAAAGATAAATGTACAGATTTTAAGCATTTTTTGCATAAAAGTATACATATACATTTTTATCAGTGCTTGTTTTTTTTTTTTAAGGTTTGATAGTGTGCATTAAGATCCTACTAGTTACAATGAGCATAAAGTACATCTCCTGTGACTCTTAAAATAAAAAGATGACTAAGTCTCAGTTCTTCATAAGATTTTGGCAAGTATACTTTAAATATAGTCGTTCTTTTTGTTTGTTTGTTTGTTTGTTTTAAAAAATCTCTTATAATAGTGAACACAAATCAGAAAATACTGAGGTAAAATCTACCAGCAATCCTGCCTCACATCATGTATAGTATTTTAATAAATTATATCATGACTTTGTCATGCCTAAAAATTGCTCAGGAATATTGTAGTCCTTATATTTAATTAACAAAACGATCGCTCTTGGTTTAAATTCCAATTCTCCAGTGATAATTTTATGTCATTTAAATCTAATCTCAGTTTTGATATCACCTGTCAAAATAATGTCAGCTTAGCTCCAATTCTATCATATTATGGCTCATTTTTTTCTCTGTTTTATGGTTCTCAAATAGAGAAATCATTTGTAATTCCAACAATGAAATCTCATTTTCCTGAGTTACCATGAATTTTAAAATTTGGAATGAATATTTTTCTCCTAAATAGGTTTTGTATTTAAACCCTAGATATCTGTGAACACCCTCTTCCCTTATTCTGATAATGTTTTTGTTTTTTTTTTTTTTCTTTAAGTACAAATAATGATAGCCTTAAGTTATGAGAACAGCTTCACTTAAGTAGAAATCCTAAAATGTGGTATTGTCGTCAGCTACAAAGTAGAGATTCAAGTTGTCATTCTACTGCCATACAGTTTTGAGTTATTGCAAATGTGAAAAATGTCACAAGATTACATTTTTAGCCACACCCACGACCATAAAGTTTATTACCGATTTCTTCTAAATCATTTTTCCTTTTGGAAATCTTTAACATCTCTCCATTAGGAATTTACCTACGGATCCCTTTACTTTGCACTTTGTATCCCTGCTATCTGCAAGTATCTTCCTCTACCCTTTCCTGTCTGTAGCTATAATTCATCTTCTCCCCTTCCTTTATTCATGATGTAGTTATGACATTTTCCTGCTGTGAAAACAGACTTGGCTCCAATTTCACATTTCTGTCATTATTACTAATGATATCTGTTGAGCTGAAGATTATGTGCAGAAAGAAGAGCTTGGATGTTCAGAATTGAGCCAGTAGCACACCAAGTTCTGTATCTTAGGGTCCCGAGTGTTTCAAACAAGGGTGAGTTTACTCTCCAAGGAAGGAAACAAATCTAGATCCTGACAGTTCAACACAATGAAAGAAATGGTCATTTCTCATTCATCATGGTGACTTCTTCCCTGTACTTCGGATTCCTAAACCCAAGCAACATTCTTGAAGGAAGGATATCCACAAAATAGTCTCTGATTCCACTTTCCCTAAAGTTTCTTAAACATTTATTCACCAAACATTTTTTCTAACAGGTGTGTCGAGAACCCTATGCTAAAAATGAAGGCAAGAATAGAAGTAGTGTAGAAGAAAGTTATTAGGGATAATGAAAGATGTATTTCAGCCCTGGGAGAAAGAGAAATTCATTAGAATGAGACAAAATGTGCCTTTAATGTGAACACACAGAGGCATCTGGCAGCAAAGTCTTCCTAACACCCTGTGATCACATACATGATTCCTTTGATATTTTGGTGTATTATTTGGGAAACTGCTTAGATTAGAATTTTATTTCATTAGTATATTTTAATCTTTTACAAAACAATATGTGATTTCAGAAATTTCATTTTGTTCCTCTCTCTCTCTCTCTCTCTCTCTCTCTCTCTCTGTGGGTGTGTGTGTGTGTTAGTGTATATATGACTGTCAGTTTGTGTATGTGTCTGCTTTTCTCTGTCTCTCTGTGTATTTCCTGCTCTTACTTTTCTCTTTTCCTACTTTCCTCTCTTGTGACAATATTTTCTTCTCTTGATACCATCTCTCTTCCTTTATACACTCATTAACCCCAAAGTTGTCAACTTTTCGAATACTGAGTGGAAAATCAAATATTCCTCTCTAGCAGAAACAAAAACAAAACAAAACTACAAAACAGATCTTTTGGGGTTTGGGTTTTAATAATATCTAAGTGTAAGGGGTAAAGAATGTCTTTTCTTTTAACTTAATATATTATAATTTTTCCCTAGTTTCCCTAGTTAAACATCAGAACAATTTATGGAAGAATGCAAAATAACGAAAATGTTAGTAGAAGTCTTTATTACAAATGACCCTGGGCTTTATGTTTTTAAGCATCTGATACTGTGTTGCTGAAAGCTCTGCCATAACTTATAATAATGTTGAATTTCCACTAAAAATCCTGATAATATCTTGCATTTATGGTTTTAATATACTTGACACTTATTTGTTATGATTTTGATTTGGGAACATTTTCTTTATTTTTTAAGAAAAACATAAAACAAGAAGCTAAATTTTAAACTTTGGTATAGTTTTAAAGTGCTTACTACATTTTTTTGAAGTTTAAATGCTACAATATTAACACAATATTAATGATAGCTCTCCTGCAATAGACCTGTAGAAACGTGTCCATTGATGAGTTGAGTATTCACATATAAAATCACCATCATGTTAAGAAAATTTTTAAATGTAATTGTTAAAGATGTCAAATATGTTAGATAAAGTAGTCCACTAACCATAGATGTATAATAATTACACATCTATATATAACAATTATACACAATTACACCAATGTATAACAATTACACAGTGATACTATGGCATCTGTGGAGATTTCTCTTAAATTTCAAAACTAGTTTCATTGGGGAGTAATGTATATTTATCATGTTCATGCCCCCTCTTACCTCTTGTTAGATTCAACCTTCCCTCTTCACAGACTTATCTCTGTATCCTTGGTTTCTGCTTTAAGACCAATTTGTGCCACAGAAAGACTCTTGGATAAAAGGCCTTCCACTGGATACAGTGGATTTACCAGTGTGTATTCTCTTAAAGAAAACTGACTTGGGACCTTCATAAGGCCCATTTGAGATTTTGATATTTGTTAATTTTTTTTTATTTTGCTAAATGTTACACAATAACTTGTAAAACACAGGAGGGAGCTTTGTAATAATGCCCTTCAATGTGCATTTGTGCTATCTATTCCCACCAGGAACTCTTAGGTCCAGCCTTTTGTATGCCACTTACAGCCTTGTACAAGTCCTGTACACCTCATTATGTCAAGAGATGTCAAGATGTCAAGATGATTAAGATAAGATCTATATCGGTGTCCTCCTAAGACATTTATTTAGTTTAACAGCTTTTCTTTGTGTGGTATGATATTTACATCCTATCAACATCCTATTACTGTAATCAGTGGCTGTATGTGTATGCACATGAGGCTGGAAGAAAGTGATTATAGCCCCTGAAGCTGGAGTTTTCGGGTGCTTGTCAGTTGCCTTATATAGGTGCTACAAAAGGAACACTGCCATCTGCAAGAACTGTGTTTTCCCTCTCCAGCCCAAGAACTGATATCTGTTACAGTAAAAATACACCTAAGTGTTCTCTCATTTCCACCAACATCGTACCATACTCCACACAAGTCATCTTCAAAAAGTATACATTTTATAATTTCTTTGGTGATCTAATGAGTAGCCATAAGTTAGAGCAGCTCTTTAGTGTAGTGTCTGCTGAGCTCATTAATCAGGGTGAGTAGAGTCATAAAAGTAACTGTTTGCTATTCCCAAGAATTTATCAACAGCATTTATTCCTTGCTTTATGATTCTATATCTAATCCAGGTTCAAGCATACAGTTAATGATATTTTAACTATTATGCAAGGGGCTGAAACAATATTTGAAAAGGTTACAGGGTTAGTCTCTTTAAAAAACTGAATCTTGTCACAGGCAAACACAAGTTAGTAGGAAACAACAATCTCCTCTAAAATATCCTTTAATGTCTACAAAAGTGTAATTGAGTACACATGCAAATGCATGTGCTCACGTGTTGTAGAAAAAACACCCCCACCCCCTCCCATACACACACACACACACACACACACACACACTCACACACATACACACAAGTAAATAATACCCAAAAGCAAATATTAATCAGAAACACCCTTCCCAAAGTGACAATACAATGAAGTGAGTTCTCTGGGAGACCCTGTCATGAGATGGCATTCTCATCAATGGGATGAGTGATCTTCAGGTGGCTTACACAGATTTATAATCCAGCTTACTTTTTAAAAAAACCATTAAAAAGTATATGACCCATAATTTTCTAGTCACCAAATACAAAATATATGGGCAATATGTTCTCCCATTTCCAGCCATGATCTCTCATGAACCAATGTAACTTGTTAATAAGCCACTCTATTACGTGTCATACCAGCCTATACAAATTAATTTTGTACTGTTCATACTGCATGAGGTACATGTCTAAGTGAGAAAATGTCTAATACATGTACTCTAATTTTATTACCAATATATTTTAAGCATCCTCAGCATAGTACTCTGGTTAGGGTAAAGAATGTCTGGTGCCTTCCTACCTTGCTATATAGGGAAAAATACAATTTGAGTCCTAAACACATGCTACTGAATTCATCAGTTGAACTTTGAAAAAACTGTGATTAATATGAATGCCTCATCAACTCTGCATGGGCTCCTTTTATTTTCCCTTGCACCTTTCCTTCTGTTTCAACCCTTGGTGTTTCTTAGAAGTCTAAAGTTTTCAGTTCTGTTTAGTTCCAGTGCAGGATGTTATGATCAGAAAATTGGATCTCAAATAAGAAATAAGGCATGGATACAATTAGATAACCATCCAGCATCAAAACGTCCATAAAATCTAGGACCCAAATCATTAACTCGATTTTCCAAGGCCACGTTTCTATTTCTAGTCTCTGCTGCATGTCAGGAGGATACAGCCATTTGGAAGAAGAATTTACAAACTTATTTCTGATGACTTCCTTTGAATGGATGTAGATGTGATTACCTTTCAACAGGTTTTCTTCGCCTCCTGGAGTATGATATATGAGCATCAACCAGGATAAAGTCAAGGTTCTTGCAATGTATAATCTACTTCAGTCACTGCTTGGCTGACAAGTTAATAAATGATGCTGCCAGTGTGAACTGATTCTCTTGCCCCAAGTTCATGAGCAAATGAAATATGTTCTCTCATTTTATTCTACAGTGCTATAGGACAAGAAATATGCAGAATTTCTGAGGAAAATGTGCATAATCAAACTTTGTAGAAAACCACATTGATCTCTTATTATTTCCATTCTAATCCACAATTCTACTTTTTTTCATGAAAAAAAATACTCTGACGGGGTGAATCCTCCTGAATAAATTCTCCAGGCTGACAGATGTTATCTCTCTGGTCTTATTTTGATCTGCTTCTAGGGCCGCTTGCTAGAGACAGATTGGGGAAAGAGAATGATTTGACATCAGTATGAAAGGCAAAGCAATGTCAACAAAATATAAGGGTCAAAAAGAAGCTTTCTGCAAGCCTCAGATGAATAAGCATGTCAAGATATGCTCTGACCTACCAGGAGAACTAACCAACGGGGCAGCTGGGCTGAGAAACCTGACCCTGACAGTTTGATTAACAGCACACAGCAAATCCAGCACTTAGTTATGGACAAGAGTATTACTACTGAGCACTCTCTGCAGTTGACCCTTATACTTCACAATAGAATGATATCTCTTTTGTGGTTACTGCTATCTGAGTCCATTGTCAAGAAACAATGCTAGAATCAACATCATGAAGACCAATGATTTGCAAAATGTTTTGTGTCACAACATCTTATCTCAACTCTCTCAGGCAGAATGTAAGGCAGAATAAATTGTCTTCCATAGTCACTTTTTTTTCTTCAGTAAGAAAAGTGAGAATCAGACGACTTAAAAGATCTGACAGGCATATAGAATTGTTATATGGTAAAGTTGAAATTCAAAGGTGGTCTCCTGAAATAAAATGCCATTTTCGTTCCACTCCACATATGAGTCTAAACATGAATCCTGAGATAGAGTGCCTACTGTAAATAACCAAGCTTATAAAGATATGAAAGCCACTCCATGCTCTAAACTGAGATGGGGTATAAATGCCATATTTAAATAACTGTTCTCTATCCCTTCACGTGTCATAAATTAATATCTAACTTCAACAAAAATGAAAGCAAACCAGTTGAACAATTTTTTAATCCCAACATATAAAAAAAAAATCACAACATAAGCCATGTATGTGTCTTTAATACATAGTTTTAACCAAAGTAGGGTTTGTCACTCTGTATTGTTAACAAGTAGCAGTTGTTTGAATTCATTCTAAAAAACAAACACTCCAACTACCAGGATGTTAAAAGCTGGGTAACTAATTCAACCAATAAAATACAGCAAAAATGCTATTCACTTTTAAAGTCCAGAGAGAATTAAAGAGGGCACCTGATTTACATTTTATTTTTACTTTTAATTATATAATATACATACTATAATTATGCAAATAATTGTTCCAGTTTTATAATGCCATCCTACTCCCAATAAAGAGTAAAATTTTCACCAACATATTTTGTTTTGTTTTGTTTTTATCAAGTTTCTGTTTGGTTTTTGCCTAAACATCCAACTCTACTTTATCATTTCAAATAATTATACTTAAAGAGCTTCCATAGTTTACTGAAGGTTCTAGTTTAAACATTGCTGTTACCAAGGTTTTCTTTATTATTGAATACTCAGTGTACCTGGGTTAGGAAATAGGAAATGTACTTTCTAGCAACAATTCCTGTATGATTCCAGTAATTACTGTGGGGTTTCTCTTTGGGCTTCTCCTTAAGTACCATTGTTGGAAATGAGCACTCTGTCTTAAGGAGATCTCTAAATTGACCTGGTCTGTTTTTAAATATTGGTACACATATATTGTGTACATTTCTCTATAGGAGTCATATATTCTGAGGTGAGATGTTAAAGAAATTTTCTCCATGGACAGGTGTCAAAGATGATAACAAACAGTATATCTCGATTATGTGGCTGGAGATTTCAGGACTCAAGGGTATCTCTTAAAATTATTACTTGAGGATCATTTAAAAATAATGAAATTCTGTACAACAAAAAGAACTATACCCTGGAATGACGAATATCAGTATAAGAATAGGGAATTTGTCTAAACAAATACATAAGGAATTAGAAGCTTTTGGATAGTAAGACAGGGCTCTGACATCAGCTCCACATCTAGAGAGGCAGTTTCCATAGAATCAGGAAAAGCTTGGTATCTACAAGCTACCATTGGAAAGAAATTTGAAATTAAAGCTAATGTTCTTTAAATCTTTAACTGCGAATTGAAAGAGAAGCCTAGGGGCTTTTCTATGTACATTCTAATATGGGTGATCATCAGTGAACTATGTAATAATTCACTGAGTGAGATATCAGGTATATTTCATTCAGTGAATAACCTACAGCTATCAGTCAGTGCAACTTGGAATTGTAGATGGATTCACAAGAGTGACAGAAAACTGGAGCAGACCAGAAAACCATCTGAGAAGCCACTCAAGCTAAGTTGAAAATGAAGGCAACCAATTATACATTCAGGCTTTTAAAAAGACAGCCAGTTGCTTACAGGAAAGAAAGTATTGTCATTGTCTCTTAACATAATATTCAAAAGTCCAGAACAAAAAAGGCATTGTCACACTAAGTATTTAGCTCTTCATAATAGAAGAAAGAAAATTAATGTAGATAATGAATTAGATTTTAGTAGGATTTGACAGTCATCTAAGTAGCTCTCAAAAATTTCAACAATCAGTTACATGTTCTCTCAAAGCTAAAAAGATAAATGTAAGTTCAGGAAAAAATATTTTTTAAAACTACATTAGACATGACATAGTAAAACAAGACAAGAAAAATAGCTGAACTTGATGTATATTCTCTGTTAAAAAGTAAAAAAAAAAAACAGAAGATCAATCTATAGGCTTATATTGAGTCAAAACAATTTTACCTGCAATAAATAAATATAGATACTCTGTAAGTCATTCCTGGGCCTGGGGATTATTGGGTAATTTAACATACACATCTATCATTACTCTATCAAAAACTCCAAATCAGTAGAACAGTGGCTTTTAATGTTACACTTCTGCAATCCTTGAAGTAAATGAACGTAACCCACACAAGGGTAAATCCACAGTCAAAGGCAAAGCATCATTTGAATGAAACAATAAAAATGTAAAATAAACAACAGAACAAGAATCAAACAACAACAACAAAAACCATGTTTTGTCTGGAACCAAAGACACATGAAGAAAATCACACAATTCTTTACAAGTGATAATATAAAAGCACTGTCAACTGCGAATTCAGGATGGCAGAAAAATTATTTCTATAAAGAAAAAGAGAAGACCACAGCCTCCCACAGGCAATACACAAGGAGGCTTGTCAGCTGACCTACCACTGAATTACAGGAGCAGGAAGACCACTAAAGAAATGTATCCCAATAATAGAGGAGTAAAAGAAATTCAACACAAGAGGTTGACATTAAAAACGTATGTAATACTCATCCTTCTCTTGCAGAATCAAAATGATAGAACTGTCTGATGCAATGCTCTTAGTAAGAGCAAAGGTAGACAGAATCAGCCCTCAATACAAATAACAATATAGTAAAGTACTAGATACAGACTGAACAGGATGAATGTATACATTTAGGAACAGAAACAAACAATTATATCTTAGCTTCACTCTATCATAGTAAAAACCCAAATGACACTTTCGAGCAATAACTATCAGAAACATAAGGATGAATGGTATATTTCAAAATGAGGTCTCATGATTTATAAAATAATTGTATTCAACTGTCAAGTAACAATGAATTCATGCAAAACCAGGACAGCTAATTATGTTAACTATGTTTAAAATCTTAGCTTTTTCACCCTTCAGCTTTAAGGATCTCAATAATGTATCTGTTAGACTTCAATAAAATTTTATTGGTTATTCTCTGTATGTACGTTTTAGATGTTATCCCCTTTCCCCAATCCCATCTCCCTCCCCCTCCCATTGCCTCCAAGAAGATGCTCCCTCTCCCAACTACACTCTCCCAACCACCCTCCCCCACCTCAGCAACTTGGCATTTCCCTATACTTGGAAAATGAACCTTCCCTAGACCAAAGGCCTCCTTTCCCATTGATGCCAGAGAATGTTATCCTCTGCTGCATGTGTACCTGGGGTCATGGGTATCCCCCATGTTAACTCATTGGTTAGTGATTTAGTCCCTCGGAGCTGTGTTGGGTTTGATTAGTTGATCATTTTGTTCTTCCCTTGGGGTTTCAGTTTTAAAGCTCTCAATAATGTATCTGTTAGACTTGTAATCCTAAAGTTTTTTCATTATGTTGCATTCAAAGTTCAGCTTTGAATACTGTATCCCTGATTCATAAAACAGGAATGTAAGCCTGATAATTCATCATTTTACAACTTTGTTTTAGACAAGCAAGTAAACTCTGAATATATTTTAGCCAATACATTTTCCTTTGTGTAATTTAATTCATGAGTTGTACTATATTATAATAATAGTTTATCAAGAGTGATAGATTATGAAAATCCTCATCTAAATGTAAAATTTCTAAAATTTCTATAATATTCTCCCTGAGTGTGAATGGGTGGGTGTGACAGTATGTTGTTTCAAGTGTATAAGTTCTAATAACGCTTGGCAAAAGTGTTTGGTAAAAAATCAGATGTAGTTGCTTCCTTTGCAGCATCTGCTCTCATCAGTTTTCTGCAGTACCCTTGAGCAGATGTGAGAAAGGAGAAAGTCATAGCTCAGTGGGACACACGAGAGAGCTTTGCAACTGTGTGAACCCAGTATGTCATGATGCACTGAAACCTCATTTCCCTTTTCCTAAATCCTGCGAAGATAAATTAAAATGATATCTCGCATGTCTGAGTAATTTTAGTTTATTTATACATCACATTTAGGATGCAAGGAACAGAAAGTATGCAATATCCTTTAAGGGTTTATTAATCCATGCATTTACATTGTCATATACTCTCTAATGTATATTTTATTTTTAGAGGTATATATTAATCATTAACCCTAGTAACTCTTATTGAGCATATTCAACAATATTCTCCAAATTTAGAGAATGTTGGGAAATGGCTGTCACTTTGTGTTTGCTTAAGTAGGCTTTTATAATTTAGCTGGAGTAAAAACAATGTCCTATTTTACAGTGAATGCTATCCTAGAAGCAATAGTTTTATCTATCTTGGAAAAGAAAATAGCATTTCATTTTTTAAAATGTAGACACTTCGCAAAGCACTGCAGATTCTCATTTTAGGAGACTCGGTTTTTCGTCTGTGTGGATAGTGGGGGGATTTCCAGCTGTTTATTATGATTGAAGTTTTTCATCTGTGTGGATGGTGGGGGATGTCCAGCTGTCTATTATCATTGCTTTATTTTGCTTGGCCTTCTCACCATTCAGAGGTAGCCAGATGGTTATAAATATTTAGTAATCTGAAGACATTTGAACATTATCAAATCTGTTGCACTGCAAATAAGAAAGCAACATACTAATTTTCAACTCCCTAATTTGAGAATCCAGAAGCGAAGAGGCATGAAAAGAAAGTAAATCTGAAGAATCCCTTCCTTTCCTTTACAGCTGCTTTGATTATCACAGGACAATCACACATTACAAGAGAGGTGGAGATATAATCAAGCAACTTTCCTTTCTAAGGGCCCATGTCTCAGCATTCTTGATTAATGGACATGTGTGTATGTGAACCTAAAACCCTCGAGATGCACGAAAGACAGTTATTTTTCTACAAAACTTGGCTTTCTGAATAGCACTCTTCATTTATCAGCATTACACATAACCTGTATTAGTAATGAACAAAATAAGACAACAACAACAAAAACCCAAATCAAACCCAAAGCAAACAGACCCACAAACACAGACATCTGCATAGCTTAGGCTGGAATCATTTCATAAACACATCTCCTTAAGCTATTCGTCAATGTTTATTAAAGTATCAGAATATTTGGCTACTATATCACAACAAAGTCCAAAGTGTTAACTCACGAGATTCTGTGGATAGTCAGACTCCATGCATACATGCCAACATAGAAGCAATTTGGGGGGGGGGGTATCTGAGGCAGAGAAGTAAAGAATTTATATTATTGAAGTGTATAATTATATGGCTCTTCCAATGATTCAGGTAAGTCCTAAAACATAAAATAAGCAAGTCTAAAAAATGTCTAGTGTCTCAGTGTGTTTGTTAACTTATCCATTTGGCCCATTTCAACTTTTTGACAAAAAAAAAAAAAAAAAAAAAAAAAAAAAACACTAGTTATTGAAAAACCCAAGTGTGCCTGAGTTGACTGCATTACTTATGTGTATTTTAAACATTATTACTTAAGATTCTTGATAAAAATTATACCAACTCTTTTTCTCCATTCATACATTACATGTGCCAAGGTCCCCTCTCCTCCTTCTATCTTGTAAGTAAACATGAGAGAATTTGAAGGCTGAGATTTATTATTGAGTTCCAAAGCAAAAAGAAACATACCTGCCTCAAAAGCCTCTCTTAAATCATATAAATATCAGCTGTATCCTAGACTTTCAGAACACCCATGTTAACAACCAACTTCTGGATTGCTCTCAATTACTTAGAATGAAAACATAGTAAAATATATGACAAGGAGATGAAGTCTGTGCACACTACTGAATATGGTAGAGACATAGACAAAATTGGATTAGTAGTCAGAGAAAGAGGGATGCATTGTTCAATTACGAAATTGAAGTTCTGCTTTTTTCTATTGGATCATAGTATTTTGGCAGAACATAGTAGGTAATAACAATGAATAATCTTTAGAAGATCCTTAGTATGTTGATTATGATGGTATATTTTAATTCTTTTCTGATAGTTATTACTGGATGTAAGGAAAGAGTCATTCAAATAAAAACACAATAATAATTGCATCCAAATTTCTAGGCCAGTTGCTACTGTAGCTCACTATGAAAGCTAGGAAAATTGGTGATTATGTACTTGTTATGCTAATTTGTTCTGGTCATAGCACTTTTTAGCATTACTTAAACTATTCAAAGCTAACCACAAGCCAGACTATATGGCACAGGTCTTTAATCTCAGCACTCAGGAGGCAGAGGCAGAATTCTCTTTGGATTCAAAACCAGGCAAAAGTACAGAGTAAGTTCCAGGACTTGCAAAGTAAGACCCTACCTGAAAATCAAGACAAAACAACCGACCAACAAAACAAAAACTACAATAAAAATATATATGGTAATTCTTGAGAAAGAGGAGAAGATTTCCAAGGTTTTTAATGATCAATAGTCCAGGCCAAACGTATATGTTAGCTGTTGCTCTGGTCCTTTGTGTCAACTAGGCACAAGTTTTAGAGTTTGAGTTGAATCAATCTCAAATGAGAACATTTGCCACCCTATTCCCCTTTTAGCCAATCCTGTTGGCAATTTTCATAAATAATGGTTACTGTGAAGAAGCCCAGGCCACTATGGGCGGTGTCACTCCCGTGATCACTCTCAGTGATGATTTGAGATGCAGAACTGTACAATATCCTTTTCCTCAGCACTTTCCCGTCTGCCTTCCCGACTTGTCAATACAAACCAAACTTAACCCAGTGGCTCGCACTGCCCCAGAAATAACTCACAGACTGTATGAAGTTCAAGAAATAAAGAAAACAAAACAAAACAAAACAAAAAAATCTTTAAACAACAAGAAAACTTTGACTATTTCCATGTTACATTTTGTTTTACATGTACTTTATCCTCATTGTAACTATTAAGTTTTCAATGCATACTATCAAACCTTTAAAAAAATCAAGTACTGACTAAAAAATATATTCATACAGTTTTATGTAAAAATTATTTTAAAATCTGAAAGAAAAGTACTGACAAAAATGTATTGTATAATTTTATGCAGAAAATGCTTAAAATCTGTACATTTATCTTTCTTTTGTAAAATAAAGTTGTTAAAAAAAAAACAAACCAAACTTAATAACTAAGATTGTTTTGTCCATTTTTCATAATTTAATTTTTTTAAATGCTCATACATGTACATGCAAGACATAAATTAGTAAAATATAAAATCTAGTTCTGCATATTGAGATAATTAACAAATTTCCCAGTATAGCTACTACTTATTCTTGTATGTAAAATGAAATTATGCATGAAATCTAAGTGGCTTGAATCCCCCATACTAATAGGAAATATTTCTCAGCATCTTTTTGTTTATGGTTTCTTAAATTAACTATGTATTTTCAATGCCTCATGCTGATATTATTTTTAAATGGCCAGTGAAGTGGCTCAAAGACAGTCAGTTGCATAATAGGGAATCTTAAATAGAAACTTCATGTTAATACCAAATTGTGAAAGAGACTTTTATTTTTCTCCCAAAATATCTCCAGCATGAATATATATATATATATATTCATACATATATACATATATATATATATAATATTCTAAATATGTGATGAATCTAAAAATATATAACTGTAGTGAAGATATAAATTTATAAATAAGTCATATTGTTTTTCTTTTATTTCTTTCTTGTTTGAGGTTTTACTGAGGTACTTACTTCACAGATTTCTGCTCTTGCAACTCTTACATGAATTATGTATGACAACTGAAAAGGAGAAGAATTGAAGTGTGAAAATCTCTGAGAAGGATTAACACCCATGAATAGTTTAGGGATAAAGTTGCCTCAGATCCTGGGCTCTCCATCAATGTTTATCCTTTTTGTTGAGGTTATAAAACTCTGTCATATTTAATGACAAATGTGCTTCATTTGAAAATATACCAGGTATATAGAGAAATGCCTAGACAGCATTTCACACCTGATTGCCATTGCAGTAAAATGACCTACTAGGGACATATACCATTCCTCTTACAAGGTTCATGTCCCTTTCACAAATGTCCCAGTGCAGGAGTCAGGCTACAAGGTCTCAGTGCCAAGTATACACCTAGACCTTGTTGCACAAGATTCTCTACCTAGAGGAATAGATATAAAATGAGAATGTCAATGTAGATCTTTCAAGGCAGTCCACATACCATTCTAACTAAAAACAAAACAAAACAAAAACAACAACAAATACCAAACAAAACAAAACAAAAAACAAACCTCCCAATTCGGAACTATAAACACCAAATTCTTGAATGTTGTATTTAAAACACCAAATTCTGGTGTATGCTAAATGAGCATCTGCAATTTTGGATAGTTATAAGCAACAAGTGAGACATTACTACGCATAATGTTATACATGTTGCCATAGTATTTGATGACATTTTTAGATGCATATTTACCCCTCTGAGACCAGTATTCAGTCACATTCCCTGGAGTCATGATGAAGCTCGGAGAACCAGAAATAATTTGGAAATAAACAGCCTCAGTTGGTGGGAGGTAGGGGGTGGGGAAGCCTCTAGAAATTATCAGACCAATGAGGTGAGAGATTTTACAAATGGAAAGACCTTGGCCAAAATTCTAAACACTGGAAAGAGGGAACTTGAAGTGTCCACCTCCAGTAGATGGAAAGATGCTCATGTGGAAGACTGGGCTAGTAACCCAACAATCAAACTTTCTGACCCAGAACTCTTCCTATCTAAAGAACTGCAAGAAAAAAAATGGAGAAGAGACTGAAATAAAGGTGGTCTAATGACTGGCCCTACTTGGGATTCATATCATGCTGGTGGATGGAGGCCACTGAGGCCTGACACCATTACTGACAGAAGCCTAGCAGGGCTGTCCTCTGAGAAGCACTATCAGCAGCTAAATGAGATAGAAGCAGATACTTACACCCAACCATTGAACTGAAGTCAGCGACCCCTATGATTGAATTATGGGAAGGATGGAGAAGCTCAAGGGAAGACCCTGTAGGAAGACCAGCAATCTTAACTAAACCAGAACCCAGACAGATCCTAGAGACTGAGCCACCAACCAGGAGCATACATGGGCCAGTCCTTGGCCCCTGGCACGTATATAGCAAAGCACTGCTTGGTCTGACTTCAGTGGGAGGAGAAAGACTTGAAAGCTCAAGAAAGGGGAGGCCAGCTGAGGGTGGTACACCCTCTCAGAGGCAAGGGAGAGGAAAAATGGGACAAAGAACTGTGGGATGCTAGTAGCCCATAGTAAAAATTTCTGACCCAGAACTGTTCCTGTCAGGCAAGTGTCAGGCAATGACTGGAATGTAAATAAATAAAATAATTAAAATTTTTAAAAAATTGTAAAATTCTGCTATGTCTCCTCAGCATCAAACTTTCTTCTAAAATACCAATAATTTGATTCTTCTTTCACCAATAATGCCTGTCTTTGGTTTTGTTTTAGGTTTTTTTAATATTTTGACATTTTTTTAATGTATGGAAGGAGCAAGTATAAGTATTAATAAAATGAAAATAAAAGATTCAAAGGTTAAAAAAAATGGAGAGACTAAAGGTTAAAAAACTACCAAAAATTAACAAAATAAATAAGGAAAAATAAACAACATAAAAAAAAACAGTATTTCCCTATGAACATTGTTTAATTTTTATATTATTAAATTTTAATAGTTTAAAATTGTAGTGATTCTGTATAGGCAATGCAAGACACATGGTTTTAGACAAATAAGTATTTGCATGTAGTAAGTAGATGTGTGAAAATTTTATTATATTGCATTTTATTTTTTTAAGATTTTTTTCCATAAATATTAAGATTATTTTTCATAAACTAATTCATTTACTGACTTTAAATTCAATTGCATCCCACCTCCTTCTGATAAACCCTCACACAGTCTTCCACCCTTTCTCCTCACACTACAAGTTATTACAGGACTAGACACATCCTTTGCCACTGAGACCAGACAAGGCAGCCCAGTTAAGGGGAAAGGATCCATAAGGGAACCCCAGAGTCAGAGTAAGCTCCAACTCCAGATATTTAGGGACCCACATGAAGACCAAGCTGCACTTCTGCTACATATGTGTGGTGGGCTTATTTCCAGTCCGTGCATACTCTTAGCTTGAATCCTCTGCCATGCCCTAACAATGGACTCCACCCCATGATAATTTCATTTTTTTTTTCACATCTCTCTCTACACTCATCTATATAGCTAGGTTCTCCATTCCCATTCCCATCCCCATCCCCTTTCCCACCCAGTTCCCTCCCTCCACCTGCCTCCAGTGTGTATTTTGTTTTCCCTTCTGAGTAGGATTCAAGCATCCTCTCCTGGGCCTTCCTTATTATTTGGCTTCTTTGGATCTGTGAATTTTAGTGTGGCTTTCCTGTACTTTATGGCTATTATTCATTTATCAGCGTGTACATACCATGAGTAGTCTTTTGTGTCTGGGTTACCTCTCTGAAGATGGTAGTCTCTACTTCCATCCATTTGTCGGCAAAATTAGTGATGTTTTTGTTTTAAGCAGCTGAATAGTATGACATTGTATGAATGAACCACCTTTTCTTTATGTATTCTTTGATTGGGGGAGATCTGGGTTGTTTCCATATGAGTGCTATAATAAATGAAGTTCCTATGAACATAATCAAGCAAATGTCCTCTTGGTATGGTGGAGCACCTTTTGAATAGATGCCCAGGAGTAGTATAACTAGATTTAAAAGTAGAACTATACTTAATTTTCTGAAAATCTACCAAAGAGATTTCGAGAGTGGTTGAAAGTTTTCCACTCCCATCAGTGATGGAAAGTATGTCACATGTTCCACATCCTCACTGGCATGAGTTGTCACTTGAGGTTTCTTTTTTTGTTTATCTTAGCCATTCTGATGGATATAAGGTGGACTATCATAACCATTTTGATTTGGATCTTCCTGATGACTAAAGTCCTTAATTTTTTTTATTATTAAATTGCGCAATTTATTAATATTTCGAGCCTTGCCCCTCTTTTCCATCCTCCCTCCCCATGTTCTTTACTCCATCCACTCTGGCACCTCTTAGATGATGTTCCCTCACCAGCCCATCCATACCACCTTACCTGCACAAGCATGTCTTTTCTCTGGGGCATCAATTTTCCACAGGATTAAGCACATCCTTTCCCACTGAGGCCATGCAAGACCATCCTCTACTACACATGTGCCCAGAGCCAGATTCCAAATTTGTAGAACAACTTTGGAAATCAATCTTGAAGTTCCACAGAAAATTGGAAATTGCTCTACCTGAAGATCCAGGTATACCACTCCTGCGAATTTCCACAAAAGATGCTCCACCATACCACAATGACAAGTGCTCCACTATGTGTCATAGCAGCCTTGTTCATAATAGCCAGAACATGGAAACAGCCCAGATGTTCCTCAATCAAAGAATGGATCCAGGAAAGGTTCATTTGCACAGTAGAATATTACTCAGCTATTAAAAATGAGGGCATCATAAATTTTGCAAACAAATGGATGAAACTAGAAAATATCATCCTGAGAGAGGTCACCCAGACCCAAAAGAACATGTGTGGTATGCAGTCATTGGATATTAGCCACATATTCCAGAATACCCATGATATAAATCATAGATCATGGGAAGTTTACCAAGTAGGAAGGCCTATGTGAGAATATCTATAACCTCTTAGAAGAGAAACAAAATAATCATGGGAGTCAGAAAAAAAAAGGGAAGCAAACTGGATGGCAGAAAAGAGGAGAGATGATGAAAGGAAGGGAAGAAATCTAGGATGGGGAAAGAGACCTCCAAAGGGCTGGGAGAATGAACTGAAATATGCAGTAGTAGGGGTTAGGGGCCAGAGAGAACCTCTAGAAAGCCCCAGAGACCTGGGATGTGAAGGGCTGTTAGGATTCAATGCAGATGACATTAATCAAAATGTCCAACAGTGGGGAGATGGAAGCAGAGGAGACCACCTCCAGCAGATAGTCATGGTCCCCAGTTAAGACAGGGGGCCACCCCACACATCTACAAAACTTTTAACCCATAATTGTTCCTGTCTAAAGAAAATGCTGGCACAAAAATAGAGCAGAGACAGAAAGAAAGGCTACCTAGTTACTGACCCAACTTGTCATCTATCCCACTAATACACACCAAATCCTGAAATTATTACTGAGGCAACATTGTGCGTGAAGATAGAAGCATGGTATGGCTGTCCACTGAGAAGCTCTACCAGCAATGGACTGAGGAAAATGCAGGTTCAGCCAACCACTGGATTGACGATTGGAACCAATAAGGAAGAGTTAGCAGAAGGACTGAAGGAGCTAAAGGGAATTTCAATCCCATAAGAAGAATAACAGTATCAACTACCCTGGACCACTCAGAACTCCCAGAGACTAAGTCAAAAACCGTGGACATTGTTTTAAGTGTTTCTTGGACATTAGAGATTCCTTTTTTGAGAACTCCATGTTAAGCTTTTTACAACATGCAATGTTATTCTTTTATTGATGACAATTTTTAAATATAGGAATAAAATAGCACTACTTTAAAAACATATTGTACATATAAATTTGATCCAACTGAGTTTAAATGTTACTACTTAATGACCCAGTATTTCAAGTATTCTTAGAAAATTTATTCTTTGATCTGTGATGCTGATATTTTATGTATCACAACTGATTGAACAATGTGGAATCTTACTCCTCATTGTCACCAAAGCAAGAAAGTGTTCAGGTTTTATAATTGTAGCCAATTGAAACATTTACTTTACATAACTAGGAATTTTTATGTAATATTTTCAGTTGGAATGTGAATAAAAACATTTGTCTGTTATAAAATCTTCTTCCCAAAATTTGTAACCCAATAAGCTGAGATCGCTACAGTAAAGGCAAGAAGATTACTTCATGATGGAATCAGTACTATAATTTCTATTGTCTCAATAGAATTTCTGTTGTCTAAATTTAAAATAAAGAAGACAGAATCTGATTTAATAAAGATAATCCAAACTGAACCGATACTGGGAATGATAGGCTCATTATTTAAATTAGAAATTCAGTAAAGAAAAAGAACCTTCTTCACTGGAATTCGACATGTGGTTCTCAGGGAAAGAGAAGGCTGGGGTCTGGAGACTGGAAGGAGGGGTAAGAAGAGTGGCTAAACTGTGATTCATTGTATGAGACAAAAATAAAGAAAGTTAAAGCATCAAAGCAAGAAGAAATAGAGGAATTGGATCATTCAATAAATTTCAATGATTAATGTATATATGAATGCACATGCATTAGTATGAATGAAACATGTGAGGTTCAACAAACACAGACAGACACAGAGCAAGACAGAAAAGAATCTTTTCACTCAATACATATATCTTACAAATATATGCTATAAGGAAAAACAAAACTGTAAACTCAAAGATATCAAATTGTGTTCTGTTTAATATATCCAACAGGCTTAGAACATTCATTGGTGCACGTTATGTATCGAACAAATGAAATTAAAACAGGCATTTTTCTAAATGCAAAAGGATGTCAATACATTTGCTATATCTATGTACAATATTTTCCCCAGTGTTTATAGACATTGTCTTGTAACTGAGAGGGTTTTCTAGTTTCATTTTATGCTTTATGTACTTTCTAAACCCACATACTAGATCCATATTATCATATGCAAACCAAACAAAAACTTACCTGGTGATGCTATATGCTATTTCTTACTACATTATGAAAACGCAAGCTTTACTAATCTCCTGGGACTCTCACACAAATGATAAAAAAATATAAGTTGAATGGAAAACATGTTAGTTCATAAAAGAACCAAGATAATGGATTTTGACAGAATTCAGACTGCCCAGGCAAATACTGGGTCTGACCCATGATCTGAACAGTATTTTGTAGGTTCTAGCTGAGATAACTTAAAAGCTAAATGTGTTAAAATTTCAGTCATGTCAGAGAGTGCCTGTCTTCAAGGATGCTTGACTTTCTGGGTTGTGAACCTGAAGGAATTTGGACACCTGATCTTCTTTCTCGTGATTTAAATGCATTTTTGGTTCATCACCTTTTACTCCAGTCAAAAAATGGTGTGTCACATAAACTTAAAGCCACAGTCCACAGGTCAGGTGTGGTAGCCTGGGATGAATCAGCCATGCAGAATAATCCCTCATCTTCTTTGATAGTATTGTCTCTGCTAATTGGTGAACAGAAGCCTTCACCAATTCAATTGTTTTGTCAGCATATTTCAATAACATTCGGGAGGTATATGTGTAAAAGGCTGACAGAGAGGAGTCTTAGGGTGTTACAATGTGAAAGAGAATGTTATTGGAGAGAGGTAAAAATACCCTGCAGGAATTGTCTCCTCTTGTCAGTAGACAACTGTCTATATTCAATAAATGCAGCCATGATTGATTAAAAAGGATATGTGCACCTGCAGAATCCTTTTGGATTCTAGGTCTTTCATGGAATCATATCTATAAATATATATTTAATTTTATGCATGCATGTGTGCAGTTTTGTGTATGTGAGAGTCAATGCCTGAGGAGGTGAGAGGTGTTGGATTCTTTCTGAAGATGGGAATACAGAAGAGCTTTGAGCTGATTGAAAGGAGAGCTAAGCTGCAAACTCAGCTTCTTAAGAGCAGCAAGTGTTCTTAAAAACTGAGCCCTTTCTGCCTTTGGTATGACTTTAAGCTCTTGGTCTGGGATTCTACATTCACTTATGTATCAGAAGGAATATGTATTTCAGATAATGCAAAACCACAGTAGAAAGATACATTTTAGAAATTTGGTATGTTAGTGGGGTTTACCAATCCCTAAATGTACTATATGCATATTTCTGTACAGTGGTTTAGTGGAGGTTATTTATTCAATTCTGTTAATAATAGATCCAATAATACCTTTGCTCCAAAATGAATATATCATAATTTCAAAGATACTAGAGTTTTTTATCTGTAATAACTAAAATTATGAAAATCTGACAGAGATTAGAGAAGTGTGAAGCTAGATAAAAATTTTAAATGTTAATTATATCTTAATGTTATTATCTATATAAATTTATAGTCTAGAAATTCCTTCATATTATAGCTGAAGCCCAAGTAATTATGTATTGGAAAATTTTTCATATCAATCAGAAGTAATAATATATCTGCGCTACTGAATAATGAAATACAGAGGTTTCAGCAAAAATGATTCTAATTGAAAAACTGACCATTGGAAATCACTTGATATTCTTACATATTTCAAATCAACTCTTTTTATTAGTAAACTGAAAGTTATTAAAACCAAGAGTTATTTACAAACTAACATATAACAAATAATAACTAAATGATATAATTCATTTAATTATTACTTTCACTGAGCCTTTTTAAGTTGATACAGAGTATTTTATTTTAGAATGAAACATAGTAAATGAAACATGCATTGCCCAAAATTAAAAGCATTTGATTAGGACTCACACCAAATTTCAAACCATGGTAAAAAGGTGTTCTGATTGCAAAGTATTACTTAAAATATACTGTCTTAATTATATATTCATTAAAACAACAATACCTATTGGTCACAAACGTTTCAAAAATTTATAATCTTCTAGAACATAATATAGTAAAAATGAGTGTTAAAATATGTTTAAGAAATAATAATAGGCAAATATGAGAATAAATAGTACAAAGTGTTGCAAAACAACTAGAAAATATTATATTTATTAAATTAGATGTTATTAACATACATAGGATTTCTATCTACAAAATATTGTGATGATAAGTCATAGATGTAGAAAATGTTTAGAAGACAATTATTAAATATTGTCATTATACTATCATACATGGAATCATGCTGCTCTTGAGAGTAAGCATTAAAACTCTCAATACAGTTAAATCCACTGTCTAGAGTAGACAAGTTCAGAATGATTTGGTTTTTCTCTGTGTTTTCTTTTTCTTTATTTTAAATTGATATTTTTACTTGAATATAAAAGGTTTCTATGACTTCCATATATATATGTATGTTGCTAATGATTTGAAATATGTAAGAATATCAAATTGAAATAATGTCTATGAATATGTTAATATTGGTAGCTATCAAAGCCATTTGGTAGTTATTCTAAATTTCATACTTCTACAAATGATCATCTTGGTTTAAGAAATATTTTTCAATGCATAAAAGAGAAAATATAAGGATGTATATTTATCCTTACCCACTCTCCCCCTACCTATTCAATATAGAACTGGAAGTCCTGGCCAGAACAATTAGACAACAAAAAGAAGTCAAAGGGATACAAATTGGAATGAAAAAGTCAAAATATCACTTTTTTCCAGATAATATAGTATACTTAAATGAACTCAGAAATTCCACCAGAGAACTTTTACAGCTGTTAACATCAGCAAAGTGGTTGGATATAAAATTAACTGAAACAAATCATTTGCCTTCTTCTACTCAAAGGATAAACATGCTGAAAAAGAAATTAGGGAAAAGACCCCCTTTACAGTAGTCACAAATGATATAAAATACCTTGGTGTGATCCTAACTAAGCAAGTGAAAGATCTGTATGACAAGAATTTCAAATCTCTGAAGAAGGAAATTGAGGAAGATCTCAGAAGATGGAATGATCTCCTAGGCTCATTCAGAAGCTGCCTCACCAGGGGATCCACCCCATATGCAGCCACCAAACCCAAGCACTATTTTTGATGCCAGGAAGTATTTACTGGCAGGAACCAAATTGAGTTGCCTCCTGAGGGGCTCTGCCAGAGTCATCCAGATACAGCTGAGTATGTTTGCAGCTAACCACCAAACTAAACACAGGGACTCCAATGAAGATGCGAAAGGACTGAATGGAGCTTGAAGGGGTTGCAACCTCATGGGAATAAAAACCATTATCAACCAAGCAAATCCTCCACAACTCCCAAGGACTACAACACCAACCATTGAGCTCTAGGTACATATGTAGCTTAAGATTGCGGGCATCAACGTGAGAAAAGGCCTTTGGTCCAGGGAGGGCATGTTTTTCCGCAATGTTGGGGAGTACCAAAACAATGGGGTGGAGAGGGTGATTAGCAGCAAGTGTACCATTGTGGACAAAAGTGGAGGGGGAGGGGGATAGGAATGGGGTGGGGGAAGGGGATAACATTTCAAATGTAAATACAGAGAATATCTAATAAACAATGCCAAAAAATTTAAAAATAATTTAGAAATAGCCATGAGGTAATTTACTAATTTATAAGCCTTTTATTAATAGAGTTACTCTATACAATGAAGTAATGCTTATTTCAGACTGGAATAAAAAAAACATTGTATAAAGTGGGGATTAACTTCCTTAGTTCTCCAAATCTACAAGGCTTGTTGTCATTGCTCTTGGTTAGCATCCAGAATGTGACAGTAAGATACAGTTTTTACAGACAGCACATATTTGAATCTTAGATTCACGTATTTCAACTGGATCTGACTTGCAAGATCTATACCTATTGACTAGTTTCTTATTTCTGAGAGGCTCGCAGTGCTTGGGAAAATATGGAATTGGAAGTTTTGAACTCCATGAAAAACAATGGCAGACTGGCAAGGGTCCATTGGTGCTACACTGGAATGCATGCTGTGGGGGCAACTGTCTGCTTTATAGCTTGAATCAAGGCATAGAACACTAGCTTGGTTCCTGATTGTTACTGTTAATGGGTAGGGGGAGGGGGATCCATGTCCTGGATATACAGTAGGCCTCAGCAAAGAATCTTCTTTTCCTTATTGGATCTTATTTTCTTCATTGATTTAGGCATAAGCATCTCTGTAAATACTTACCCTTATACCTATTGATTAACTCAGTTTGCAGCCCTCATCATGTAGCCTGCCTTTGAAGTAGATGAAGACTAATATAGACCAAACATTTCAAAGAGAACCAGTGTCTGTGGAACATTCAAGAATAAACAGAACATTTAGTGTCATGTCATCGCTGCCCTGCCACAAGGCTTAGGGATGATTCTTCAAGAGGGAGGAGAAAGGCTTTTTTGTTTGTTTGTTTGTTTGTTTTTTGCTTTTTTAATTAAAATTTTTCTTTTTAAAAAACAGAGATACATGTACATATTTTAAAAGAATTTTTTTATAAAACTATATGAATATATTTTTGTCAGTACTTGATTTTTTTTTAAAGGTTTGGTAACTCAAAGCATTGAAAACTTACTAGTTACAATGAACATGATGTACATATAAAGCAAAACGTAATGTTGAAATAGTCAAAAGTTTTCTTGGTGTGCAAAGACTAAACATAATGATTTTTAAATATCAAGGATTGTCACAATGTTGCATTATTAGCTCTTGGATTATTAGTGATTAAAGGTCTAGGTGTACCACATCCTGAGAGGGTGCTATACAATTCTTTTCTAAGAAGGACTGAGGCTATCACTTTTTGGTCTTCCTTCTTTTTGAGCTTCATATGGTCTGTGAGTTGTTTCTTGGGTATGCAGAGCTTTCTGTGGCTAGTATCCAATTATCAGTTACTGCATATTATTTCTGTTCTTTATGACTGTGAGTACTGCCACAATGCAGTGTTTTCCAGACATGGCAGGGTTGTGGTAATCAAAAGCTCACAGTGGTTATGACTGCAATCAGAAGATCAGTACAAGGTCCAGCTAACCGTAAATAAAGCAGTGGTGATAGAGGGCCACACAGCACTTCCCTCGAGCTGAGAAAACGTTGATAGTAATAGTTGTTGTGGGGAGAAGGAGAGACATAAGAATTGGAAGGAGACTAAAACATTGGAAACTTAAAGAGCAGTCATCCTAGGAGCACAACTTCCTGTAACAAGAGGTTCTCTTTTTTAAAAAAAAATATTATTATTATCATTATCATTATTATTATTACTGTCTAGTCCTTATCCCCATCTTGGTCTGCCATCTGACAGTTTTAAAATTATTTCTTAAATTTTTTAATTATTTTGAGATTATAATATTTCTACCTTCTACCTAATCCTTACAAACTCTCCCATACACACCTCCTTGCTCTCTTTCCAACTCATGGCTCCTGTTTCAAAAAGCACTGGGAGTTAACAAGGCTGACTGTCTCTTTAAGTACATAATTAAGAAGCAGCTATAATATGTGTGCATAAAATTAGATAGGTTCATACATTTATATCTGAGAGTTCTATATATCAACTGTACAATTACAAACAATAATTTATCTCTCTTTTTGTCAGTATATTGCATCACCATAATAGAACAGACAAACCCTGTAGGACATTATTCTCTTGTCTAAAAGTATTATTTTAATATTTCAAACAGTACCATTTTCTCAGATTTTCACTTTTCATGAATTTTGTAAGAATGAATTTCACTGAGGAGAGATAACCATTTACTGTTGAAAATCGGTTTGTGGAGTATGTGAGATGGCCGTGCTTCAGGACAACATCTCTTTGTATTTTCCAAAGTGTATGTTCTGGGTTGAACTCTCAGCAGGGCAGAAGGATCAATACCAATTAAAGACAGCATTATTTGAAGCAATTCTTATTTAAGTATTTTAGAAAGCCAATTTTTACAATGAATATTTTCTCAAGACTGATAATAAGTTAATACATAAAGTCTATTATCTAAGAATTACCCATTCTTACAAAGTTTATTGATTGGGACGATCCAGCCTATTCATTGAGCTAATGTGTTTCTTTTTACTATAAATGTTTCACATTTCCTATAGTGAAAGAATGGGCATCATTTCCAGGATGCTGACAGTGTGTCCTAGTTTACTTCTGTCTGAAAGCCACAATTTCACACTCGTAAGAGTCAGCACTTCTACGATGGTAATACTAAATGTAAGTGTTAAAAATACCTTTCTGCATGCACATGACATCTGCTTGCAATGACTCCTTTGAGAAACAAGCTATTCCTGATGCACATTTCTAGTCAGTAACTCAAGGGCTCCCTTTGAAGCCAGTGAGCTTCGATGATCTAAAAGCTGGTGATGTCTCAGTCTTGGCACACCATGGATAGCCATAGATATCTGAGTCTTCTAGTTTCAAAACTGCCTCCTTTAGGTTTCTTGTGTGAGCACTCAGTGGCTCAAAGTTAATTTCTCTTATGAAACTTTCATAAACCCTTCTAAGAATATTGAAGCAGATGATTTTGTTTTAGAAATTTAAATGACCACATACTGAAAAATATCTTTAGATAGCATGGAAAACATAAAATTCTGCAAGATTTTCATCATCTATTTGACCATAGTAAAAAAATAAGAAGACATATTATCTTATGACATTTGTATTCTCCTTTTCAGCTTTTGCCTCTGTCACTGAAGAAATGGACATGTTAGGTTGTGATATTTCACATGATAAATATCCAAGTAATCAAGCTCAGAAAAGTGATAATCATGATTATTATTGTTATTTGCAAGGTTTAGGAAGTGGATACATCATGTTCTATTGAGCAATTTCAAAAGATCAGATGCCTATGGTATTCGGGTATATTATTCCAAAGTACCATAGAATAGTATGGGTTAGAAAAAAGAAAGTTTATGATGTTCAAAGATTAGTAAGATTGGGAAGCTTGAGACAATGAAGAATGCCAGAGAGAAGAAACATACTGCTAAGAAACTACAGTAATGCACAGTAAGCAACAAAGTCATAGAAATAAATATGCATAAATCCAGAGGCACAAGTTGGAGAAGATGCTGGCACAGAAACATAAAGTAAACAGAAAATGAACTGAGGGATAACTCAAGCACCAGACTGATACATTGTTCGGGTGCTGTCAATTATTTAATTGATGTTATCCAAAGGCACATTATACAGAGTTGAAACCAACAAATTCCATGGTATGGAACAGAGCACACTTGACTCCATCACCATGTCCTTAAGCCGCCCTCTCCTCATGATTCCCTTTCCAGGCAGTTCACTCTGCCGCCCTGTCACTTCTGTCCCAGGTGGATATGACCACTTCAGTGTGCTCCATCTCTCCATTCCTCAACACAAACATGACTCTAAATCCCGGTAGCTTTTCATATAGGTTTCTATATTAAATTCTCAACCCACAAACCCTCTACAAAATAAGATTATACGAAAGATATAAACTTCCCTTATATATGGAATAAGATGACCATAGAATCCCTTAAAAGTATCCATATCTACCTATTGCCAATTAAGTCTACATAAATCTAGGTTCAGTTTCTCCAGCTTCATCTTGATTCTCTTCCTCAATCCCTGCCCCTCTTCAGTTTTCTTACCTGTTCTCTGCCTACTTCTCCACTGTCCAATCAAGTATCACCTTAGCATCAATCCACAGGTACAATGAACAGTTGTCACACAAGGAACTAATACAATGAAACACTAGATCAGAAATGTAAGTTATACAAAAGTTTAATGGTTGATTCTGGTATGGAGAGATGGAAACATTGTGTAAAGGGCATGTGAAGCCTTCCTCCTGTTGTTTCCACACGTCCTGCATATGGCAAAAGTTACAACCCAATATCTTACACCATTTGTACAGCTTCTGTGATTTGTGGTTCAGCTTTTGTGGAGCACTTTGATATGAGCATACCGACTCAGCTGCATATTTCTTCCCATTCCTTGCAATGTTACCTAAAATCAGCTAAGAGAAGACTGACATTTTCCTCTTTATTTTCTTTTTCTAGCATTGCTGGAATTTGCTACTGTACAGCGTCATCATTCACACTGCTGCTTTCACAATATAAATATTCAACAAGTACATTTACATTGGATAGAATGAATTATTTCCTTTCCTTGATGAAAATTAAGTTTTATTTTATTTGAGAGGCCTGCTATCTTTCAAGGTGCCCATATTCTGTATGTTGGTATTGTGCTTTTTCATCAAGTTCCTCTGCCACAATAATACAGTGGTAGGTCACTGGAAAATTCATCACAGATTCTGTTTTTCTCATTATAGTTATGGGGTGTTTTCTTTGCTATAGCTGGAAGGTACTGTGTATCACACTAAAAATTCTGTTTCTACATGAAAAAAGGATACTTACAGGTTCAGATGAATACATGGTTAAGTTTTAAACTTGATGTGAAGTGTAACTTAGTGTATTTGTGCCACTGCACAGATCTGGGCTGCAATTCTCTTTCTTTTTCCTTAATTTTATTTAAAAGGGTGTAGCCCAGGTGCCTTGTGATTGGCCCTCTTTTTTCCATTCTCCAAACTAGCAAAAACCGATTCGCCTATTTTCTCATGGCCACACTAGAACCTTTTTCTGACTTCATGGTTTACCTTTGAAGACACTTGTGATGACATCACACTTCTGTCTTCACTCACGCTTCTGCTTCACCCACTGCTTTATGCTCTCTAATTAATGAGGGTGTTTCTCCTTTTCTATAACAGATTATGATTATAAGGTCCAATAATCTCCTACCACATTGAACTTTCATATAGTCACACATAACACTCTATAGTGTTGATTCTTAAACATATTGCTGTGGTTCATTTAATAATACTCAATTTCAGAAATGGAATCACTTAAATGGCTGTTTGTCTGTAATTTTGACACAAAAAGCTGTAAAAGCCTAGGTTTCAAGGTCATCCAGTTTCAAGGTCATTGAGAGGTCCTTTCTCAAAATGTAAGGTATAGAGTAAGGAAGGTAGACACTGTTGACCTTGCTTCCATGTGCACACACGTGCCAGTGCACGTGCATATGGCACACAGATACACACACACACACACACACACACCATCATAAAACATGAAAATAGATAAAAGAAAAAAAAAGGTTAGATCATAACTTTCTATGTTCTTTGATGGTAGGGTTGGCGTTTATGTGCATGTAATACTTTATAAAAGAATCTTTTAATTTGCTTTGAATTTCATTGAATATTCTTGTAATCTAGTAACCTTGCACATTTGCATAAATATCACTTTTACAACTACAGTCATTTTTCCCCCTTGCTGCTGAAACTGCAGATTTATATTTCAGCTCTTAATGGTTTCTCCGGCATTTCAATGTCTAGGCATAAATCAAATATAGAATTGGGAACTGTTCACCATCTTAATCAGACTATTAAGGGAGGAAAGTTTTCATAAATGACGCAAATGTTTTCATTATGTTTATTGTTGAATTAAAATTTCAAATAGTTAACCCTAAGTGTGATAAATGTCATGGCCTATTCTAGTCATTATAGAAAACAGCAAAAATTAAGAAATACCATTAGAATGTACATTAGAAGACAAAGCCTATATTATGTAAACACATACACATGTACCCACATACACATGTAATTACATGTTTTTTTTTTTTACTTCTGTGTTTTATTTGACATCAAGAAACTTTCCAGAGCTATGTGCATGATGTCACGTGGTTTTCATCCTGTCACTTGGGGGCTGAGCATATAAAATTATCAATTCTGGAAAGTGCAAGTGTGTCGCAAAGTTATCGCTTTGTGTCGGGATGATGGCAAAGGCTTTTAACACCTGCGTTGAGGAGGCAGAGGCAGTCAGAGTTCTGTAATTTTCAAGATGCTCTGAGATACATATATCCAATTCTGTATAATGAAAATATATATTTAATTTAAAATATCACCAATATAGCTAATTAAATAAAAACTGTACTAAGTTATTTGAGTGTTTTATTTTTAAAGTAAAGCAATGAGTTTTTCATATAAAGTAAAATGTTCTTAACATCCGTTTTATTCACTTACTGTGTGCTGCTCTGACATGGTCCATAAGAATGGGAAATCTGCAGTGAGCGAGGATTTATGATCTCATTGTTCTGGATACTGGCAAATCCAAGATCCAGGTGCTCGATTCGATAAGGGCTTTCTGGATCTGGGCCATCAAGCAGAAGAGCAGAAAACTGAATTTACTCTTGCAAGCTCATTTTGGAGAATACTTTATTTATTCATGAGAACAGTAACCCTCCCTAGCTGATTGAACAATTTCTCTATAAACTCAACTTCTGTCTCTGTGTGTGGATATATCTGAATTATGCGGGTGAATGTATTTATGCCGATCTGAGAAGAACTTTACTGTCATTTCTTAGACATCACTCTAATATAGTTCTTGTGTTTATCTGGAGGTCTCTAACTCGTATGAAATCCAGTAAGTAGGTAAGGCTGGCTGACCATCAAGCCTCAGGTTTATGTAGCTCCAATATCTCTGCTCTATTACAGATGCTTCTAGCTATGTAAATTACACCTGAATCTCTTTCTCTCTCTGTCTTTCTCTTTCATGTGTGTGTGTGTGTGTGTGTGTGTGTGTGTGTGTGTGTGTGTGTGAAAGAGAGAGAGAGAGAGAGAGAGAGAGAGAGAGAGAAGAAGAAGAAGAAGAAGAAGAAGAGAGAGAGAGAGAGAGACAGAGAGAGAGAGAGAGAGAGAGAGAGAGAGGGTGGGATGGGGAGGATGGATTATGCAAATTCAACTCTGGTTCTAACAATCCAAATCAAGTATTTTCCTGACTGTAAACTCCACCATCCAACAATGTCCACCGGTGATTAAGCTCTAGCATAGAACATTGAAAAATTTGAAACAAGCAAAAAAGAGAGAGAAAGAAAACTGATAAATGACTGATAAATGTCACTGATGAATATATGTTTTCATTTATATGAACATTCCTTTTCAAAAATTTAAGAATTTTCTTTTTAAGTATTTGTAAGTTTGACTAATAAAAAAATTTAAACATCAAAAAAAAAAAAAAAAGAAAGTCAATCTTGATCTCTTAAAAAAAAAGTCATCCTGAAAATCATCTTCTCTACTTAGAATATAACTGATTGGTTTGTAGCTACACAGTTTGCCCTATAGTTGTTCTGAAAGCCAGGAATAACAGAGGCCATATGCCATGACTTCTCTACTATCTCCTTTGCTTAACTTCCATAAATAATCATTTTGTCATTTTGTCAAGATGAGTGAGATCTATTGAATTCATGTTACATTTGTTTCCCCCTAGGGGAGTAGACTTTTACTTGTTTGCTAACCTATAAAGGTACAGCAGCTAAACTGAAAATTAAAATTTGCTGTTTGTGAAATATGCATATATATAAAATTTTTGAAAAAGAAAAACCAAAATAATAATCTTAAATAATCTCAAATAATCTTTAAATAATCTTAAAACTATGAGTTACTTGTCCTGCCACCTGAGGCCATGGTGTTGTCTGGGTCTGTGATTCAACTGCAGCTGTGTTCAGAGTCGATGTCTGTGGCCCAGGTTACCAACAAGTACCATACTTAAGTACACAGTTGGTGCTGCCAAGTAAACGGACATTGATATCCACTGGCTTTGCTGCTGCAAGGAGCACATGGTCTGACTGGCCTGCCCTGCCACCAGAGGCCATGGTAATAATGTCCTTGGTCTGTGAGGTCCTGTGAGACCTGTGATGGTGTCCATGTCCCCTCAGAGCAGCAGAGAGTCATTTTGATGTCTGTGGTCTGAGTGGCTGCTGGAGACGATGCAGAGCTCCACAGCACATGCTGATGGTAGAGACTGTAGCTTTCTCTGGCCTGTGCTGTCTTCAGAAAACATGTGTAAATCTATGACCTGTGCTCCTCCTGATTGTAAAGGGCAAGGAAGCTATGTTAGCCATGGTATTGATGACTCTAGACTCAGAGTTGTCAATAGAGACATAAGAGGCTTTTGTGACAAACCCACAAAAAAAGGTAACAGCCTAAACAAAGGTCTATGGAAGAGATCTCTTAAAAACTGTGTTACCGATGCTGAAGTGCAGCTCTCCACAGCTGATGGCTTCTGTCAGGGTTGCAAGTGTGATAGGACTCACTATTTTTTTAAAGGGCTGGGGTTTGACCTTGGTCCCGTGAGTATATTGCCAACACAAACTGTACTTTCATTTCTTTATTTCCTTCTTTCTTTGTTTGTTTCTTCCTTCCTTCATTTCCTTCCATCCTTCCTTCCTTCTTTCTTTCTTTCTTTCTTTCCTTCCTTCTTTCTTTCTTTCTTTCCTTCTTTCTTTCTTTCTTTCCTTCCTTCTTCCTTCTTTCATTTCTTCCTTCCCCCCTTCTTCCATCCCACCTTACCTCTCTCTTTTCTTCCCTTGCTCTTCTTATTTATGTTCCTTCTGCTCCTCCTGCTTCTCCTCCTCCTCCTCTTTCTCCTCCTTCTATGTTTTATTGTGAGGAAGGCAAAAAGGCCAGATTACAAGGGCCTGGGAAGACCTGAAAGGACTTGGAAGTGAGAGTGCTCAAGGTTCATGGTATGAACTTTCCACAAGATTCTATACCTCAGGGACACAGCATCCAACTTGACTTAGTTCCTGGCTGTCTTCCTAAAGTCTGAGTGCTCATTTCCCCAGGTTTCTTTTTCTCCATGCTTGCCGTTGAGCTTTATACTTTTTCTTTCAGCGATCCCATATTTTATTCAAACTGCATTCTACTCCCCATGATCTCCCATCCAGTACTTGCATGCACAGCTCTCCCTGTGTTTTTGCCTTCAGGACGCCATCTTGGACATTTCATACTTTAAACCAGAAAGTAGCCAGTTTTGGCTTCCTCTCTTCTTTCTCTTTTTATTGTAAAACTTGCATGTCCTCAATATTAGTTACATTATATTGGTTACAATTTTCTTGCTCAGGACATATTTTTCTTGTTAGTTTCTTATCCAGCACCACTTGTTTATCCCCTTTTATACATCAAGTTGAGCTAGCTTTATTATCTGTATAAATATAGAATCCAACCTTTCTCTGTTTCTACACTGTCACTGGGATGTTAGGGACCATCATTTCATCTCAGAAATCATGGTGTTCCTGTCACTTGCTCCTTGTTTTTGTCCTTGTCTCTCTATAGGCTAACCTTCAGACTTTTTGTTGAAATATTTGACAGATAATGGCACTTTTCTATTCAAAACCTTTCTTTCACTGCTATCCTGATTTCCTGAAGAAGAGTCCAAAATCCTCACAACCCTTTTGTGCCAATCTTAATCACATAAGTTTCTTTAACATTAACTGTGCAGAGTTTAAACAAAGCAATCCCTCAAAGTACTCAATAAAAACAAAAATCCAAATGGTTACATTGTCATTGTGTATATTGTCATTATGTGTTAAAATTGTTTCTTATTTACTATAGGCAAACATGTTAATTGCATATGCTTAAAAGGCAAAATAATAATAATAATAAAGTTGTGTTGATAAAAACATAATTGTTTAAGTTCATTTATTAGTCCAACATGATTTTGTTGAAATGTTTTTTAAATCTCAATACATAAATATCTTTTCTTCAATACCTGCTTTTCTATTTGTCCTTGTATTTCCTTCCATGAGTGTTTTGTTCTCCCTACTAAGAAGGACTGAGGCATCCATATTCTGGCCTTCCTTTTTGAGCTTCATAAGATCTGTAAATTGTTTCTTGGTTATTCCAAGATTTTGGTGGCCAGTATCCGCTTATCAGTGAGTGACTACCATGTGTGTTCTTTTGTAACTGGGTTACCTCACTAAGGATGATTGCTTCTAGTTCTATCCATTTGCTTGGGAATTTCATAAAGTCACTGTTTCTAATAGCTGAGGAATATTCCATTGTGTAAATATACCACACTTTCTGTATCCAATCCTCTGTTGAAGGACTTCTAGCTTCTTTCTAGCTTCTGGATATTATAAATAAGGGTGCTATAAACATAGTGGAGCATGTGTCCTTGTTATATGTTGGGTATAAGCTCAAGAGTTGAATAGCTGGATCTTTAGGTAGTACTATGTCCAATGTTCTGAGAAAAGGCCAGACTGATTACTAGAGTGGTTGTACCAGCTTGCAATCTCACCAACAATAAAGCAGCATTCCTCATTCTCCACATGCTTGCCAGCATCTGTTGTAATCTAATTTTAGCCATTCTGACTGGTATGAGATGGAATCTCAGGGTTGTTTTGATTTCCATTTTCCTGATGACTAGTGATGTTGAACATTCCTTTAGGTGCTTCTCTGTCATTCTGTATTCCTCAGTTGAGAATTCTTTGTTTAGCTCTCTACCCCATTTTTAATAGGATTATTTGATTCTCTGGAGTTTAACTTCTTGAGCTCTTTTTAGATATTGGATATTAGCCCTATATCAGATGTGAGATTGGTAAAGATTCTTTCCCAATCTGTTGACTACCGATTTGTCTTCTTGACAGTGTCCTTAGCCTTAATGAAACTTTGCAATTTCATGAGGTTCTGTTTGTTGATTCTTTACTTTAGAGCATAAGTCATTGGTTTTCTGTTCAGGAAAATTTCCCCTGTGCCTATGTGTCCTGGGAATCCATGCCATATGCAGAAACCAAAACCAAGCACTATTGCTGATGCCAAGTAGTGCTTACTCTCAGGAACCAGATATGGATACCCCCTCAGAGGCTCTGACAGAGTCATACAGATACAGTTGAGGATGCTTGAAGCTAACTTTCAGACTGAACAGGGAGAACCCAATGAAAGTGCTAGAGGCAGGAGTGAAGGAGCAGAAAGGGTTTGCAACCTCATGGAAAAAACAAAATTATTAACCAACCAAACTATCCAGAACTCCCAGGGACTAAAACACCAACCAATGAGCACATATGGAGAGACCCATGGCTCCAGCTGTATAATTAGTAGAGGATAGCATTATCTGGCATCAATGGCACAAGAGGCCTTTGGTCTAGTGAAGGCTTGTTTTACTTAATGTAGGTGATGCCAAGGTACTGAGGTGGACAGGGTAATTGAGAGAGGATACACGTTCATAGAAGCAAGTGGAGTGGGTAGGGTAAAGGAAGAGGCAGAAAGGGTATAACATTTGAAATATAAATACAGAGAATATCCAATAAAAATCAAATTTAAAAATTTCAATACATAAAATATGTATTAAATGTAAATTATATTTTAAATTTTATATATTCATCATTAATGATATTTACTCAAACTACTAATTTTTTTTTTCATATTTTCTCCTCTCTCATATTCTGGCTTGCTAAGTTTTAACTTTTTGGGACAGGTGTTTGGTTGTTTCTTAGGTATGATGTTCTATTAGGGTTTATAGGTTTGGTTTAGTGTTTTATAAAGCCTCACTCTGTAGTCCAGGTTCACCTTGATTTCACATCAATCGCCTGTGTAGGGCTCCAGGATGCTGTGATGACAGAGATGAGGCACTGCGACTGGCTCCTGAACCTGCATGTAAGGGAAGGTAGTTTTCCTTTTGTGGAAGACATAGTACATTATGTTTAAAATAAACTGGGAAAATAATTCCATTTCTATTAATAACAAAAGTTAATAATAATCTCATCATAGCCATACTATTTTGCTTTCAGTGATCATCAATAGTAGATCAAATGGTTTAGTAGCACCTGAAATACTTAAAAGAAATTGGTGACTTTGTGTTCAAACTTTGATAGACAGATTAATTTAAAATAATGTTGATATCAGGTATATTGAGAATAATGGTATTGGGTAAACTTTTAACATCTTCAAATTGAAATTCATAATATATATATATATATATATATATATATATATATATATATATATATATATATCATATATTAGTTCAAACTTTCAAAAGTGATTTGGAAATACTTCCATTTACAATGGAAATGACTTTAATTCCCCTCTACTGGTCAAATCAGGAAAACTGAAAATGTTTTTATTTTTTAAACATATAGTTGCATTGATTACATACTTTGCAAAGCAGATGTGTAATCCTGAATTACCAATCTTACTATTTTTTATTAAATATTCTCTGTATTTACATCTCAAATGGTATTCCCTTCGCCCCAACTCCCATCAGCCCTCTCCGTCCAATGCTTCCATGAAGGTGCTCCTTCTCCCAGTTGCCCTCTCCTACCTCAGTACCTTGGCATTCCCCTACACTGGAAAAGTTCTCCTTCACTGGAACAAAGGTCTCTTGTTCCATTGATACCAGACAATGCCATCCTCTGCTACATATACAACTGGAGCCATGGGTATGTCCATGTGTGGTCATTGGTTAGTGTTTTAATCCTTGTGAGTTCTGGAGGGTTTGGTTGTTGATAATGTTGTTTTTCCTATGGGGTTGCAGACCCTTACAGCTTCTTCAGTCCTTTCTCTAACTTCTTCATTGGGGTCCTCCTGTTCAGCCAATGGTTAGCTGCAAGGATCCTCAACTATATCAGTATTGATAATGATCTTATATATATTTTAGTAAACAGTTTGAATGAATATTTTTGACATCACATATTATTTAATTTGCCATTTTTAACAAGAGCTTTCCTGAATTATTGAAGCCTAGAAATGCAAAAGTCTATGCCTCACAACTTTTTTCACACGAAAGTGATATCTGTGTATGCTGGGAGAGAACAGAACAACTATCACTTCTACAGCCAGTTTACCTGGACATTCCCCTGCTCATTTTATGTAAATATATATCTAGCTCATACGCAGACTAAATCCCAACATTTCCAGCACTGATTGACGTGTTACATTATTTATCTTTAATGTCATTTCATTTAATGTCTAGTTAAAGATTTTAATAGGTAATTCAGTAAATATTGATAGTGTAACTATTCAATAATATGAATGGATAAAAAATACCAGATAATAAAGGTATTAGAGACATCCACCAATCTAAAGCTATGCTAACAATGAGAAAACAAAACTGTTAGCTGTTTTATATCTCCAATTTCAACCAAAATTGTATATATTGGAGTATTAGCCTTCTTTTGAGTTGTTGGCCAGGGATGACCAAATATACTCCAAATGTACATTCTACTGCTGTTGCACTTGGTTACCAATCAGAGATGAAAGTTAAATTTTTATTGCTGAAGGTACCATGTACATCAGAAATATCTAGCTAACAGACCCCTGAGATAGAACTCATATAAATGCCCCTGCCTGAGGATTAGTTTTATGAAATAAGAAAGCACCATGAAATCTTCCAAAGGAGCCTGGCAAAAAGTTCTACCAACTTCTAATGCCTTTGAATGGCATCAAGCCTGAGTCCGGCAGGATAACCCTTCAGGGTCCTGCAGTGGCATGTATATGCTGGCAGTAACCAAGAGCTTTTTAATTGGTCCTAAGAGCGTGTCAACAAGAGGGAAAGCATTCCTGGTACTGGAAACAGAACTGTGTCAGGTCTTGTGAACTCATGGTAATTGGCAAAGAATTCACAACCCCCATCTATAAAACCAGCGTGTACCGTAACAAGTACAAATAAATATTTGTGTGTATATCCACAAGTAAGTGTAGCCCTGACCTCTAATCTAGGAAACTTCATTTTGCAACAGGTGAAAACAAATACAGAAAATTACACAAATCAATATATGGAATTGTGGAGCTCTGAGCCAAGGATCCATCTACAAAACATTGCTCTATCAGGAGGCACTACAGAGAGGAAGCAGAAAGATTGTAAGAGACAGAGGATCATGAATTTCCTGTGATATAGTGTCCTCTAGTAATAGTCTAAGTTATAGCCATAAAGTCCTAGCATGATGCCCAAACATGCACTAAACAAAGATGACCCCTACAGTCATGAAAAATTGGATGAGGAAATTCCATAAACCTCAGTCTTCCCCTGTGAAAAGAACCATAACTGTTTGTCCAGTACCAAATGGTTAGCCCTGAAGGTATTCATGTGATTAACATTATATGGGCTATGTGCATATATTCTAAATACATATAATCAATATGCATGCAATAACATTGAGAAAAATGCCTTGTGTTTGTAAGGGAGTGGTGGTGAAATATATGTGTGGTGATTGCTTAGATCAAGAAAGGGCAGGGTGAAATGTAATTATTTTATAAATCAAAAGTTTTAAAAAGTTCAATAAAATGGTCATTTATAATTCCCAGTAGTAAAGAAACACAGGGTTTTCAGTGATCGATATGTCTATATTTTATTTACATTTACATTTATAATTATTCATGTATAGCACTATTAATCTATCCTTTCAAGAATAATCAAACAAATATCTAATTTATCAAGGAAAGCATATTTTCCTGTGTGTCTTTAGTGTAGTTGAATGTGTTTTTGGAAGATTCTGTATATGGAAACATATATGTATGCAGGTGTGCAAGCAGGTGCATACTCATGGATGTGCAGGCCTGGAGCTGGATACCCAGTGTTCTCCTCACTTCCTCTCAATTTACATATTGTGAAAGGGTTTTCCATTAAAACTGCTTATTGCAAATTTTGGTTAGATTAACTATATCCTCCATCTTTAAATCTAGGAGCTAGCATTACACAGAGCCACCCCTCTGGCTATACATTTGCATAAAGCTTTTTGACATTCCAATACCAACATTCATTCTTGTACAGTGATCTTTCTCCCAAGCTTTAAACAGTTTTCTTTGAGGAGTAAATGCCATGTCACATAAGGATGTTTTGTAATTCTTCATAGCCCAGTTTGAATGTGGTTTATAAGAGAGCACAGCTATGAAATAGTGGAAATGCATGTGTGACTCTAAATTACATGTTTCATAGCAAAGTTGTGCTTTAGTGTGGAATACATTGGAAGATGAACTACTGACCTTGCTTGTGGATGAAGTTACCAACTACCAAGCTTGACAACAGCATTCTGAGTCAATATCAACAAATAAATCACCAAAGCCACAAATTTTATGATAATTTAGCAATAAAATGCAAATACAACTAACCCTATCATTTGGTATGTTTGATTTGTAACCTAGCACTGCTGCTGTTGAAAATGGAAGAAGAACAACATGTTGATAAATAGGTTGTGTGCACCACAGTGCTTCTTGGCTGTACCCAAGCTCTGCCCCATCTTCAAATCATGTGACCCAGTACTACCCTACCATGCTACTCAAAACAACCAATAAAAAACCATCATTTTAAATAAAAGTGCTATCCTATTACCTCCAGTGATTAGAATGCCTAAAGTGTACCACACATTCAGATCTACTAGAATGAGTATCTTCTAAATGCACACATACTGAATATTACCCACAAACAATGAAAATGCAAAACAGAAAAATTCATACTTCCATGTATACATTATTTTATTAATTGGTCGTTGTTAGAATACAGTTAATAGTAATAATTAGTGTGAGCCCAACATGTGAAACTTTGTGTTGGTGTTCTTCTCTACCCCATTTGTATTTTGGCATATTTATTATAGTGTCAGATTTTCAATTTGTAGAAAAACTAAGGATGGTGTCATTACAGTGTTTTTAGAATAATGTGGTAAGACTTACTGAAAATGTACAACTTGAAATTCATTCAGTTTCAAAACGAAAAGAGAATTCATGGGCAGAGCACACAAACTTATACACGTGGGCAGGTCTCTACTTCAGTGGCATACTTATGACCATTTTGTAAATGTGTCCTTCAGTATCTGTAAGTAAAGTAGCTTACTATGTGAGAGTGATATTTTCCTCCATACCCCAGAGTAAAGTTAACAATATAAGGAGCTGCTACGTTTGGTTGCCTAACCTTTAGCAAAATGATCCTTGCTTTTAATGGTTAGAGATCAAAGAGATTGCTACACTGACTAAAAAGCCCAGGGCATCTCTATGAACTAGCAAGAAATAACATCCAAATATCAATAGAACCAACATCCGTAAGTCCTAACCCAGAATACAGTCTTTTAGGTAGGCAAGAGCTCCTGAATGAAGATGCAGACTTAAACACATTGAAAAGTTTGCTGTGGTACTCTGATATTGTCTTTAGTAAGAAAAAGAAAAATGCCATACACACCATTTTATATCTAAATGTTGGTAGTTTTCCAAGAACTATATACAACATCAGTCAAATGATTGGGCATAAGTGAATGTTTATCTTCACTGCTTTCCATGTGCTACTGTGTGCATACAGGTTTACAGGACATAACCCTGAGTTTAGAACCATGTAAGGGATAGTTTAAACTCCTAACTAGCCGTAAGTCAATTCAGGAAGGATACAAATATTTTAAAAGGTGACATTTACATTCAATGTGCCAGCAAAGCCTAATGATGCTATTTCTGTGATCCAAACAACAGTTTGTTTATGAAAACAAACACACTGTAATTAGTACATAGAATACACGTTGTTTGAAACTAAATCTCATTCTCCCATATCCATGTTAACAAAAGTCATAGGAAGAATAATCATTACCAGATTCTACAAGATGAAGCCTATCCGGCTGTCAGAAGCTGTTGCCTTTGCTGGGAATTTCTATATCTAATTATATTCGGGGTGCACCAGTCACAGTTTTAAGTAGAGTTCCCTATCACGTTCTGTCTACTGCCTTTTTCTGCTTTGCTATTGGTTTCTCTTCTGCTGGACCTTTTTGCTGCATTTGAAACAGCTCACTCTCGTTTTGTATGAATCCCTGTTTTCAGGCCAGCAATCAATATTCGCTATTAGTATCATTTTTCTATTGCTTTCTTGAGTTAGCTATCTGTGTTGAAAAACACTGGAACTATAAGGCATAAAGTAATTATTGACCAAAGCCCGTTAAGCGAGTGCCTTGTAGAATGAATGAATTTTGTGACAGACACTAGCTTAATTCACTGGCTGTAAATATAGAATCAAATGCACAGGAGGACGCTTGAGAAGAAAACTGTAATAATAGTTGGTGCTGAACCAAAAGGCTGCAGAATGGACTCTCTTCTAGAATTCCATTCTCCTTCTCCCTCTTGTACATTACAAGGTATGTGCAAGATCGACTCTGCATTTCAAACTCTTAATTCAGGACTGGATGTGTCCTCTGTAGAGATTAGACCCTCAGACCAAGAGAACAGTTATTGCAGAAGGACAGCCTCCTGCTTTTAACATCTGTGGGTGATCACAGAGAGGAAGAAAAGGGTTGAAAAATGCAAGGAGTGCATGTAGTTAGGTTTTTGGCTGCATAACATTTTTTCCTCTCTGGTCTGCCTCCGGACTCATAGCAGGCATGCTATCACCTGAGCAAACCAGGAAAAGCACAATCATTTATTTTTTCCCTAAGATTTTTATTCTTTTCACATTCCAATTGAGAAACCACAAGGATCACTTATCTTGACAATGCAATGGACAAGGAGGTAAGGGTATTTTTAATAACCTTAACTAATAAAATTCTGTTTTCACCTGTTACATATGAAAGCTTTGCTTGGCTACCCATCTACATGCATAGCATGCTCACATACAAGGATGGGAGCGATTTGCCTTGATTTTCGGATGTAGAAACAAAGACAAAATGAGATGAATGTACACTCAGAACAGACGAGGGTTGGGAAGTTAAGGCACTGACTGAGAGTTAACAAACACACAGAGACACTAAATAAACTAGCTAGTGCTCCTGTAGCCAGCAGGCTGGCTACTCTGCCTGCATCATTACTGTGCCTTTGGTAAAGCATAAAAGTTTCACCTTAGGTTTTCACAAACATCTCTGAAGGAAAAGAAAAAAAGATTTTTTAAAAGGGGAGGGAAGATAACAAATGTCTCAAAATCCAATAGAACAAAAGCAAGACAAGACAAAATTGTTCATCTTGCAACGGTTTCAGTGCGCAGATACCTCGTAATTTTACAGGATGCTGAAAAGACCGTAATTAAAAAGCACTATGGAAAATCCAGTTGCAACATCCCTGTTTGAGTCTGACCATGCTGATCTCACTTTTACAGGCTGACAGAAATGCCTCTTAATCAGATGCCCTCTGTATTCAAATGTGCCTGACAGAGTCCCCTTCCAACTTCTTCAGGGGCAGAGCAGTTAACCGCACATCCACAGAACCGCACATCCACAGAACACACAAAACCAGTTAGACTGGAAGCTTCACATTCCATAGGCTATAGAGCGGCATTCCCGCACGAGAAATACAAATTTATACTAGCGGCAAGGCTGCCGGCTGCAACTTTCCCATTAGCACAGCACCGGGTGAAAAGCATCCAGGAGCAAGAATTTCATCAATGCTCTTTCCCTCCGAACTGGGTAAGCAGCCCCATTGTATAAAAATATTAATGTCACGACCGAGTAAAGTGTGATGTATTGAAACCTTACCTTGGCTGACTTGCCCTAACTGGTGGAAAGGAACTTAATTTATGAGAAGCAGAGGGGGGACTTTCTCAGAGCTCTGGGCACTGCTGCTCCCGGTCCTCGGAGAGCCCAGGCTCCGGCTCCGCGTACCTCCAGCCTTAGGCTCCCAGGCTGGGTCTCTGCAGCTCCAGAGCGCGTCTCTGATTGGCTGGCAGCTCGTGTCTGCCTGATGCTAGGCTCTCGCAGTCTCTCCTCCTTTCTCCCGGACTCTCCCTCTATTTCCTTCCCCTTTTGCTTCCTTCTCCCCCACACCAGCGTACATACTTTTTGGGCTGGACAAATATCCTTTTCGTCCCATAGACAAGGTCACAGAGAAAGCACTAAGGTTAATAGGAATCATATATACACACACATAAACAAAACAAAAACCTTGTGTTCTTCAAAAATGACAGCCAGGACTCCGCGGTGACAATTTAGACAAGCCAGTACTCTGCGGGGGATGGGAAAGTAGGGGCCAGAGCAAGGGATGACTGTCAGAAGGAGTGGGAGTATACATCAGAAGGAAAAGAGCAAAGGCAGGCAGGGCAAGCGCTGATGTGGCAAGCTGATAATAAATTTTCATATTTCCGTGCAAAGTCGTCACAGCCTGCTAAACATGCAACGGCTGGTTCATTCATCAGCGATCCTAGTACAGAAGAACTCCAGCGATTTCGCTTGAGAGATGCCCTTTCATACCGAACCCTTAGCACTCAAGGCGCATAGGGTTTATATTAGATGGAGCTTCCTCTTGGAGGTCAGCATTATATTTCTGAAGATGAATAGTACTGCAGTGCCTTCCCTGCCTCTTGCTAGTGCCAGAAGAAGTAAGCCAAGCATGAACTTCTCACCTCTTCTGACTCCTGAATAAATTACAACGTTTTGTAATGTACACAGCTCATGATAACAGGGATTTCAGGCCTGACTGGCTGTTTTCAGAATTGATGTGAGCAGCTGAGGCAGCTTCAGTACTTTCTCTCAGCAGGAAGTCACGCACACTCGCCCACCAACATCATCCTCCATCTCACTTGAAGCCTCATAGTAAACAAGTGTGGGTGTCTTTCTAAATGGAACGATATTCCAAGGGGCTCATGGTAGGACTATCGGCACTCAAAGGGGATTCTCAGTCTTTACCAACACCAAGAAAATAGCATTCCTATGGATACATAGTGTCTAAAACTACCAAAGCTCCCTTTGAATATTTTACCAGAGGAAGGTCACTCAGGCTGAAAAACAACCTTAACAGAATGGAGATTTGCTGATGAGCATAAAAAATGTGAGCATTAGCTTCAAGGTTGTGATTTTCCTCATGATGGTGATGTGCATGAATATAGTTTAACTCACCCCCAGGAGACTATAGTCCTTTCCTCATACCCTCCCCCAGTGTGTGTGTGTGTGTGTGTGTGTGTGTGTGTGTGTGTAAAAGTCAGTACAATACCCAATAAGCAATTTTTCATAAATCATGGTAAAAGTTTGACAAAGGTTACCTAACTTGTAACATTATCTTCTTATTTGGTCTTTTTCTACCTTGAAAAAGGTCATTTTAGAAGATAAGGTAAGTGGTTTTTCTTTTAAAATGCAGCAGCGGGAATATTTAGAATCAACTATTTATATTTGGCCATCTTTATTTCATAGGAGAATTAAAGAGTCTAGCTATTTCAGTTGGTTTCGGGGGTTGATATCTTGAAAGAAACAAACAGAAGCGGTGCTGGAATTGAATTACCTCTTGTGAGAGAATTACACATTGAAGTGCTGAGTTGTACTACAAAACATGTAAGAAGTCAATTAGAATTTGGAAACCACCAACATTTAAACACTTGGGGAAAAGTAGACCAGGAACAACAGTGTCAGAATAATGAGCCAATGTTCACTCAGGCTTTATTTGTTCTCTCCCTTGTGGCTCCCAACACGAATGAAGGATTTCTTTACATGGTGTCCTAATTTACTTTAAAATAATATTTCATAAGATTTTGAGATTATCATTTAATTATGCTATTTTACCCTTACATTTTCTCCCTTAATATATTCATATTATATATATGTACATATATGTGTATCCCTTCATGCTCTCTTTCAAATACATGCCCAATTTCCCCACTAATTGTTAATGCACACACACACACACACACACACACACACACACACAATCATACACATACACACACAGTATATAGATGTATCATATGTACTAAAGTATATAAATAGAATCCTAACAGACTGTACAATGTTACTTTAATGTCTGACTAATCTACAAATATACATAAAAGTCAAAGTTTATGTCAATTCACTTTTCTTATTTAACGAAATATTGAAAGGAGAATGCATTTCATATCTTGCTCTGTAAGGAGGCACTGATGGATGAGGGAGAGGTAGTTCTGATTAGTAAAGAGGCTATGACAATGAGCATTTGGTCTCAGAATATGTATGTGTAGTTTACCTGTAGCTTGGTATCCCATAGCATCCTTGGGGGAAGACCGACTCTGCTTAGTGTGTCATTTCCAGTTGATTGGAATAGAAGGTTTGCTTGCTAGCTGGCTACAACCACATCAGCAATGAGGATGGGAGAGATGTAGCGGAAAAGTAAATGAGGTTTTATTGCCCTCCATTTGGGGTTTTCCATTGTTAAGTACACGATAACCAAATGGAGCTGAGAAACATCGTGCTGGTCAACAGGAACGTGCTGAAAACTGAAAAATGTGCAATTAATCACTAAAATATAATCTGCTTCTCAAAAGAGAATGTATGTAAATGATTCTGCTCCCAGATTAAGGGCTGTAGATGTTCTCTAAACTCTACAGTACAGTGTTCAGTGAACCTAAGTGACGTTCAATGTTTGATGTTCATAACCTATGCCAACTTACCCAGCAATCTGAAGGTGAGTCTATTGGCTCCCTGTCACATGATGTGTGTTTTCAGGGAACAGAGAAGACAGCAAATGGACTAATAAAGAATATCATGCTTGGGAAGGGCAGGTAGTAAGGAGGTGATTGTTTTCTTTTTATGTCTAAGATTAGCTTAAAAGACTGGACTGTGCATATCAGTCAACTGAATTTACTATGGAGTTAAAGTCAGAAACTGAAAGCCTGGGAATTTCAGCTACTAGGCCCCTTTTTTGTTACCTTGGGAGAGTTATAAGAAATCTGTTAGCTGGTGAAAGACAGGCATCTAACACTAGATAGAAACAAGAGAGACTAAAATGTATTGATAAATGATGAACATTTTGAAAGAGAAACCCAGAAAATTGTCACTTTAGATGCCAATACATGCTCAGTTATATTGTTAAAATTTAGGTATCATATTTTCAAACACAAATAAAGCAATATATTATATTAAATAATACACACACACACACACACACACACACACATATATATATATATATATATATATATATATATATATATATATATATGATCTTATTTCTTGTCACTCAATATGGAGAGGAGGCAAGAATACAAGAATGACAAGCTAGTTTATCCTTGAGTGTCTTTATTGAGTTATCACATAAACCAATGCACATGCTTGAAGGATGTATCTTTTTGTGTTGACATGTGTTGTGGAAAAAACATCTTATCCAGCTATGTGGTACATCAATCATCTCAAATAGTTCCGGTTTGTTTACAAATAATATATAATATAGGATTTATTTTTTATGTTAGAGAAATCTAAAAAATACAGTTTATATTTTAGCTAAAGTTATACTGTATATGTCTTAGTTGAAAGAATATGATAAAAATTCTTTACTAATAAAAGTATCACATTACCTCCTCCTAAGGCTTTGGAAACATCACAGGAGATGGACAGGTCAGTGAATGAGCCTCTGTAATATGGTCTTCTTTGGATATGACAGGGTTTGTGATACTCATGATCTCAGAATAGCTGTAGTTGAGTGCAGAAGTCCTGCACATTCTCAATCCAGTCAACCTTTCAACATGGATTGGAGACTGACCCCACTCCTAACTGAGGAGCATTGGTGTTTTAGAGCTGCTGGGCTGTGGCCATGGGTAAGAGGGCTCTATAATCATAGGAATAATGGAAGCAGCGGGACCATTATTTGTTAAGAAGGAGCTATGATGGGAGGCAGGAGATAGGAGGAGTCTGAAAGGAGAAGCCAGAAGAGTGATGTGACCATTACTAACATATATTATATACTGTGTGAAATTATCAAAAACTATGACCTTCGGTTTTATCATTACAATTTACCTAATAAAGGTAATATATACTAATTCTACCACCTCTGATTAAAATAGGTTAATAATAGTGCAAGAAAAAGAAGATATCTATAAAGAGCCATCCAAGAATGATGATACCAATTATGTCTAAAACACGGAGGATTTTTTTCCCCTCACAGCAAGAGCAATTAATGCACAAAGTTTAAATGTATTCCATATATGTAAAACACTAAAACACCCACAATGATTTTTTTTAATAGAATGGCATAGTATTGTTAATTTATAAATCAAAATTCCAGATTCAACACTTATTGATTTCTATTTATCATCTATTGATTATTTCTTTTATATATCAGCTATCTATCATACTTATATAGCATTTAATCTATCAAATTTAGTAATTATTTCACTATAAAATAAAGAATGAATATATTGTTCCCTGAAAATTTTTAAAAAATCAAAATTTGAGCCTGTGTTATAGTAATTGAATCTATTTATCTATATACATATACATGAAATTACATGTATATATATATATATATATATATATATATATATATATATATATATATATATATATAGAGAGAGAGAGAGAGAGAGAGAGAGAGAGAGAGAGAGAAAGGAATGATTGATATGGCATACTTTTAAAGTTCAGTAAATAAATGGAGAATTTGATGAAAGCACAGTCATATGTAAGGAATTTAAATGCAGGCAAATAAATCCCACCTTTATTTTGCAATGACAGCTACTCACTGATTTTTGGTTTGTTTTGTGTTTGTTTGTTTGTTTTTGTATCTATATCTAGATTCTCCATCCTTAAATGATTAAGGATAAATGTCCTCCTGGTTACTAAGAGAATACTTGAATTTATTTTGCTAGTTCATACTTTTGGAGTAAAAAATATAGTTCTCAATGCATGTGGATATATTACTTAAGAATTTATAATTAGCGGAAGCTTTGTAGTGAGAGCACACTGAGTTCAACCAACATATCAAATTACACAGCTTTATATATTACATGTCTTTAGAAACAAAACTGTAGTATCTATTGTATTAGTCAAGGTTATCTGGAGAGATAGACAATAGCAGAATATAATGGGTGGATGAATGCATGTAAATGGTTAACCATTCAGGATGTATCTTGAGCTCAGAATTAAATATTTACAGAACAATGGGAATACTTAACATCAGTTTTGATAGACTTGTTTTACATAGGTTGTATTTCCCTTTTATTAATATTTAATTGATTAGGACTTCTAGGTGAGTAAATCACTGACCTATCAGGAAACATATTAAAGTAGTTATTGTGAGGCTTTGAGTGATAAAAAAAAAAGTCAGTAGCATACCTTAGCATATTGTTTTCTATAAGAACTTCAATACTATATGTATCCCTTGCCTTTGCAGATTGGTGTCAGAGTTTCTGTGTAAATAAGAAACTGTGGTGAACACTTTCAGTCACTCCACAGCACTGTTTCTGTAGATTAAGTGCAGTACAGTTAATCTAATTCTTTCCAAATCACTGAATCCTAATGTTCCTGACAAGGTTTTGAAATATGTGCTTTAATGAACACCCAGTTCATGATTCCATACCTAGATATTTGCTTACTATATTGTATAGATTTTGAATAATAATTTAACTACAGTTAAAACTCTATGACCTGTTTTTTATTGGATATTCTATGTATTTACATTTCTGAACAGTTCTTAAAACCATGAATACTCTGTTGCTCCCCAAAACCATTAGGGAAGAATAAGAAAATACTAATTATTTCTTTGCTAAGCCTGAGCAATAACTTTCTTTTCAACATGATTACACAGTAGCTGAAAGTTAATGTTTCAATATTTCCATTTTATCAATGTGATTATGATAATAATTATTGACCACTCCTTGCTTTTTTCACAAAATGTCTTTTACATCCATTTCCCTATCATGTTATTGTTAATTGAGAACTATAATGGATGTAAATTATCTTAATAGTCGGTCAAGTAGGAACATTAGAACCTCATCAGAATTTCTGCAGCTTTTCCTGCTCATACTTAGCAAAAATGCACTTCTCTGTTGGTGAAAGATCATGCAAACTTGCAAGCAGTACATGAACACAGATTTCCTTTAAAAGCATGTAATGTCCATTGACTGTGGTAAAGGAAGTTCAGGGAAGATCAACGGATGCAAGAAAATGTCTTCCTTTCAAGGAAAAAATTCAAAATTAATAAAAAGTGTAAGAAGATGGCATCAATTCCATAAGCCACCTATGGTCAAAACCTTTACAATATAAAATACATATAAATGACTTCCAAAGAACTAATAAGGTACATTAAAAAGGCAAAATATGAAGGTACTCATAAAATATATCTTCCATTAGTTTATTTATTTACTCACTTTACATCCTGATTGCCAACCATTCTCTCCTCACACACCCCCAACTCTCATACAGCCCTTCTCCTGTGCCCTACAATTTTCATCTCTGAGAATTGTGAGGTTCCCTCTAAGTACCAACTAACCCAAGCTGCTCAAATCACTGCAAGATTAGGCACATCTTTTCTTACTCGGGCCAGACAAAGCAGCCCAGTTAGGAGATAACAGATGTGGTAGGCACTTGCTGGTATGTGGATATTCACCCAAAACCTTGGAATAACCAAGATACAATTCACAAACCACATGAAGCACAAGAGGAAAGAAGACCAAAGTGGGGATGCTTCAGTTCCCCTTAGAAAGGGAAACAAAATACTCACAGGAGGAAATACAAAGACAATGTTTCAAGCAGAGACAGAAGCAAGGGCCATCCAGAGACTGCCCCGCCTGGGGATACAGCCATATACAGCCACCAAACTCAGACAATATTGCGGATGCCAAGAAGTGCTTGATGGCAGTAGCCTAATAAAACTGTCTTCTGAGAGGCTCTGCCAGAACCTGACAAATACAGAGGCAGATGCTGGCAGCCAACCTTTGGACTGAGAATGTGGTCCCTAGTTGCAAAGTTATAGATAGGACTGAAGGAGATGAAGGGGTTTTCAACCCCATTAAGATTAACAACAATATCAACTAAGCAGATTTCCCCCGAGCTCCCAGGCAATAAACCACCAACTGAAAAGTACACATGGTGGGGCCCATGTCTCCAACCACATATGTAGCAGAGGATGGCCTTTTCTTGTATCAACTGGAGGAGGTCCTGTGGGTCAATGCAGCAGTGTAGGAGAATGCCCGTGCAGTGAGATAGAAGTGGCTGGGTGTAGGTGGCATCCTCATAGAAACAGGGGAAGTGGAGATGGAAAATAGGGGTTTCTGGAGGGGAAACTGGGAAAAGGTATAACATTTGAAATGTAAATAAAAATACCCAATAAAATAAAAATAACAGATCCACAGGCAGGCAATAGTGTTAGTCTAAACCCCTGCTCCAGGTATGATGTGGAGAGCGGGTGTGGCGGCAGTCCCAAGATGGTGCTTGGGACTCAGGCCAAGTCTTGTGACTAACACCTGAATTCCTCCTGCTCCCGTGATTAGCCACTCCCACCGTGTGAGCTGCGCAGGCGCACCCATTAAGCAAGATCAGGCCAGATGACATGGTCCTATGAACTGCAGCCACGCAATGTGGACTGAGGAGGTGGAGTTGAGAGAGGATAAAAGGGACTATGCTTGGAGGTAGAGGGAGAGACAGAAAGATTTTCACTGGCATGCTGTAAGGGTCCTGAATAAACGGCTTTGAGAAGAACACTGTGCCATCGCTTGCTGGTCAGAGACAGTAGCAACAAGGTATATATTAATAGATAAAACATAAGCAAAATATATATTTTCCATGTAAATATTTTAAGTGATCTATTATATAAAAAATTATTCTAATCCTGTTATGTAAATTTTAAAATGCTTCCACATAATATATTTTAGACACTGCCATATAATGTATCACATTTTCAAGATATATCACATTTTTGGCTATCTGAAGACAATCTCAAATATCATTTATTTTATTTCTGATGTCACTATATCATAAACCTGCAGTGACATGCTCAGTACTTCACAGTGTAATATATTAGATATCATGTCATTATCCAAGTAGCAAATCAAATGTTTGGCACTCATCCAAAATAATGTATTTAAGTTTACTGGTTCTGTTTTGCATAGGTCAGACCAATTGCAATCTTTGTCAAATATAAACATGAAGTATGATTTATAATTCAGTCTTATGATAGACTGGAGGAATACTAAAATCAACATTTCATCATAGTGTGTTCCCATAGGTCAGGCCCATGCAGAGTGTTAATGAAGCCATATGGATGCTCTCATTCATCCTGACCAAGTGGGAAAGATTTTTGCAAAGTCTGAGTTGAATGATCAAATTAGATTACCCAGAAATGACAAGAAGAAGAGGAATCAGAGAAGGCCAAAATGTTTATAAAATCCAGTAAAGAAAAGAAATTCAGGCAGAAGAAGGGGAAAAAGGACAGAAAGGGAATGTGGATTTACTACACTGAAGTGATGCTCTCACTACGGTGTTGGCTGGGATTAGAAGGAAGGCTTGTCAGATGGTGAAATGACATCACTTGTTCTCACAGTGGAGCTTATCATTGAGTAACAACATGGTCTGGTCATTGTGAGTGTACTCACATGGGGAAATAAGACTTGAATGACTTGAAAAGTTTCACCTTCAGAAGGAGAATGAAAATTGATACCCAAGTTATTTTTAAACTAGAAATAAAAGAGGGACAGCATTAGGTAGGATATATATATATATATATATATATATATATATATATATATATATATATATATATATATATAATGGGTAATCAAAGGTGTAAGGTTGTAATATTTATTCTGGTCAGTAGACACTGATAACTAAAAGGTAAAATGATAGAAAACATGAACAGAAGTGGAAACCTACAATTCATGTTTCCCAGAAATATAAAAAGACACTCAAGAATATTCTAAACCAATTTCTTTAAATCCTTGTAGGGGTTCTGATGTCTGTGAAAGAACTCTCATCCAAAAGCACAAATATGCACAAACATACACATATATATACACACACACACACACACACACAAACACAAACACACATGCAAACATACTCACCTATACACACACACACCATCACTTTGAAACTGGAAGTACAAATGTCTGTACATTGGCTTTGGTATTTTCTTCTCCTTAAAAGCAGAGTCAGCTCTAGCAATGTGATTATATTGTAGCGTGGAATAGAGGCACTCTGTCTCTGACATTAGTAATTTCTAGATAGCAAAAAGTAAAGGTCTAATCTTGAGACAAGGCCTTTTTGGAAAGCACCATTACAAAGCAGTGGTGCCACTTATACTCATTCTTGATTAGTCACCTTCACCTTGAACACTATTCTCAAATCCATACTGTGTGTTTAAGTGTTACCTAAGTGTCTGTTATGAATTTTCAGATAGGCCAGGAAGGGTTTGACATGATACATGGGTGCATGTTTTTCATTGTATGGTGATACTGGCAATCTGTGTGGCGAATTTGTGAGTGTATGGGGAAAGTGATATTTTTAAATGTACATGAAGGAAGGATATGTAGGAAGGTTACTCAGAAAAGAAACCCAATGTAAGAACAAAGCACATCTGTATATGATGACCATTAACAGTTCTAAGTTCTAGGCTCTCTCAGCATAGCCATGAGTGAGCATTACCATGTTTTGCCTCCCTCAGGATGGTTATTTCCAGCTTCTACCTTCATCTATGTGCCTGTGAATTTCATCGTTACATTTTCTCTGTTTGGAAATTAGAGTATAATTGTGTCATTTTACTCATTTCATTTCTCCCTCGAAACCCTCCCATATAGCGTTCCTCACTACCCTTAAAACTCTTTTTTCATCAATGTTTGTTACATCAAATGATAAGCACAATATATTAATATAATGACATATAATATACCTTACTTTCCATACATACCATACGCATACAAACACAAACACACACATGTATATATATATATATTTTCTACACACACATATATATGTATATATATATATATATTATCTATACTATCTACACACACACACACACACACACACACATGTATATATATGCTGGACATTTTGAGTTAGATATCCAATTGATGTGCTCTTCTTTTCTCATACTAGGTAAATAATTCATTCACCTTTTCATAAATTAGTAGACATATCAACTGCTTATTTCCTAGCTCATGTGAACAGAACAGCAATGAACATAGATAATCAAGTATATCTACAGTAAGATATAAAAACCTAGGGGACTGTGCCCAGCTGTGTACAAGCTGTATCATATGGGAGAACTCTTTCTATTTTCTGAGGAATCTCCACAGTGCTTTCTCTCATGACTGTACTCATTACCCTCCCACAGGCAGTGAGTGAGTATTCCTTTCCTCACATCCCTGCTAGCCTTTGTTGTCATTTTATAAAAACTTGTATCCATTCTGATTACAAGTTGGAACTTCAAAGTCTAGCTAATTTGCAATCCCTGATTTCAAAAAGTTCTGAACATTAAAACCAAATGTTTCTCTGGCTATGGAAACATCGCCTGAACAAAGGCAGTACCAATTGAAATGCTAAGGAGGGAAGAAGCTCATGATTTCTCAACCTTAGGGAAAATAAGTCAAATAAGAGAAAACTAGAGCTAACTTAGGAATACTAAGACTAGAAGAAATCATCTTTCCCTGGGTTGTAAACACACACACACACACACACATGCACACTAAAAATCATAATATTTTGAACTTTAGAGAGAGCAAGAAGGAACATGGAAAGAGTTGGTGGGTGAAAATGGGCTGTAGAAACGATGCAAGTGTTTTATCCTTTACAATACAAAATATTGAAAAATTCCAAACTCTGCATCTCCATGTCTGACGAGAAAAGCCTCTTTAGGTAACAAACTCCTTCCATCTTTGTTGACTGCAACACACTTCTTTCTCATTGGCTAGTTCCACTCTCTGTTAGCATCTTATTTCCATAAGTGTCCCAACCTGAGTTGTCCTTTAATTCCTGTTCACTGGAAGGAAGCTGAGCTGGGTGGGGTTTTCTCCAGAGGTCACCACTCCTTGATTCTATCTCTTGCTCTGTCATCTCCTTGAACATAGGCTTTAACTCCATTGATTTTTTTTTTGGTAGCTCTTTTTCTCCACATTTTGTCTTTTTTCTTGTTCATCTTTACCACAGTACAGTCTATACTAAAGGGTTTTGCTGGACTTGGTCTTGTTTTGTTCTAGTATTTCCTCAATGTGCTCCCTTCCCTCTGTGTTTGGAAGTGTATTGTATAGTCTGTGCCAAGTATGGTTACAATTGCTTAAACCTCTGAAACTGTAGGCCAGTCCCAGTTAAGAGAGCAGAAAATTCCCCACCCACTGTGGGTAGCAAAACTCCCTGCAGAAGATTCCAGATTTTTGAAGAGTAGAGAAGGGAAGCTTAGCACAAGCATGGATGCATTTAACTCCCCTTCTCCCTCTAAGTCTCCCACTGTCTCTATCTCTCTCATTTCTTGACTGTAAATGTGATTCTCAGCTTTAAATTACTTCTGCCTTACTTTTGTGCTATCAGGAACTGTGACCTGGAAATGTGAGCAAAATAAACTTTTCTTCCAACAGACAAACAACATCAAAGAAATTATACACACACACATACACACACACACACACATACACACACACACACACATACACACACATACACATACATATAATAGTATTATCTATCGTTTGTATTTTTCCACTGATGTCACTCTCATAAATTCATGCCTTATTTTAAGTTAGAGTTTTTTTATTGGTCCTTAGGTATGATTAGTTATTTAATGTATTTCTACACACTAAGCTTTTGTCAGACATATAGGTGGGAATTATCATTTCTCTTTCTATAAGATAGCTCTTACTTTAGTCAGTGCTATAATAAGCTCTTGAGTTTCATTATATCCAAGTTGCCAATTATTGGTCTTAATGTCTGGTTTATAGTTGTCCTGCACAGAAAATATTCAAATATCTCTAAGTGGAAATACATTTTCCATTTTCTTCTACAAGAGATTCAAGTTCTTGGGTCTTAGGTTGAATTCTTTTATTCACATGGAGTAGAGTTTTGAGCAGCATGACAGAGAAGTTCAATTCCTTCTTTCTTCTTGTCCTGTCAGCTGTGTTTAACTCTTTCTTTTGAAGATGAATCCTGTCTTTATCTGTACAGTTTTTTGTTGGTTTTTCTTTCTTTGTTTTATTTTTTTATTGCGATACAAAACTATCCAAATACAGTTCATTACTGAGGAAACTCAAGACAGCCAGCCAAAGGCAGGAAGTGAAGCAGAGAATGTAGCAGACTGATGCCTACATGATTGGTTCCTGTTCCTTCACTCAAGCTTCCTTAGACAATGTAAATAGTCAGCTGCCTCAGATGGCACTGGCTGAAGAAGGCTAGTCCCTCCTCTATGAACTAACAATCTGGAAAATACCCAACAGTCATGTAGGTAAGCTAATTTGAAGTAGCCTGCTTCATAGTTTTGGTCCTTGCTTCCAAGTCATGTCCAGTTGAGAACTAGCAATTACCATCACAGCTATTTCAAAAGGATTCACTGCTGAACTATAGTTATTTTTCTCTATCATTTTTTTTTGAGTTTTTAGATCCATTTTTTTTTTATCTCAGCAAAGAAATGCTTTGGAATTTTGGTGGTAATTTCATGCAAATACGTTTTATCTCACCCGTGGTTGATTCCTTTTGAATCTTGAAATAATTGTGTTGAACTGGAGTTTCATAAAGGTCAGAAAAATGGTTTAATATCATAGGGAATGTTTCTAGAGAACAGTATTAGAACACAAAGAAAGGAAGAAAAAAGGTTAATAATGCTAAAAAAAGAATAAACAAGTGATATTAAAAGTAGAGGAGAGAATATATAGGAAAGAAGAAGGAAGTAAAGACAATTGAAAAAGGTCTATGAATAGTTACTACTAGAGTCATTACCTACAATACATAAATATGTACACAAGAAAGAATTCAAATGGGTTACTCAGTATCAAGCAATCAGTCCTTTCCCTAGACACCTACTGTCAATGAATAAGCCTAATGTAGGGTATTGGTTTCCTCTTTCTTTGAGTTGTCAGTGGCATCTCAGAGACCCCTCACACATTATAGGGCTTGTCATTGTTCTTGAATATCGTCCAGAACTTGATAGAATAACTCTATTTCTAAAAATACCAAATTTGTGTGACACAAGGCGTAGATAAATCAAAGTGGTACAGAAATGAAGGATCTGACCCCCTCTATGTACTGCTGGAAGGTTCTATGTTCACTGCTGTGAGAGAAAGTAATCAGTAATCTTACACTGATGAAATACAACCATGCCTATCTCGTAGATAGTCTCACTGGTACAACATGGCAGTGCCCATAAACTTGCTAATTGAGCTTATCATGGAACTCATTCCTAATACTGTTAACTGGGCCTAATATGTATCACCGGTAAGTTCAGAATCCTGAGGAGAGAATGTATTATTGTAGTGCAAAGCAGATATAATAAGATCCTGCTACCAATGTAAAGGAATTACTTTTGCTGTTGTTGATGCTTAATAAAGACTTTGACAACTGGAAGGTTTGCAAGGACTTGAGACTATGGAAAGCTTGACTCTAAATGGGACACTTAGATGAATTCCCCTTTAACCCAACGCTCATGGAAAAGCAGGGAAGAAATGCAGATAGATTGAAAGGGCCAGATGTGGAGGAGAGCTACAGCAAAATATCACTGGCGGCCATGACAACCGTTGAACACAGAGATTTACAGGAGTTGAGAATATATAAACAAAACTTGCTGGAGATCAAGCAAGCCAAAATCTCAACACATATGGAGCCTAGAGGGAGGCTCATGAAATCTTATTCAAGTTGAGTAGCTTTTGGCAATTCATTCAATCCCCCTGCTCCCCTGAATTGTCTTACCTGTATGAACGAACAATCTGGCTACTCTAAGTTACATCATTAGATAAAAATAAGAGAGCACATAATATCAGATAATAAAAGTCATAGTGGAGTGGTATAGAAATAATTGGAAATAATTGGAAGGGAGACATTAGTGAGATGATCCACTCAAAAACATTATCTATATCTATCTATGTATATATGGTAATATTACAATATGCTAAACAAAGTAATTACCATGGTATAAACTTAGCTGATACCTGCTCTGAAAGGAAACTCAGTTTTCTTCAATTGAACATTGCTATTTTGATCAACCACACACCAGAAAAGTTTGGAAAAAAATACTTCATGGTTTTTTTGTTTCTTTTTTTTTTTTTTGTATATTTTGTCTATTAAATCTTAAATTTAACTTTTGTTTATTTGTTTAGAGGAAGAGGGGGAGAGACAAAGAGATGGAGAGAGATGAGAGATCATGAAGTAGGAAGATATGAATGTGAGAAAAGTTGAGGGAAAGGATTGAATCGAAATATATAGTAAGGAAACTAACTTTTAAGAAGATTATCATTCTTCTATGTGCTAACAAAACCCAGCCTACAGTGGGAGAGGAAAGATGGACATAACAGCAAGAGAACTATCTCCATAACTTAAGAGGACAATGCCTTGCATATATTTTGAATGAATGCAGAATGGTAGATGATTGCTCTCTATTAAGGTTTCCAATTATTTTTCTATATCATGAAATTAAAAAACAGGTGAATTAGAGATACAATGTAGAAGAAGATAATGCATATATTCTAAATCATATATAAAGAGGAACAGAAAAAGTAAAAACATTCTAGCTTTAATTAGTGAAGACATTAGGCAAAATACTGAAAACTGTGTCTGAAGAGAAGGGTCTATAAGTAGTTATTTAATACACAGTGGTCAACACTGAGTTCATATGCATAACATTAACATTACACAATCTAAAGAGATTAGTTTCAGGTATTTAGGAATATTTAGGGATGGATCCATATTTAATAAAAAAGAAGCTGTGGATTTTATAAAGTTCAGGTATAGATGAAGGAATCAGGACAAAACATCTGAAGGAACAAATGACTTAATCATATTATTGTTTTAATATTTTTAAACATGAATTCAGCAGCGCTTCCAAAGCCTGGTTGTCACTAGAAGGAAATAAGAACAGGAGATATAATCTTCAAAGTTGAAGAAACCTGTAGTTGCCTGAATGAGAGGACAGTGTCAGTTTGGAACATGCTGGATAGCTGCCCGTTCCAGAGGTGTCTAATGATCAAGTAAAAGTAAAGGCTGATGTTTCAGAAGAACTCAAAACAGATGGCAAAGTTTTACATTGTATTAAGAAGTGCTGGCACATACTCTAATGATAACAACGTAAATTAACTGATGCTTTTGTTGATGATAAGGAGTCAGAGAGAAGTTTCTGATGAAAAAAAAAAATAGTAGCAGAATAGGGGAGATAAAGGGAGAGAAAGAAGAGGGAAGAAGTGGAGAGAACAGGATCAAAAGCAGAGAGAAAGAAAGAGTAAGGCAGTACCTACGAATGAACCTTATTCTGTGACTGGAAAAGATTTCCCTTAAACGGATATGATTTTACAGGTCATTTTACTTATTTGGAACCATGTATATTACTGATTAGTAAGCAAATTTCTCATGCTTCAGAAGCAGTGTAAAGCAGAAATATACAAACTACTTTTAAAGGGTTGGTCAGTGTGCAGCTAGGGGAGGGAATATAACGGCTAAAAATAGATCAAATTAGCTCTGAGTATAAGATGAATTTGCATATTCTACAGCATGCAAAATTGTCAAATGAAGTCTCATAATTTCCTTTTATTTTAATGCATGAGGAGCTCGAACTGCATTCAGGAGCGTGTGATTAGCTGTACATTACCATTTCCTTCCTCATTCAATGTGGCTTTACCAAAGAATTGCCAAGGAGTAAGGATGTCTAATTATTCATGGAGGAAATTAAAGTTGTATGGCAGGCATGAAGTTGAAATGTGAACAGTACCACAGTGCCTTACTTTAATATAAATGATAAACACTGCCTCCGAGTTATAGTAAAGACATAGTTGCTATATGATAAAAGTTAACTTTATCACTAGAGAGAAAAATAAGAAGAAATGTATACATATCTTTAAAAAAAATTGGTACATGTCATTCAGTCTGATTGTTGTTAACTCATGGAAAAGACAAAGAATTTATTAAACCCATAAAGAATGGATTAAGTAGAAGAGAGAAAAGTGTTTGAAATATTAATCAGAAATTCTAATAGAAATAAAGAAAATTTCTAATGCAAACTTGAGATTCTAAGGTTATTATTATTATTATTATTATTAGGGAAAAGAGGGACTAGGTTTACCTCTCTTTTAGAATTAACAACATTACTTATTCCTTACCTTTTCTCCTTTGAGTCTCTTTACTATGCAGAAATAATAAATTAACCAAATCCAGTAATTGCTAAATCAACTTATTTCTATCCTTCGGAATCATTAAATCAATAAGAATTTCCACTTAAGGATCAGGGGAACACTGAACACCCGGGAATTAAATAACTTTATCTGAATTTGGCCTTCAAAGTGTCCAAACCCAGGTAAGAGTGGGATAATGCTATTCCCTTAGTGCTATTGTCACACTCACGCCTTTGTTTATTTGGGCTCTCAGTCACTGCCTAAGTGAAACTGTCATTGCAATTCAGCACGGATCCAAAGTTTTCTCAAGCCACCAATATTCATTTGTTTGAGCTGGCAGCTTCAAACATATTGTCCCCAACCATATGTTCCGCCCATTACTACTAACTAGTCATTACAGGCATGGATTATTTCTTCATCACACTCTTTCAACCAGAAGACCTCCTTTCAAAACTTCTAAATCTAGCAGGAACATGTGTACCATGCTTTACATTTTTCTCTACCCACTACAGCTTTCCCAGTGCAATACATTTTTGTATTGTTTCAATTCAATTAATGCCTTGTGAACTTTTCTTTTGATCATATGGCTTGTATATAGAAATGTGGGCTATTTCATGTTTAATTAATCTCCATTCTCATTTTTAACTACAAAATATTAGCTGCCAAAACCTCTATAAAATTGCAGTCAAGGATTAAGTATTTGGTCAAATTTATACACAGCTATATAATTTACAGTTTACCTTTCTTAAGTTTATGCTCACAATTCACATGTATTGAGTGATATAATACTACATTTCTAGACAGGAACTCATAGTGAATTTATGGAAGGAGATCATTGGTGCAAATATGTGTGGTAAGAGATTGAACATAATACACACAGGGGAATAACAAATACAATGTGATTAATACAACAATTGATTTCCATTTTAAATATCTATGTACATATACATTTATCAGTTATTATATTTACACATAAAAAGTGGATGGGGAGGGAGGATAGTACTGGGGTGGGTGAAGGGGATAACATTTCAAATATAAATACAGAGTGCATCTAATAAAAAATCATCTTGTGAGACAAAGCTCAGTATAAGTGTTAGAGTAGCTATTGAAAATTCAACATATTGTGTGATTTGTGTTATTAGCAATGTGGAATGTTTGCTCAGATGGTGCTCTATTGAGATCACCTGCTTTTCTTAAAACTGAAAGTAAAGAATAAAGGAGGGATCAGCTTCCACTCACAACCTTCTCAGAAAACATAGATTTGTCTCTATTTCAGAGTTCTTGAGGAAAAGCTTAAGGGACAAGAGATAAAAAATGATGTCTTGTCAGCACAGAATCTTCCAACCACAACAGCAAGTGTAAGAAACAGAAAAGAAAAAATTAAAACCAACAAGAAAGAAGCAATTGTCATTTAGGATATGTTTCTGGTAAGAAGCTATCCTTACAGGCAAATTAGTTATGAGCTCATTTAGTCATTTTGAACTATTTTCTGTGTAGCCCGTCCTAAATTCAATTGATTGTGTTAATATATTTTAGACTACATACGTGAGGTTCCATGATGACAGGAGGCGTGTGATGTGATGACTCCCGCACTAAAAATGTCGAAGAGACACACCACAGATCACGTTTATGCAAATCTGAGGGTTCTTTTCCCTTTTTGTTTTTGCACTCTGCATGAAGAGTGAGTACGTGTTAGTATGAGTTTTGGAAAGTTGTAGGTTGAAGACTAATTTAATTCTTTCACAATTTAAGTTATTTGGGGACACACTATTCCCTCTGCCTTCATTTAAAGGGATCTCAAGTTGACAAACAGCTCTTTCTAGACATTGAACTGTGCATTGCAGTGTGTGTAGTATATGTATTTTGTAAGATGACAAAATCTTCTATTTTCTCTTTTGTAATTGCACATAATTGTGTATTTATTTTATAAGATTGAGATAATTTAACAAGAAATAGAGTCAAGCAAAAATATATCTCCGGTTTAATGCATCTGACCTTAACAAATGACAGTTACTTCTTAAATAGGCTCATCATGGGTGGAAAAATTGTGGAATCATAATATTTATACCAAATCATCATGTCTGAGCAGTAAAGCACATTCTAGATCCTCTGTTTTCTATGTTCTTGTGGCTTAAGTACTTGAACTTGTTTCTCTTTGTAGATATTACTTCAAAAACATCAAAAATCAGAGTTTCCCTTAAGCATGTATTGTTTGCATAATATTTTATAGTGGAAAGTTGTGTGTTGGTATGCCATCATTAGGAAATCATATCATATGTGCTGCTCAGGGTATTATGATAACTGTGCACTTCTCAGAGTCCAAACTCTTCACTCTTGTGTGTCAGCTTGTTCAATATGACCTTAGCCTGCACTGACCTTGAAATTTAACGTTCCATCTCTTAATCAATAGCTGATTCATAGACATTTCCACTTCATTCACTTAGCCACTAAGTTTATCTTCTCTTTCCCATAACATAAGATAATTATATAACATATTAAATTCCCGTATCCTAGCAACTGTGCATAGCAATAGCCTCCCTTGTTTTCCCTACATGAAAATCAAAAGGCATTCTAATATTTAACCTCCCCTCATATTATTCCTATAAGTGGCCCTTCATCCCACTAAAGGGACAACCAGACAAGGAAGAGAACCTTATCCAAATGTTTGACTGCCTAATATTTTATGAACTCATGAAATAAGTATATTTGTATAGGCATGGATTGCTAGCCAAAAGTAAAACTTTTACTCTAAAATAATAACTATGTTGAGAAATTGAATTGATAATAACAAGAAAGTCCCCTACATACTCTCATCTGTGCATGCCTGATCTCTACTTGGTGGTGCTATTTGGGAAGCTTAGGAGATGACATTGCTGACGGTCCCTTATCAATGGAGGCAGGATTTCAGAGAGAAAAGCCTCCAGCTACTTTTGCTTTGCTCTTTCTGCTTTGGTGCTTGCAGTTCACAATGTGAGCCCTCAGGTTTCTTTCGGGCCATCATGCCTCATGTAGGATACCATTGCTCTTTTCTGTCATTATGAACATGTATTCCTCTGAGACGACAAAGTAATGTAATCCATGTTCTCCATAAGCTGCTTTCACATGCTCTTTTGTCACCAAAATAGAAAAATAAGAAAAATGAATATAGGTTGGTGAAAGTCTTCATTGTGATTTTATAATACGTAGTAAGGAAAAAATAAAACAAACAAACCTTGGTAGATGGGCTGAATAATAGAAGAGAAATACTATCAAATGCATTGTTGCTGCAAATCAATAAAAAATGTTGCCATGTCTACAAGATGTGCAGGGACAAAGATAACAGAGATACAAGGATAACCAAATTTACAAGGATAAATGGAACAGAGATTGAGGGAACAGGCGATAAATGACTGGCCTACCTTGAGTCCCATCACACAGGGCAGATTCAACCTGAAAACTATTAATGATCCTCTACTATGTTTGCACATAAGACCTTATCATAACTGTCTCCTGTGAGGCTTCCTCCAACAGTAGATAGAAACAGGTGCAGAGACCCACAGCCACACATTTGGGCAAATCTCCAGAGCCTTGTGGAAAAGTGGGAGATGAAATTGAGCAAGCTGAACAGGTTAAAAGGAAGACTTACAGAATACACTAAACCTGACTCATGGGAGATCACAGAGATTGAATCACCAGCTAAAGAGTATGGAGGAATATACCTACGCATATCCCTCAACTTCAGAGCAGATGTACAGTTTGGTCTTCATATGGGCTCATGGACAATTGGAGCAGGGAATGCCCCTTATTATATTGCCTGCCTTTGAATAGCCTTCCCCTACCTGGACTGCCTGGTTGGGCCTTGGTGGAAGAGGAGGTGCTTAGTCCTGCTGTACTAGACACACCAGGGTGGGGTGATACCCAAGGCAACCTCTCAGTAGACAGTTTGTTAAGTTCTCATCTGCAAGCATAGCAGAATACCATGAATAGTCTTAGGACTGGCTCTGTCTTATTAATTGGAATTCAATCTGGGACAGTCATTGATTGGCTGTTTCCTCAGTCTCTGTTTCCTTTACCCTTGTTGGTATCATTTTCTATACTTTAAACAGAACTGGAATAAAACCATGATAATCTAAAAGTGGTTATTAGATATTCAGATTCCTTCTTATTTACAAAGAAAAATAAGAGTTTGGCTTTCCAGAGATGCTGGATTTAATAAATTGGGTTAAAGTTCACAATCAGAAACAATTGACCTAATTAATGTTTTATTAAACTCCTTCAATTACTAGTATTTATTTTTACCATGCTCTGTCTTGATTTTTTATTCACATCAACTAATTATAAAACCAATTCTGTCAGCATGCAAATTTATATGTAAGCATATATACTCAAATTCAATGTGAATTGAATTTTTTAGTAAAGGACAGAGACTGGAGTGAAGTTCCAGAGGTTCTTGTATGAACTTATAAAAATTATTTATAGGAGGATTATAAAATACCTACCTATGTGTGTTAAACTTAGAATTTCCATAGCTTCCTTATCCAGACTGCACTTCCTTAAAGGTTTCTAAAATCAGCACCACTCAGATGAGGTTATTCTATCCCCAGTATTTAACAATTATTCGCCACTTATGATGAGACAAAAATGGAACTGAGACTGAAAGAAAAGCCACTCAGTGACTTGCCCAACTTGGGATCCATTCCATGCGTAGACACCAAACCCTGACATTATTACTGAGGTCACACTATGTTTGCAGACAGGAGTCTGGCTTGACTTTCTCCTGAGAGCCTCTACCAGCCACTCACTGAGAAAGATGCATTTTCTCACAGCCAACAACTGGACTGAGGAAAAGAATGAAGGAAATGGAAGAGATGGCAACCCCAAAGGAAGAACAAAAATCAACTAACTCAAATCCCTCAGAGCTCCCTGAGAATAAGCAGCAAACCAAATAGCATACAGGGGTTGGTCCTCAGTCTTGGCACAAGAGAAGCAGTGGGCTAACCTTCCTGGCCTCATTGGGAGAGTATAAGTTTAATCCTATGGAAACTTGATACTCCAGAAGAGAGGATGAAGGTGGGGTGAGATGGAGTGAGTTGACAGGTGGCAGAGCATCTTCTCAGAGACAAGAGAAGGGGTTGCAGTGAAAAACATGGGGAAGGGAGACTAGTTAGGGAGGGGAACTTTTGAAATGTAAATAAATAAAATAATTCAATAAAAAGCTATAAAATAACTATAAAAAGAATATTTAAGAGCCATATGATCATTTAAAATGTTGAAAACATCCAGGTATTTACATTATGAACTTCAACAACAACAACAACAAAAATTAATGGAATCATTTATATTGGCCAATTCAGTCTATATCATTTTTTCCTGAAAGACCTTATAGGTAGCAAGAAAATTACAAAGATTTAATTAATTTTTTTTAAATGGAGGGTATATATTTGGACCCAATGTTGAGAAAATAGTTAAAGGTACCATTAGAGAGAAACATTTAATATGTGGCAAAATTCCATTTCAAATCTTAAAACAGAGCACTGTCTGATTTAATTAACTATGGAAAGTCATTTGTCTAACAATGTGGGCAGGGCAGGCTAGATTCTGATATGACATGAACTCAGATACCAATGGAATAAATGCTTAAAGCACAGGTCTTGGTTTAAAAAAAAAAGATTACATGAGAGACAAGGAGTAAGAGCTTGTGTGTCCAACACACCCTTGAAATGATATAGAGAAAGTGAATACAGTAGTGTGCTAGAGAACACAGAGCTGAAATGTGAATGACGCCAGATGTGGCAGAGACACTGGAGCATCTCTGTAAAGAGTGAAAAGATAAAATGCTTATGAAAGAGGAAAACCGCAGCTGAGGGTAGAGTGGACCCCAGAGCAGGAGAAAGAGCACCACAAGCTCACATCTCAGTCACGTTTTTTAGATGGATACTTTTTATTCTGCCAATTATTGGGAAGTGTGTGTGTGTGTGTGTGTGTGTGTGTGTGTGTGTGTGTGTATGTGTGTGCGTTTGTGCATTTATATATAGCGTAGGGCCATAGCTATATCTGAACATTTTAGTAGATATTCGGCTAACCAAAAATATGTATAACATACACACATGTGTATACACACAACACGCATACACGTATATACACATAAACAATTATTTAAGCACTTAAAATAAGATTTTACAGTATTATGAAGTTGTTATAATATTTAAGTTTTACTCTATAAATAAATACCCAGCACACCCCTGGCCATTTTTATAAAACCTTAGTGCTTCAATACTATGAGAGAAGGGTTGAATACTTTTTGACAGGACCACAGGCTCACGTGCTTAGGAACATCACTCTATTTAAAAGCATAAGTGGCTGACCAGTATTACATTCCTAACCTTCAGGAGTTTCCCAACTCCTCACAGCTATACAGCAATTTATATAATGCATGTCTATGCCTCATATAAAGTATGAACATAGATCATTGATAAGAATGTAGTGACAATGTAGTTTTTATGAATTGTGTAATATATGTGTGTAATTATATCTGAGTGTTATAAAAATGAACACACACTGAGAACCAGTGGTATATGACTTTGGGACACATAATCTCTTATGTTTTCTATTTGGGTGGCTGTAGTGAATTTCCAAGAACAAGCTTTTATTTTTCATTTTAATTAAACTAAACATTTAATTACATTTCAACTACTCCATCAGCAGAAATGAAACTATAAATGTGGAGTGAAAAATTATGAGAGTTGGTCTTTAATATCCCATCACAAGCAGAGCATGTTATGGGCAATCTGTTCTTCGAGGGTACGTAGCATCCGTGTTTCCCATGAATGCTAATTTTGCTGGAGCATTCAACTACAGTATAGAACTTTTCTATTTTTAGTTAATATATATTAGTTGAATCTTAAGCTCTTGAAAGGACATGTCATATTTACAATCATACCTTTGGCCCTGAGGGTTTTAATTTTCAGCTTATGAGAATCAAATAAGTGGACAGACTTTGCATCTCAAGCACAACTCTGCTGCATAGCAGAGAATGCACTGCTTATGTGCAAATCAAATCAATGCAATTATATGAACACTTATGTTTTTTATTTTATTTTATTTTATTTTATTTTTAGGGGCCAATATGTCTACAGCAGTTTGCTGGGCCCGTGAAAACTAAATAGTATCATCCTACAAAGTGTTTATAACAATGCATAAAGAATGGCTTATCAACTACAAACAAAGGAAGAAGCTGCATAAGGATACATACCACTTCCTGTTTTACTGTATGTTTGTTCATTTTTCCTACGATTGGAGTTCCTTAAGGGTCAGGCTTCAGTATTTTTTCAGATTCTGAAATCTACTCTATGACTGTTCAAAACTCAAAATCTATTATGGATCAGAACTCATTTTATATTTTAAGAACCAATGTATATCTGTATTTACCAAGATTACAAGAGGGATCTGTAAGACCAATGTGGATATATGGTGATAGAAATTAGGGGGTGTAACATGGAATTAGACCAAAATAGCAAGCTTTAGTTCAAGTGTCCTCTCTGTATAAACAGAATGTAGTAGCAGATAAGGAAAGAGTTTGGTGAATACAGACAGAGATCTGCTAATAAGATCTTTAATATATTTATGCTCTTGCACAAAAAAATAAATTTTTTTCCTTGTGCTTTTGATAATAAAATATTTGAGGCCAACCCTTTGAGAAATAAATATTCAAACATTTCTTGTTTGCTTCAGTAATTGTACCATTTTTTTTTTTTTTTTTTTTGGAAAGATAATATAGCACACACATTTAGTTAGTGCATCGTGCTAAGGCTAACCTTACTTTCTCAGTTTGGTTCACACAGGACAATTGGCTCACTGTGGTTTGTTAACTTCAGCTCCAGGGAATTCTACATGTTCTTTGCTTTAAAGTTACTGTACTCAGGTAAAACGAACTTACCTCATTCTCAAACATCAATCAGGCCTCTACCTGTATCAGTACCACTGATCCATACATCTTTCAGCAACCTTCAAGGATGTCCATTCTAGAAAGTAAACCATTCCTCATTTCAGAACTCCATCATTGATCAGAGCACAGGGCTACTGAGCACCCAAGTTGGCTATCCCAGGGCTGAATCTCCACCAGCTTCAGCCCCAGGTTGTTGCACAGCACCACACCAAACCCACTGGACAATGATTTGTTCCACTGTGGATCTCAGCTCTCTCTAACACACGTCACCGCCATCATGTCTCCAGTTCCATCTTTCACTACTGCTCATTCACTAGTCTGCCTTCCCAATCTTCCCCATGTCTCCATCTTAGATTGCTCCTTGCACTGGTGTCTGCTGGCCATACCAGGTGGAGGCAGGATGTCCCCTCTCAGCTACTACCAAAAGGTAGATATTTAATAAATGTAATATTCTTATGATTATGTTTTGTGATTTGGGGATGATTATATCTATTTACATTTGTTTGCTCATAAGTCTTTGGATATGTTGGTAATGTTTTTAAACTATGAGTGTAGAACTTGGTACACTTTATTTTTTTCTTGGGGTGCCTTCTAGCAGGAACCTAAGTGTTTTCACAAATGGGACTGTGTAGTTCTTTGCCTTCACAATATAAAATACTGAAAAATTTGCATATATACTTTAAATTTTCTATTACATGGTTATCTTTGATATGATTTTTATCCCCTTAGTCCAACAAGAGTTTTCATGAAATCATCAATACGTCTTGGGGATACTTTTAAGTATAGAGACAAAGAAGCATTCTATTTTTGATCCTCATCTCCATAATTATGCCTTTCCAGTTCTGCCTCTTCCATCCAGTACCCATGACTGAGTAGTTCAACACAGGCAGTATTTCCAGACACCGTAAGGGTTTCTACCTATGTTCTTGTCTCTCATGTATGTCACACTCATCAGTAATGCTTCTGTGTCTGTAACTGTCTCCTCAAATAAATATCTATGTTTTTTGTGTTGCAAATCTGGCAGTTCAAAAATAGAAATAATACTTATTCCCAAAATACAGTTTTCTACTCATGATTTCTGCTTTAATAATCAGTAGAATTACCAATGCTGTCACCCATCTTAAGAATCGGAGTTGATGTTATATGTCTATGACACCTTAAGGTCCCCCACACTCATCTAGCAATTATTACAGTGTTATTTGATCTAGTAGCACTTTCAGTTACATTTCCTTCCTCCTATTCGAACTGGAATATTTTTATCCAATTTATTATCAACATTCTCTTACCAAGAAGAACTAGTCTAATTAGTCTCTCTCTAGACATTACATGAGAGCTGCTTTTAAACATAGCAACGATCCTTTCTTCTTGCTTCATTAACATTGGGAAAATAACACAATTTATTTCATAGCAGAAAGGAGAGCTGTTATTTGGATGTAAAGATGATACATCTTTATTTAGTTATGGGCTCAAGACAGGGGTTTATAGGTATTTATCATAGATTTTAGAATATTAAAATATACCCTGGTGATATGATTCTTCAGCATTACCTTTGCAGCTATGTACAAAAAGATAGTTCAGCAGAATGGAATCCAAGAGTACTTCAAAGGACAGATGGAATGGCTAGGATAAATGGGGGGCTATCATGAAAAGATGGAGAAGAATGCCTTTCTTGATGAAAATGAAGCATAAAGATAATGCAGAGTCCACATTATGATGAGATTTTGTGTAGAGTGTGAGATCTGAACTGAGCATGAAACTGAGCCACATATATAGTGATCATCCTTCTCAACAAAGTATTTCTTGAAGCAATTTCTTCCTGTTCTACAATGATATTTAGATTCACAAAGAAGGGGCAAAATGAAAGGAGAGTTTACTTTACTTTCTTACTTGGAAGACCTATCAAGTGGCTTCCTAGTGGGAGAAAAATTGATTTTGAAGTTCCAATACATGTGTGGACAGGTAAGAATATCCACCGTTGCCCATTAAAATGGATGAGGTGATAGTTTAAATGCTAAGAAGAGTGTCAAAAGTACCTAAAGCTTTGGGTAAGTTTAAGAAACAATCTCACATTCAATGAACATATGTTATGTAAAACCATATATATATATATATATATATATATATATATATATATATATATATATATATATATATATATCCTACATCAATTAAACAATACTACCTAAAATCAGTGACAAGTTGTGGCCTCTAATGACTTGGAAGCTTTCAGCAGCATATATATCTTTTTCTATTGCAGTTTTTGAGCCATTTGCCATCCTATATTTCAGTGCAAATGAAAGGTAGTTCAACATAGATTTTCAGCTTTAAGTATGTAACTAGTTTTGAGACATCAAGGTATAGCTTCCCTATTCTGAGGTGATGATTAGTTTGTGCTTTTTGTTTTTGGCTTTGTTGTCTTTTTTCTAGTTACCAAACTGCCCGATGTCACAACTAGTGCTATTGTCAACTTGACCCACCTGAGAAGAAAGAAACTCAACTGAAGGTTTGCCTACATCAGACTGTTATGTGACCATCTCGGAGGGATTTTCTTCACTGAGTGTTTGTCTAGGAAGGTATGTAGAGGATGCCATCCCTGGGTGGGCAGGTGATTCTGAGCTGTTGGATACAGTATCTGACCTGGAGCCTGTCAGCAATCCAGCAACTGCATTTCTTCCTTATCCTTGCTTCTGTTCCTAATGTGTCTTTCTTGGTTGATGGGCTGTAACTTGTAAGTCAAATAAAGTCCTTCTTCCCACAAATTATGTCTGGGCAGTATTGTGTCACTGCAGCAGAATAGGAAACCAGAAAAACCTATCAACAATACAAATTTAGTGTAGAATCACCTGAATTAAAATTACTTAAAGACAATTCTACAGTCAGTCTCACCAGTGATATAACTTAGTCCACATTCCATTTAGTTTTTTGGGGGGTATGGTTTTACATATTTCATAAATAGTATTTTTCAAAAATGAGATATTTAAAACAGATTCAAAGATTATCCACATCATGTCAAAAATGTGTAGGTGAAATTAATTTTTTCTTTTCTCTTTTTACAAAGTAACCTTCAATTTTTGATTTATTTTCCATCCAGCCACTATGTAATTCAAATGTGTTTTTCACAAGTAGCAAACAGCAATAATTTGACATTATTTTTGTAGTTGCATAGCTTCTAAAAAAATCAAGATTACCAGAAAGTAGCTAGGCTTTTAAATATTAAGAAGGCATTAAGAAGGCATCACTTTAACAATCTAGAAAAAGCTATAATTTTATTAGCATTTGCTACAATGCAAATGTAATTACATAGTTTGAAACTTTATTTAGTGTGTACATGTCTGTGTGTACACATGCATGTGCACACCCACACATTGTGGCTTGTGGCATAGGAGTATAGGTTAGAGAAAGATGATTGAAGTTCTCCTTCCTCATTTCTACATAGATGCTACAGACCAAACTCAGGGTTGTCAGGCTGTGCATCCAGAGCATTCTCCAGCTGAGCAATCAACCTTGCCACCTCTAATTTCCTATGATTCAGAGATGCATCCCAAATTTAAATAGTGGAATATAGCTTCCTTTAAAAAAAATGATTTTGCTCTCCTAGTCATCTTTTACATGTGCAAACATGATTCTCAAGTGAGCTTTCGTTTTTACTACCAAGTCATGGTGGTGTTTCTTTTGCAGTGACTTCATGGCGGTGGTTAGAGGTCTTGCATAGATCCCATGTATGTCAACATTGTCTGGCTCAGTAAGGCAATGTTTTAGCTTTGTCTCCATTTCACAGGGCCTTTATTCCAACAAGGTCCTATAGTAGTGTGCTCATTCAGCAATTATTATGGTGGCTTAGTTATTTGGACAAAATATGTTCAACTTCTTAGACTTAGTTACTTAGGGGTAACTTTGGATCTACCCCTCCTGCCCCCAGTCTAGGACAGGAGAAAAGACAAAGACTGTTTGATGTACCTCCTTGTATATCTTACTGTGTTTATTTACGAGTTCTGTTGATTGATTAATGCTATGCTGGATTTTATTTGTAGGCGCCATCCAACTTAAAGAAAGTTAAATGCCAAAAAAAGGCCAAAAAAGAAAAAGAGAGAAAATGAAAAACCATTATACTTAATCTTTACACACCAAGAAAACTTTGACTATTTCCAGGTTACATCTTGCTTTACATGTAATTTATGCTCATTGTAACTAGCAAGATTTTAATGTACACTATTAAACCTTTAAAAAAATCAAGTACTGACAAAATGTATTCATATACTTTTATGCAAAAATGCTTAAAATCTGTACATTTATCTTTGTTTTTTTTTAAATAATGTTGTTCAATTTATTAAAAAAATGAGTTAAGTGCTCAATGTCACCAGTTTCTGAATTTAGAATTACACATTTTCTACATAGATATTAAGAGCAAAGCTTACTGTACGCATGCATCTATATTCACAGCTACTGGGGTTGAAGAGATGGCTCAATGGTTATTATTACTTGCTTTCTTTAAATCGGACCAGGATTCATCTTTTGACATCCATGTAACAATGCAGAAACACTGTAATTTTTGTTAGAGGGGCAAAATACCCTCTTCTTGCCTCCACAGATTCCAGTCTGTGATGCACAGAAAAACATGCAGGGAAGCACTTGTAGGCATAAAATAAAATACAAATCTTAAATGCAAATCCATCAAATAATATTTAGTTATAAAACCTCAGGGTGAGGCAAACAACACCTTTTAAAATACACTATTTCAACTGTTCTTTCAGTACCGAAATTAAAATACCACTTTGTTTTACACAGTTAACTGTATTTTTGATATGCTTCCCCAAATGCTGTTAAGAGCAAAGCAATTTGTTTATGGTGAGATCAAACACATTTTTAGATTACTTATGTAAGTCAATAGATGCCCTGCTGTTTAATATGCCATTTCAGAGAACGTGCACCACTGTAGTTATACAAAATTGCCAATGGCAGAATATTCACATTTCTCTGAACTTATGTGAAGTAAGGATAAAGTTCATTGGTTATGCTATAGATTCATAGCACTAATGCTCACAGATGCAATGTCAGAAAAGTTCAGGCGTAAACACTGACCTGAATTTCAAAGTAATTGATAATGAATGGTTCTTTCCTAGGTACTGACCATATGCTTAGAATCCAGGAAAATTAACCCAATCACCACTGTAAATATATGCTACTGTAGCTGTTTGAGTGAGAGGCTCCTCATAGCATACACAGTTAAATGTCTTTTTCTCATTTATGAAAGTTTCGGGAGAATTATAAGGCATGGCTTTAAGGGAATGAACCATTTGATTGGGTTTGAGGTTTCCAAAGCCAGTGCTAGGTCCAGTAACACCTTTTCTGCCCCCATCCTGTAGATAAGGTCTAAAAGTACTCCAGCATACCTACATGCTTGCCACCTTTATTTCCACCATGATGACCATGGAAGAAACCCTCTGAAACTGTAGCCATACCCCAATTGAATGCTTTGTTTTCTAAACTTCTCTGGGTTGATGTCTCCTCACAGCAAGAGAATATAAAGTAAGACAAGACTTTAAGGGAAAAAAAAGAGAAATAATAGCACAGTACAGACAGAGAGTCTGGGCTTTCTGTCTCTGTAATTTATGTGTCTGTCTGTCTGTCTCTCAATCGATCGATCAATGTGTCTGTGTAGCCTGTAATTTTAAATAAAGTCCATGCTTGTTCCAGTTGGGTGCCAACAGCAGCGATCTCACCCATTTCCACAGCTAGCTCCCTCTAGGCCCATGAAAGGAAATCACTACAGACTTATATTCATACTGGCTACATTTGTATGGGTAAATGTACATCCCAATGTGCCCATTCAAAGAACACCTAACTCAGTTAATATTATTTACAGGCTTCATGCCTAGATCAGACAAAGGTACCCTACACTACTTTATTTCACAGCTACGCAATCCCTAGCTACTTGGAGCTTCTCCAGGCCATGTTCCATCTTCCAACTCTTCTTCCTCCATCTTCTTCTCCCTCCATCCTCCGTCTCATCTTCTCTTTCCTTCCTCTCTCCCTCTTCTAAATCTCCCAGCCATGCCTGTCACTTCTACTAAATAATCACAGACTCTAGTCTTAATTTTCAGTGGAATTGGAAAGCAGGTTCACAGGGAATCATTTGAGTACATAATCCGCTACTCATGGGGGGCAGGGTTAGTATCAAAATACAAACAGCACCAAGGCAATCAATCTACAACTTGTGTGTTTGTGTGTGTGCATGCAATGAGTCTGTCTGTCTGTCTCTCTATCTATATGTATATGTGTGTGTATATATATATATATGTATATATGAGTATATATGTACTTGTACACACAATAAATTATGTATGTGTGTTTCTGATTAGTATAAATCCAAAACTTGAGCCCAACTAAGAAAGCACTATTTCAAAACCTTTTTTCTTACAATGTTATTTAAAAAACAAAGATACATATACAGATTGTAAAGGTATCTTGGCATAAAACTATATAAATATATTTTTGTCAGTACTTTATAATAGTCAGAAGCTGGAAAGAACCCAGATGTTCTTCAATAGATGAATGGATACAAAAATTGTGGGATATTCAAAACTGTTTTAATCAACCAGGTGAAGAGAATAATGCAGTTATATTTTCTGTTAACTAGCCCCAATCAGAGATGTATTTGTCACTTATGTTTTAATAAACCACTGAGTGAGTATAAATTCTCTCTCAAGTACTGGTGGTGTCTGTTTTATCTAGAGTCTCTGCCTCAAAGGCCCAGAACATGCTTATTTCTCTAGAGCAGAGCTTCTGGGATAGGAGCTTCTGGAGCTTTAGAGTCTCTTTTTCTCTTTTTATTTTTATTTATTTATCCAATAATTTTATTCCTTTACATTTCAAACAACACCCCTCTTCCCAGTTTCCCATCCACCAAACTCTCACCCCATTCTCTTTCTCTCCTCTTCCCTTTGCCCCTTGATGAGAGTTTTAGAGTTTGAATGAACTTTTCATGAGGTCACCTAATACCATCAGAAAACTCAGATATTACACTGTGATCTGAAACAGTAGTAAGGTTACAGTTATCACATTACAATTATAACAATTTTGTGGATGTGGGATTACCACAACCGGATCAACTGAATTAATGGGCCCTTGCAATGGAAGGTTGAGAACCACTGTTCTAGACTGAGAAGAGCAGCTTTGGACCATAATATTGTTTAAGAAAGGATGAATGAGGTTGCTAAAGAAAGAACCTAATAAGCTGAAAGGGGTTGCAACCTCACGGGTTGATAACAATATTATCACCCAACCAAACCCACCAAAACTCCAATGGAGTAAAACACTAACATTTGTACGCACTTTGAGAGACCTATATTGATCCAGTTGCATATGTAGCTGAAGATAGCAGTGTTTGGCATCAATGTGAGAAGAGACTTTTGTTCCAGAGAGGACACATTTTCCCAGTGTAGGGTAATACCATGGCAAAGGGATGGAGAGGGCAATCAGAAGGGAGGGCACCTTTGTGAAGGCAAATGGAGGAGGAGGGCTGATGGGAGCAGAAGAGGGTAAAGGGATAATTTCTCAAATGTAAATGTAGAGTATCTAATAAAAAAAAACAAGAAAAAATTCATAAAAAATAAAGGATGAAATCTCCCTTGATTAGAGATAACATAAAGAAATCCATTATTAGAAAAACAAAAACCCCAAAGAGCTTTGGAAAGATGAGATAGAAATAGAAAGAATCAAGTTATTATAGGACTGCCATACATCTTGTGCATGATTGATTTGTATGTCATATTAATACAAATGCTTGTCCAGGAATAGAGAATGGGACATTTTTAGCTGTGAAAAAATAGACTAGAGCATCCAGATCAAATTTCTTATGGGTCCAAATTTCTTTGAAAGTGATTCAATATTTATTATGTATCTATAACTAGACGAGTAAGAAAAGTAAATCTGGCACATATACTAGAACTATAAGTAACTGAGCACAGTCTAAGCATTGGAAAGTCTCATTATATATCTTAGTCATATAGAACAGCAATAATTTTGGTATATTATAAAAATCAAGACAGAAGATTTGGTTTATAAAAAATTGGGTAATTGTCAGGAACTACATTATCAATGACATAAGTATTCATGAATAAGAAAATAAGGGGTTTTGATTTTAAAATATTACTTTGACTTATAAAGAGATATGTAAATATTCTTTTTTAACAACTTTATTTTAAAAAACAAAGATAAATGTACAAATTTTAAGCATTTTTGCATAAAATTATACTAATACATTTTTGTCAGTGCTTGTTTTTTTTTTTTTTAAGGTTTGATAGTGTGAATTAAGATCTTACTTGCTACAATGAGCATAAAATACATGTAAAACAGAACGTAACCTAGAATTAGTCAAAGTTTTCTAGGTGTGTAAGGATTAAGCATAATGTTTTTTTTTTCTTTTTCTTTTTTCTTTTTCTTGAACTTCATATAGTCTGTAAGTCGTTTCTGCGGTGTTCAGAGCTTTCTGGGGTTAGTATCCAATTATCAGTGACTGCATATTATGTCTGTGCTTTTGTGACTGGGTTATCTAACTCAGGATGTTATTCTCTAGATGCATCCATTTTCTTAAGAATTTCGTGAAGTCATTATTTCTGATAGCTGAGTAGTACTCCATTGTGTAAATGTACCACAATGTTTGTATCCATTAATCTACTGAAGGAAATCTGGGTTCTTTCCAGCTTCTGGCTATTATAAATAGAGCTTCTATGAACATTGTGGTGCATGTGTCTTTGTTGTATGTTGGAGCTTCTCTGGGGTATATGCCCAGAAGTGGAATGAGTGCGTATTCAGGTAGTAGTATGACCAATTTTCTGAGGAATCTCCAGACTGATTTCCAAAGTGGTTGTACCAGTTTACAACCCCACCAACAGTGGAGAAGACTTCCTCTTTCTCCATATCCTTGACAGAATCTGCTGTCATCTGAATTTTTGATCTTGACCAATCTTACTCATGTGAGATGGAATCCCAGGGTTGTTTTGATTTGCATTTCCCAGATGGCTAACAATGTTGATCACTTCCTTAGATGCTTCTAAGCCATTCAATATTCCTCAGTTGAGAACTTTTTGTTTAGCTTTGTACCCCATTTTCAATAGGGTTGTTTGGTTTTCTGATGTCTAGCTTCTTAAGTTCTTTGTATACCTTGGATATTAAGCCTCTCTCTGATGTGTGGTTGGTAAAGTACTTTTCCCACTCTGTTGACTGCCATTTTGTTTTCTTGACAGAGTCCTTAGCCTTACAGAAACTTTGCAATCTCATTAAGTCCCACTTGTCAATCTTAGACATTAGAGCACAAACTATTGGTGTTCTGTTTAGGACATTTACCCTATGCCTATGTGTTCTAAGGTTTTTCTTTCTTTCTCATCTAATAGTTTCAGTGTACCTGGTTTAATGTGAAGATATTTTATCCACTTGCACTTGAGCTTTGTAGAAGGAGATAAGAAAGGGTCTATTTTCATTCTTCTTCATCCTGAGTGCCAGTTGGACCAATACCATTTGTTGAATAAGCTGTCCTTTTTCCATTGAATGTTTACAGCTTCTTTTTCAAAAATCAGGAGACCATATATGTGAGGGCTCATTTCTGGATCTTGTATTTTATTCCATTGATCCACGTGCCTATTTTGGTACCAGTACCATGCAGTTTTTAGCACAGTTGCCTTGTAATATAGCTTGAGGACAGGGATAGTGATTCGGGCAGATGTTTTCTTGTTGTTGAGAATGGATTACGCTATTCTAGGTCTTTTATTATTCAAAAATAATTGCACATTGTTCTTTCCAATTCTATGAAGAATTGCATGGATATTTTGATGGGGATTGCACTGAATATGTAGATTGCTTTTAGTAAGATGGTCATTTTTACGATGTTGATCCTTCTAATCCATGAACATGGGAGATCTTTCCATTTTCTAAGATCTTCCTCAATTTCCTTCATTAGAGGTTTGAAGTTCCTCTCATAAAGGTCCTTCAGTTCCTTAGTTAGAGTCACACCAGGGTATTTCATATTTTTGTGACTATTGTGAAGGGTAACTTTTCCCTAATTTCTTTCTCCACCTGTTTATCCTTTTAATATAGGAAGGCTACTGATTTGTTTGAGTTAATTTTATATCCAACCACATTGTTGAACATATTTATCAGCTGTAGGAGTTCTCTGGTGAAAATTTTTGGGTCATTTAAATACACTATTATATCATCTGTAAATAGTGATGTTTTAAACTCTTCCTTTCCAATTTGTATCCCTTTGATTTACCTTTGTTGCCTAATTTCTCTGGCCTGGAATTCTAGTACTATGTTGAATAGGTAGGGGGAGAGTAGACAGCCTTGAAAAGTCCCTGATTTTAGTGGGATTACTTCAAGTTTCCCACCGTTAAGTTTGATGTTGGCTGTTGGTTTGCTGTATATTGCTTTTATTATGTTTTAGTATGGTACTTGGATTCCTGTTCTTTCCAAGACTTTTAACATGAAGAAGGGGTGTTGGATTTTGTCAAATGTTTTCTCAGCATCTAATGACATTACCATGTGTTTCTTTTTCTTTGAGTTTGTTTATATGTGGATTAAATTAATGATTTCTCTATATTAAACCATCCCTCCATCCCAGGGATGAAGCCTTTGATCATGGTGAATGATCATTCCGATGTGCTCTTGGATTCGGTTTGCAAGGATTTTGTTGAGTATCTTTGAATCAATGTTCATAAGTGAGATTGGTCTGAAGTTCTCTTTCCTTGTAGGGTCTTAGTGTGGTTTAGGCACAAGGGTTATTGTAGCCTCAAAAAATGAGTTAGGTAGTGTTCCATTTGATTCTATTTTGTGGAGTAGTTTGGAGAATATTGGTATTAGGTCCTCAATAAATGTCTGATATAATTCTGTACTGAACCCATCTGGCCCTAGGCTTTTTTTTTTTTTTTTTTTTTTTTTTTTTTTTTTTTTTTTTTTTGTTGGGAGGCTCTTGATGACTGTGCTTCTATTTCTTTAGGTGTTATGGGATTATTTGGATGGTTTACCTGGTCCTGATTTAAGTTTAGTATATGGTATCTCTCTAGGAACTCATCCATTTCTTCGAGATTTTCCAGCTTTGTTGAGTGTAGGCTTTTATAGTAGGATCTGATGATTTCTTGAATTTCCTCAGTTTCAGTTATTATGTCTCCAGTTTCCTTCCTGATTTTGGTAATGTGGATACTCTCTCTTTGCTCTCTAGTTAGTCTGGCTAAGGGTTTATCAATCTTGTTGATTTTCTCAAAGAACCAGCTCTTGGTTTTGTTGATTCTTTGAATGGTTCTTTTTGTTTCTATTTGGTCTATTTCTGCCGTAAGTTTGATTATTTCTTGCCATCTCCTAGTCTTGGGTGTATCTCCTTCCTTTTGTTGTAGAGCTTCCAACTGTGCCTTCAAGTTGCTAGTGTATGCTCTCTCCAGTTTCTTTTTATGAAGCACTCAGAGCAATGAGTTTTCCTATCAGTACTGCTTTCATTGCATCCCATAAGTTTGTTTATGCTGTGTTTTCATTTTCATTGAGTTCTAGAAAATCCTTAATTTCTTTCTTTATTTCTTCTTTGACTCTGCTATCGTTTAATAGACCATTATTTAGTTTCGATGTGTATATAGGTTTTTTGTTGTGTTTGTTGTTATTAAAGAACAGCCTTAGACCATGGTGATCTGAAACTATGCATAGGAGTATTCAATCTTCTTTTATCTATTGAGGCTCGTTTTGTGACCAATTATGTGGTCAATTTTTGAGAACGTGCCATGAGGTGCTGAGAAGTAGGTGTATTCTTTTGTTTTAGGATGATATGATCTGTAGATATCTATTTATTCTAGTTGGTTCATAACCTCTGCTAGTTTTTTATTGTCCTTGTTCAGTTTCTGTTTCCATGGTTTGTCCATTGGTGAGAGTGGGGTATTGAGATCTCCCACTATTATTTTGTGAGTGCTATGTATTTTTTTTGAGCTTTAGTAGGTTTTCTTTTATGAATATGGGTGCTTTTTTAATTTGGAGCATATATATTAAGGATTGAGAGTCCCTCCTGACAAATTTCTCTTGTAATGAGTAAAAAGTGTCCATCCTTATCTTTTTTGATAACTTTTGGTTGAAAATCTACTTTATTTGATATTAGAATGGCCACTCCAGCTTGCTTCTTGGGGCCATTTGCTTGGAAGTTTTATTCCCAACTGTTACTCTGAGATAGTGTCTGTCTTTGTCTCTGAGATGAGTTTCCTCTATGCAGCAACATGCTGGGTTTTGTTTATGTATCCAGTCTGATAGCCTAAATCTTTTTAATGGGGAATTGAGTCCATTTACGTTAACAAATATCAAGGAATAGTGGTTGCTGTTTCCTGCTATTTTTGCTTTTGGAGGTAGAATTGTGCCTGTGTGTCTTTCTTCTTTTGGTTTTCTTGCTTAGGAATTTTTTTGTTTTTACTTGGATGCAGTTCCACTGGTTTTATTGTGTTTTCCACCTATCATTTGTTGCAGTGCTGGGTTTGTTGTCAGATATTTTGTAAACTTAGTTTTATCTTGGAATATCTTCATCTCTCCATCTATGGTGATTGAGAGTTTGCTGGGTATAGCAACTTGGGCTGGCACTTGTGCTCTCTTAGGGTGTGCATGATGTCTGTCCAGGCTCTTCTAGCTTTCATAGTTTCTGTTGAGAAATCGGGTGTGATTCTGATTGGCCTGCTTTTATATGTTACCTGACCTTTTTCCCTTACTGTTTTTAGTATTCTTTCTTTGCTTTGGGCACTTGAAGTTTTGAGTATTATGTGTTGGGAGGAGTTTATTTTCTGGTCCAACCTATTTGGAGTTTTGTAGACTTCTTTAATGCTCATGGTCATCTCATTCTTAAGGGTAGGGAAGTTTGCTTCTACAATTTTGTTGAATGCATTTACTGTGCCTCTCAGTTGATATTCTTCACCCTCTTCTATTCCTATTATCCTTAGGTTTGGTCTTCTCATTGTGTCCTGGATCAACTGGACATTTTAAGTTAGAAGCTTTTTGGTTTTTGCCTCTTCTCTGACTGGTTTGTCTATGTTTTCAATGTTGCATTCGGCCCCCGAGATTCTCTCTTCCATCTCTTGTAGTCTATTGGAAATGCTTGCATCTGTGGATCCTGAGTTTGCTTTTAGATTTTCTACTTCTAGAGTTGTCTCTTTTAGTGTTTTTTTTATTGTGTCCGTTTCCGTTTTAAATTTCTTCTTCCATTCCTTCATCTCTTTGGTTCTATTTTCCTCTAGTTGTTTGAGTTCTTTGAGAGTTTTTCTTGTTTCTCCTTTAAAAGCTTCTAATTCTTGTGCTTTTCTTCTGGTTCTTGTTTAAGGATCTCTATCATCATCTTGAGGTATGATTTCGGGTCTGAGTCTTCTTTTTCTGGAGAGTTTGGCATTCCGCTGTTTGCTGTGATGGGGGAGCTGGGTTCTGGTGTTGTCAGATTTTCTTGGTCTCCCTGGGGTACGTTCTTTCGCTTTTCTCTTGCCATCTTGTTGTCTGTGTTTATACTTGGTCTTGTTGTCAGTGATTGGTTCTTGCCTCTCCCTTATACCTGGCCTCTGTCCCTGGACCTCAGCATGTTCCTGATGGCAGAGGGCCTGAGCATCTATTCTGTATGCACGGGATTCCTGCTGATAGCAGACAGCCCAACGCAGGGTTCCTGCTTACCTGAAGCAACCAGGGTTTGGGTGAAATGGGCACACTTTCTTTGTTCTCTGCACAAACCTCTCTGTTCCCCAGTTACTTGGCTACTTGGAGCACCATGTCACTAGCCCTGTGTTCCTAGATATCCGCTGTTCCTGGTGGCAGATGGAGCCTGTTTTACACCCAAGGGCTTGGAACAGACAGCCTAATGTAGAGTTCATGGCTCCCTGAACCAAGCTGTGGGAGGGCACACTTTCTGTGTGAACTGCGAGAACTCTCTGCTCTGTGGCTACTAGGAACGCCTTCTCACCAAGCCTGTGTCCCTGGATCTCTGCTGTTTCACGTAAATATTCTTTCTGTAACAATTAAATTTGAGGATATTAACATGTCAGCTAATATTTATGTACAATGAAAAGGGTAAAAGTACAAATTGCTAATAAAACAATTAAATGAGTTTAACGACAAAGTTTCCTAGAGATTACCAATCATTTCTACAGCATATTGTTTAAAAAACACACTTGTATTCAAACCATCAAAAATGACTAACAGTTTAAATACGAAGCATATAGTTAACTTCTCAGGGGCTTGTGTTTGTTTGTTTGCTTGGCTTTAGGTTTTGATTTTTTTAAAAGTCAGCAAAAAAATTGACAAAAGTAAGAGGGAAAAATACAGTGAATTCTTTATAAAATTAGAACACAGGTCAAATGTTTTATCAGGGAATTAGACTTCTGAAAAAAAAAAAAACCTACTGTTAAGATAAATGGAGCTAGAAAAAGAAACACAAAATTCACCATGAAATCTAGGAGACATTGTAGGAAAAATCCATTTTGTCTTCTTAATGTCTTTTATGTGTGTGTGTGTGTGTGTGTGTGAAAAGATCTTTACCAATAACTCTTTATTTTTAAATTGAACAACTTTATTAAAAAAAAAACAAGATACATGTACAGATTTTAAGCATTTTTGCATAAAAATATACGAATACATTTTTGTCAGTACTTGGATTTTTTAAAGGTTTGATAGTCTGCAGTAAGATCTTACTATTTACAATGAGCATAAAGTACATGTAAATCAAAATGTCTTTCAGGTTGAGTATTTTCCAAAAGCTTCCAAGGCATTAGTATTGCCAAATAATAAAGAAAGCAATGACTAATTAGTATAATTGTTATAATCATATATTTTAAATAATATTTCAACTCCACCTAATTGTTTTTCTAATGGATCATTGTCTTCTTAAAATTCAAGTGAATAACATCAAAGTAAGATTACATTACATCAAAATTTTCTAAAATATCTTTAAAATGTCTCATAGGAAGACTTTGATACACTCATTTATCATTTTAATACAAACTTTTAAAACCACCCAATATATTTCTCAGGCAATATCATTAATTGTGAAGAATTAAATAAAATATTGAGATACTCTCAGGTACTTAAAGAAGTACTTTGTTTATATCTTTGTCCTGACATAAATAAGAGAGTTTTTTTTTTTTTTTTTTTTTTTTGTCAAGTCTGTCTCCTATCAATATAGAGGGATAATATAAGAATGGTCAAATTTCAGCTTCTAATGACTTTTTTCTTTAAACATGAATGTCATGTTTTTTTTCTTTTTGGCTGAATGTACTCTCTTAGGCTTTTTTTAGTATTTAAAAAAGAAAAGCTACTTTCATGGATAATATTTTATTCCAGTCTGAGTGAATCACTTAACAAGTCATTAAAACTTCATTGATTACAAGGAAAAATAAAGTCACAAAAATAAAATTGGCAAAAGCCACGTAATAAAATAACCAAATATCTCCTTAGATAAAAATTACTTTATTGCACAGACTGATTTCTATTGAGTGAGTGGATGATTTTATATTTATCTGATGACTGTCAGCTGAGGATTGTGGCCACATCTTTTATTTTTGGCACTTGAGATAAGAAGCGAGTTTCACCTGAAGGATGTATAAAGATAAAACACAGTGGTACGGCAGGGTTTCAAGGAATAAGAATTTTTTTTATAATATCCAACTTGCTCAGGTTTATCAACCTCTGCCATGATTAAGGCTCTGACTTCCTCTCCCATCACCTAAAGTTAGTTACAGAAAGTTATGTTTTAAATGAATAAGCATAATTTTACACATTGTTGTACTTCAATTTCCTCTTCAATTTTCCTATCAACTACACAGCTTAGGTAGTACAGTTGATAAACATACAACTTCAGTTTAAGACTACATTTGCAGCTTTGTAGAAATAAACATGTTCTCTCATGTTATCTAATGACTTTTATAGTACTTCTTCTTGATAACTCTCTAATTTGTTTTAGTTAAAACACACAAGGCAGAATGGTACCCTTTTCTCCGCAATTGATGACATTTTAATCTTAAGAATCCTTTATATCACCTCTTTCAGTTTTGTGTTTCATTAAATTTCACATGATATGTTTGCTCAGGTTCTGAATTTCAATTCAATGTTCATTTTTGAATTCATCCACTTTTAAGAAATTTTCTATTATCCTTCTCAATTGTTATTATCAACTTGATAGCCTAGACTCACTTGTGAAGAAGGAAACACAATTGTTTAATATTGTCTATCAAGTTGGCTGGTGGCATGTCTGTGTAAAGAAATATCTTAGGTTATGGCTTGAAAACTTCTAGGCAGGTGGGTAGTGGATAAATAACAAGGCTAGTTATTCATGAGATGGAAAACTAGCCAATAAGGAATATCCTTCTGTGGTTTCTGTGCTAAGTACTTGCTTTAAATTCTTGCCCTGGATTCTGTACAGAATGAATCATGAACTGGAAGTTCATGATGAAACAAAACACTTCCTAAGGCAATCATTTGCATATGTACCTAATGTTTCCTCTCTCTTCTATGATCATAACAGTGTTTAATTTTTCACTAGCTAGGTAGGTATCTAATTTACACAAACGCATCTATTCACAATAGATTGTAAAGGAATTACTAAATTGCATATAGAATATACAAAATTCTCAGTGGCACCAATACACAAGAGGAAATCACACTACAGACTCTGCACCACTGAATGAGCTCCTCTAGTCACAATCACAAGTGTTGCTCTAAAATTGTGTTACCTGTGAACTATTACAAGCAAAATATCACTCAAATCCAATTCTGTAGTTTGTGCATTGAGTAGATAAAATTAAATTCCATCTGTAACTACTGCGTCAATAGAATTACAGAAATATGGACTTTATATTTGCAACTAAGTGAATTAAAGAAACTACTTCATTAGAATGAGTGTTGAATAAATAAATTCACAACATATAGGACATTTTGTGCTATACTATAAAAACTTTATGCTTTCATGTGATTTGCCAAAGGACAGAAGCTTTAGTTTTACATCTGCAATATGAAAGAAAAGCCATGCTAATTTGTGTGGAGTGCAAGAATTTCACTAGGGTCCAAGGAAAAACTCTGAAATTGTTTTGAGAGATTATCCAGTTTTTTTATTGTCTTATAGGTAATTGATCATATTTCTAACTAAGAAAGTCACAATGATATAAACCATATAAAATAGATTGACATATTTTAAACCGGTGGGTACAAAAAATATCTACAGTATACTTATTTTGTTATTTAGGAAAAGAAACCCAATGCTTTATATTTTAGTCCTTTTTTTCTGAAGTTGACCAGCGGGTTGCACAAATAAAATTTTCATTCTTTTCAATAAAATAATGTTCAGTGAAGACCCTGGTAACTTTTAATTGCTATTACTTTCTCATAATCGTCTCTCTTGTCTGCAGCCTCATTCTCCTTTAATTAATGCAGGCACTGCCCATTGTTAGGACAACTCAGCATTAGGATGCTCATACTCCTTCACTGGGCTAGCCACACAACAAGTTATAACTGTTTCAACAGCTCTTTCAGACATTGCTTATTTGTCTTGTGTTTTATTTCTTCAGTCCTGAATTTTATTGTGAAATATATTTTATTAAGTATGCAACTACCCTTAAAATGTAACAATATGAATTATAAATTATTACTGTTTTCCTCTCACATAAATTTATGTAAAAGTACACAGCATTTTATTTCCTAAGTAATATCTGGATGTGGATGTTAGAAAATTGACCCAAGTGTTTTCTTTGGTAAATGGAGTAAGAAACAGCTTGCCGTTCTTTTGCAAGATAAAATAATGAATGAGGTGTTGGATGAGAACATGTAAGGTTTTCATGTGAGGTTGGGCAGACTGGGTGTGTAGTGAGATCATGAATTGACTACTATATAGACACTTGGAAGAATTTCAGTCTCTCATACTCATATTTTCTGAAGTGAGGTAAAGTAATTAACATGATTATCATTGAAGTTCTTCAAAGGTAAGGAACAACCTACAGGACAAGCCTACACACTTTGTTTACCCTGAGGTTATTGATTGGACAGAAACATATCACATGCACTATATGAGTCTATGGAAATAACAGTGAAATACTAGAAATTATCTACCAAACAGCAAAAATACAAACGTTCAGTTTAGTGCTTGGAAAACTTCTGATTCATACCCATATTATACATAATTAAAATGTATGGCCACTGTTACAAAGGAGTTCAACACTGAGAAATAAGGCTAATGTAAACTTTTCCAAAGAAGGATGATTTAGAAGTTTCACCTTACTATTAGAATACGTCAAAACAAACATCCTTCTAGAAAACAATGCTCCTAATTATAAGTAGGTTTACTAAATAGCTCAACACTTTAGGTATGTTTAAATCATTTAATTATAAAAACATTATTCCAAAATGTACCTCATATATATATGTATATATATATATATACATATATATATATATATATACATATATATGTATATATATGTATATATATAATGTCTAATAGAGCATGATTAGTAAGTTATAACAAATAGACATGTTTGAGTGTTTGATTGTAGCATTCCAATTTAATAAATGATTAACTATAGATATTAGAAAAAAAGATGTTCTAAGATATTGTTTCTTTATTTAAAGTTATAAATTTTCTTATATGTAATACATTCCAATATGTAAATCACACTTGTATAAATCGTCAATAAAATATTGATAAATTTTTGTCTATTTTAAAGGAATTACTTCTTTTCTTTTTGTGAAAGTATTGTGCTAGCTTGTTTTTAGAGTCATCTCTGTTTTCTAATGTATTTGAACTATGAGATCATATGCATATGTATGTGACCTTAGATTCTACTATGACTGAGATCAATATCACTTGCTTTTCAAGCAACTTGAGAAGATCCAGCATATTTGCATTTAGCATCTCAATGGCCACTTCAGTGAGGAGGAAATGCTAGTTCTCTTAAATCTAAAAATGATTCTTGAAAGTAAGAGAATAATATAAGGTCAAAACAAAATAATGTTCTGATTTACATTCCATAAAATATCATCTTAGAAAACAAAGAAACCATTATTTTTGTTACTCATATAATATTGTAAACATTTTATATTGAAATTCTTAATCTCTTAGCTTCAATTTTAAGCTTTCTTATTATAGTGTATGTTGTATATGAAAGGCACACACACACACAAACATTTATCTTTCAATTTATAATAGAACTGATCATCTTTAAGTTATGTTTAACTTCTAAAATTTACAATTATTTTAAAATTATTGAAGTTCTACTTCATCCTTACTGAAAAGGATTCTCTTGTTTTTATGATATTATCTGTGGGTACTATTTATTGGAAAATGATTAATGACTAATTTTTAAAATGAGATTTGTATGAAACACAATAGTGAATTTAAAATGCTTATTATTTGGGATTTTCAGGAAAGATATCTTATGTTAATTACATTACTTCTAGCCATGAGTGATTATAAATACACTAGATTCTACTGCCATGTAACAGAGTACACAAACTTAAGTAAGTCAGCACAGCTATGTAATAAAAACAGATAGAGAGCCTGCATTCTCTGTTCATAACTTCATAAAGTAGAACCTAAGGCATGTTATTCTCAGTTCTCCTAAGAATGCTTGGGGGAAAAGTTTTCTGTAAGTTCCATTCTGTCTTCTGTCAGAGTTTACTGGTAAATATAATCAGTGTGCTGCAGAGATTTCTACAACCCTATATTTATTGTAGCAATATTCACAGTAGCTAAGATGCAGAATCAGTCTGTGGGTCATGAAACTAACAAATGTGTAGAGAAAGGTAGTTGATTTAAATAATGCTATGGCAATCACATAGGTATAGTGTTGTTGGTGATCATATGGATTGTTCTAATTGTTCTAAATCCACTCTGTTGGCGGGATACAGCACGCACTGAGAAATACCACGTATTATTATTCATGTGCAATCAAATGTGTAGGAACAAAATGTAGAGGGTTTATAATAGGCATTAGTCAGGATAGAGAAATTGAGACATAGGAGGAGACTAGCCAGCCTAAACAACATTCTCTTAGATATAAAAACTGACACTTGTAATTCACTGCCAGGTAGCTGGTTAACAACAACAAAGTTAGATACTTCAAAATTCTATGAAAAGAAGATTTTGTACTTAAATGTCCTCCAACCAATGAATGGATAATGAGAATGTGTTATATCAGTTGGTAGAATAGTACTCAACCATAAAGAGCAATGAAATCCGGAAAATAGGCAGTGAATTGATGTAATAACAGGACACAGGTGGTAAAACAGGAAGGACAAAAACGTATGCAGAGGTTGGAGATGGTTTGGGGGAAGATAGTGATCCATATTGAGGGAGAGGAAGAAAATACAAAGAGTAGTAAAACTGATAGATAATCCATGGGATAATAGTATTTATATTATTTAAGCACAGATGCTATATGCGTATGTGTTTTTAAATAATGTAAAATATTTTTACATTCACTTTTATAAATACAAATGGTTATTATATACAGGTATATGTTCATATTCATGTGTATTTTATTTAAATATTTAAATATTAACATACTAAATACATTTATACACACACACACACACACACACACACACACACACACATATATATATATATATACATGTATATAATTTAAATAAGATTTCATTCCTTAATATGAAAATGGTTCTGTGGAAAGTCATTTTATTGATTGGCCTACTGGAGTAAAAGCCTCTACTTGCATATTATCAGGTATTCAGTGCAACCGAATTTTGAAGGGAGAATTCATTTCTTTAAAAATATAGTCATGTTAGGTAAATATGTTTTATTTTAATCACAAGTGGCTGCTTCACCTCCAGTTACTTTGATTTGCCTCTACCTCTAACTTTTACCAGTTGCAGATAAGTTCTCAGATTATGTAGATTTGGATTTGTGGGTAATTATGTACTTATGAGAGTATATAAATACAATCAGGTTTTCTTATTTTTGTGTTTAATAATTCATTTGATTTTTTTTATTTTTATGATAAAAACAAATATAGGTCTTGCACATACTCAGCAATCATCGATGATTGAAATCCAAAATAATTTTCATGTTCATATTATATTGGCCTTTGAAATATTTTTTTTAAAAAAATACAATAATTGGCTTCCGGTTTCTGCCTGGCCACTGTTTCTTAATGTGTACAAGATATGGTGTCTTTAAAGCTGTAGTTTAAAATGCTGTGACATTAACGTGATATTGGAGTGTCTGTGTCATAACAGATTTCTGTATATGGTACACAAGCTTTGCATTGTCAAGTTCACTGTGACCCCTGACTGAGTATCCAGACTTCCCTAGTTTGACCTAACAATTTTTGAGAGCAATGGGAAGTTGGAAATATACACCCTCTTTATAGTCCAGGTGTAGACTGGTGATAAGAACTGAATGAACAACCTCCCATCTGCCTTGAAAACACTACCTGCTGAGTTGTCTCCCTTTCATCTAATGATTATGTTGCTTGAATGAAATATATGATAATGTTAATGATAGATTTATTTTCATTCTTTAGCTTTCTAAATATTTATTTTAATTTTTGAAGCATACACACCCTTTCATACTTTAATAACTTGATGACTATATTTTAATTTTTTTTTATAAATTGAACAACTTTATTTCAAATAAACAAAGATAAATGTACAGATTTTAAGCATTTTTGCATAAAAGTATATGAATACATTTTTGTCAGTACTTGGTTTTTTAAAGGTTTGATAGTGTGCATTAAAATATTTCTAGTTACAATGAGCAAAAAATACATGTAAAACAAGATGTAACCTGGAATTAGTCAAAGTTTTCTTGGTATGTAAAGATTAATTATAATGGTTTTTCATTTTCTTTTTTTTTTTTTTTGGCCTTTGTTTTTCTTGAACTTCATATAGTCTGTGAATTATTTCTGGGGTGATCAGAGCTTTCTGGAGTTAGTATCCAATTATTAGTGACTACATATTATGTCTGTTCTTTTGTGACAGGGTTACCTCAGTCAGTATGATAATATTTAGATGCACCCATTATCTTAAGAATTTAATAAAGTCGTTGTTTCTGATAGCTGAGTAGTACTCCATTGTGTAATTGTACCACAATTTTTGTATCCATTCATCTACTGAAGGACATCTGGGTTCTTTCCAGCTTCTGGCTATTATAAATAGAGCTGCTATGAACATTGTGGTGCATATATCTTTGTTGTATGTTGGAGCTTCTCTGGGGTCTATGTCCAGAAGTAGAATAACTGGGTCTTCAGGTAGTCCAATTTTTTGAGGAACCACCAGACTGATTTCCAGAGTGGTTGTACCAGTTTACAACCCCACCAACAGTGGAGAAGTTTTCCTCTCTCTCTGCATCCTCACCAGCATCTGCTGTCATCTGAATTTTTGATCTTAGCCATTCTGTTTGGTGTGAGTTGGAATCTCAGGGTTATTTTGATGACCAAATCAAATTACTTTCAATAAATAAATCCATTTAAGTATACTAAAATTTTTGATAAACCTGTAATTAATTGAACATGTACATAAGGTACTTTCTTGTAGAAGAATTTTAATTCAGAAACATGACTGCTCTCTCAAGAGATCACATCCAAACATGTTCTAGGTATACATGATTAGGCTGGAATGCAGACATTCCCTTTGTCCACATTTTAATACCTACCCATGTAGGTAAGATTAGTTTGTAGAAGAAATAAGCCATGTTTAAACATGTCTAATTGAGGGACAAACAAAGAGACAAATCAGAGAAAAGTTTTGACAGATGAGTCATGTAGAGGATGTGACCAAGTCCCACAAGAACAGCACAGAGAAAAGAAGGCAACTGAAGAGAGTGGTGCAGAGAATGGGGAGGGAAGGAAGGAGAGGAAGTGAGAAAGATTGAGCACAGAAGTTTTAAATGGACAGTTTTAAAGATACAGGTTGGCAATGAAGACAGAACAAGTGAGAGAATAAGAAGGAGCCAGAAGATGACAATAAACACCCAGAGAGAGTTTGATGCCCAACAGAGCAATTTGATCAGAATTCAAGAGAATAATGTTTTTTTCTTTTCTTCTTTTTATTTCTTTTCTTGAACTTCACACAGTCTGGGAGTTGTTTTGGGCGTGTTCAGAGCTTTCTGGGGTTAGTATCCAATTATCAGTGACTGCATATTATGTCTGTTCTTTTGTGACTGGGTTATCTCACTCAGGATGATATTCTCTAGATGCACCCATTTTCTTAAGAATTTGGTTAATTCATTTTTTCTGATAGCTGAGTAGTATTCCATTGTGTATATATACCACAATTTTGTATCCATTCATCTACTGAGAGACATTTGGGTTCTTTCTGTTTTACATATACTTTATACTCATTGTAACTAGTAAAATCTTAATGCACAGTATCAAACCTTTAAAAAAAAAAACAAAAAAAAAAAAAAAAAAAACCAAGCACCGGACAAAAATGTATTCATTTACTTTTATGCAAAAATGCTTAAAATTTGTACATTTATCTTTTTTTTTAAAATAAAGTTGTTAGAAAAATGAATTCAAGAGAAGTCATTTTACCTTAGGGTTTGGGCCAGAATAGCTGTGGTTAACAAGACATTCAGAGTTTGGAAAGGATAAGTTTGTTCAGCTGTAAACATCTGTCTGAGCGAGCAATTAGATCTATCACATTGTAGTATTAATACAGGAATACAATTTGTACAGGCCTGAATGGGTAAGTCTTTTCTCTGTGTTATTGTTTATGGATCTTTAGAGACACTTCTTTCATTTGGTTTTTCAACTCTGTTTATGGCATGCTGTAACATTTGAACTGTAACACCCTATACTGTGGACAGAACATTAGAACCATGTTATAGTTTATGTTATTTTGTTGATTAGTGCTTTTTGCTTTTTTTTGTTGTTGTTGATTTTGTTTTTGTCTGCCTGATGAAAGTTGGAAGGGGGGGTCTGAATGGAAAAAAAACTTCCATATTATTAGGCTATAGGAAAGAAGATAGATTTTCTAACTTAGCAATTGGTGTGGAAAGAACCAGCTGATTGTGTAGGATGAAGCAAAACCAATCTATATTCTCTGCATCAGCTTTTGTCTCAAGGTTTCTGCCATGTTTGGATTCCTGCCCTGACCCCCTTCAGGGATGAACTATGATAAGTTAATATAAGACAAATAAACCCTTTCGTCAATGACTTGCTTTAGCATATGATATTTTATCATAGCAATAGCAAACTTATATAAGACAGTTAACTAATCATTTTCTATGCTGATCCTTCAAATTTATTATGCTCTGATAATTACACTATATGCACAACATTGTTTACTGCTCTTTCACATCAGAGAGAGAGAGAACACAAGACTGTCTTTATTCGTCTCAACCCTTAACTAAATACAATGTCTCCATTTCCATCTACTTTGTAGTGTACTATATGATGTTAGATTAAGTAATGTCACATCATGTAACTACACATTTTTTTTCATTTATCCATTTATGGATATCTAGCTTAAGTCCATATCGTACATACTGAGAATATGCAAATAAATTGTGTATTTAGTTATTCCTTTGATATGCTAATTTAATGTCTTTAATTTATAAAGCAAGAATTGGGTCAGTTGGATAATATGATTGATCTAATTTCAGCTTAATTGGGAGAGTCCATGCTGTTTTCTAAAATGCACCTACTAATTTACATTCTTGTTAACACCATCCAAGTGCTCCTCCATCCCTATTGTCCAGAGAGGTATGAAAATACAGGTAAATATTAAGACAGATAATTTAGTTGAAATGAGCTTTCTGATATAAGACATTTTCAATGGAGGGTAGTTAAATGCCAGCCGATATATATGAAACTTCCTCTTTATTATTCACCATTATAAAACATGTGAATGTCAAATTGTGAGCAAAGGGCAGAGCATTTCACCCCATCACAATCAGTGTTATTAGAAAGAATGGATCTGGAACTTATCTGTTCTTTAAAATATAAATAAATAAAACTTCCTCCCCTAAAAATGACAACGCTTATCTAGATAAACCCTAAAACCACCTTATTGTTCTAAAAATGTCTTTTTCCTCTGGACCACAAAATATCATAGATTATTGAAATTAAGGCATGATTTTTGTCAGACAGACTGGAATGCAGTTTCCATACGCTGCTACACAGAAACACTTCACTGCAAACAGATGTGGGAATAGCACATTAAATGGAATGACTTGTTCACCAGAAGGGAACAGACTGTCTGGAAGTTGGAGTTGGTGTTCCACACTTTTGAACATAAAAGTGCAGAAAACTTAGATTCTAGACTTGGATACACTTTGTAAGGCTGCAATCATTCATTTCTCTGACCAGTTTTAAAATGTAAAGGTTTTATTTTGGAATGATGGAACCAAATATTACATCATAAAGCAATCTGTCTGTTTCCCTTGGCAACCATTCCCTTTATCTTTTGCTGTGCTTTTAGAAGGCAGGGTATAAAATTATTATTTAATGTATAAAGTTATACATTCTACTAACATTAATAATGATTACACATTGAAATAATCTTATGTGTTGTCCCAGTTTATGTTTTTATGAGTTTATATAACTGAATTTTCATGTAATTCCTAGCTTTTTTGGATGACTAAATGTTGTTGTAGTAAAAATATAAATATAGACTTCTGCTATATTTTATGTGTATATGTTTATGAAAATCACGGATCCTGACATAGCTCAACACGCAGAGAAGAAAAACCTCATACAAGAAAGGCACAGCTCTCAGAAATTACATGAAATTGACTTACAGAAAAGCAGATGTCCCTGGAAGCAGCTGCACACAATCTATTTTGAAGTGTCTTAGACACATATGTGCACGGGAATACAGAGTGTGGAAGGATTCCCTGACTATACACGGAAACAAGAAATTGATATCTTTGGATTTTTGATAAGAAAACTAAACATAAAGAACAAATGTGAATTTTTTCTCTCAAGTTCATTCCTATCTAACCAAGGGGCCATGAAATAATAACAGAAATGACAGAATACCTCTTCTATTAGTTTCAAAATGATCATGTTTATATTAAAGTATTTCATGTTTAGGACTATTGTCTAATTACCAAATTTATTAAATCTTAGAGATGTAATTTTTAAAATGTTATTTGTCTCCTCAAATGTGTGAATACATATATATGACATTTAGATCATATTTTGTATATGTTTTGGGTTATTTCTAGAATCTGTAAAGAAGGCAGCCCTTTAAGTAAGGGAGGGTCACATCAGACCCATTGCAAAAATGAACAAGATATAAGTTGGAAAAAATAGGTCTTTTCTTAGTGCCTAGACTCTATTAGTGTTCTTCTCTTCAGCAAGTTGTCTCCTGTGGCAATATGTTCAGCTGTTCCCAACTTTCTCCTCTATCAGGATCCATGTGTCTTGTTTTATGATGAGTTCTATGATCCACTTAGACTTGAGTTTTGTTCAGGGCAATAACGATGAGTTTACTTGTGTTCATCTACATGTAGACATCAAGTTTGACCATTACAACTTCTTAAAGATAGTTTCTTTTTTTTCCAGCATGTATTTCTGTCTTCTTCATGGAAAATCAGGTCAATGTGTGTGTACAGAGTTATCTTTGAGTCTTCAATGGATTCCAGTCATCAACTTGTCTGTTTTTATGCCAATACCACGTGGATTTTAGTTTTATAGCTCTGTAGTAGAGCTTACAATTGGCTGCGGGGGTTCCTCCATAAGTTCTTTCCTTTTTCTAGGTAGATTTTATTTTGTTTTTCCATATGATGTTGATATATGCCCATTCAAGATATGTTATGAATTTTTGTTGAAATTTTTCTGGGGGTTGTTTTAAATATTACATTTAAAGGTTACAGTTGGTGGATAGCCATTTTACTAATAAGCCTGGGGTGAGCTTATCACCTCCTGGTATCTTCTTCAGTTTGAACATTTTATCATACAATGACAGGAAAGAAGGGGAGTAAATTCTATAGGAGCCAGAGGGGAACTGGAACATTGCCCAGTAAATCAGCTAAGCATCATTCCCTTGGGTTCACAAGGGACTAAAATAGCAAGCATGGGGCTGTGTGGATCAGCACCAAGTCTTCCCTGTATATACTATGGCCATTAACTTGTTGATATTATAGGACTCTGAAGAGTGGGTATAGGTTGGGTCTTTGTGTCTATTTCTTAGTTTGGGACTCCTTGACTCCACATGGGTTGCTTTGTCTAGCCTCCATATGAGGGCTTCTGTTCCATCTTATTATGTCTTGTTTGTTGGGTTTGGGTATTATCTCTAGGAGACCTTTTTGAAAAATTTTTTTCTGAAGAAGAATTGAGGGGAAGAGAGAAGGTGTAAAGGGAGCAGGCAAGTGTACAGGTAAAGTAATGCTCTGGATGTGTGAGTAAAGAATTTTTTCATTGAATATTCATTGAATTTATTTCACATGTGTTCTTTGTCTTTACATTTCTCCTTCCCCCTAAACCCATACCCTTCATGCTCCCATTGCCTTCATGAAGGTGCTCCCTCTCCCAACCACCCTCTCCCACTTCAGCACTTGGTTATTCTCCTACAATGGGAAAAGAAGCCTTCCTTGGACCAAAGGCCTCTCCTCCCATGGATGCAAATAATTGATATCCTCTGCTGCATATGCACCTGTGGCCATAGGTCTCTAGATGTGAACTTGTTTGGTGGTGTATTAGTCCATGGGAGCTGTGGTGCATTTGTTTAGTGGATAATGTTGTTCTTCCCTTGGGGTGGCAGACACTTTCGGCTCCTTCAGTCCTTTCTCTAGCTCCTCCATTGGGGTCCTCATGTTCAGTCTGATGGTTTGCTACAAACATCTTCCTTTGTATCAGTAAGGCTCTGGCAGAAACTCTGTGGAAACATATATCATGTTCCTACCAGTAAACACTACTTGGTATCAGCGATAGTGCTTGGTTTTAGTGGCTGCATATGGGGTGGATCTCCAGATGAGGCAGTCTCTAAATGATATTTTCTTCAAACCTAATCCTCAATTTGTCCCTTTACTTTCTCCCATGTGCATTTTGATCTCTCTTCTAAGAAGGACTGTGAATTATTTCTTGGGCATTCTGAGCTTTTTGGCTAGTATCCACTTAAAAATGAGTACATAGCATGAGTGTACACTTGTGACTGAGTTATCTCACTCTGGATGACAGCTTCAAGTGAATCAATTTGCCTAGGAATTTCATGAAGTCATTCTTTTTAATAGGTGAGTAGTGCATCATTGTATATATGTGCGACAGATTCCACGTCTGTTCCTCTGTTGAAGGACATCTGAATTCTTTCAGCTTCTGGCTAGTATAAATAAGGCTCCTATGAAGATGGTAGAACATGTGTCCTTATTAGATGTTGAGGCTTCTTTTGGGTTACACCTAGGAGTGGAATAACTGGGTCTTCAGGTAGTACTATGTCCAATTTTTGAGGAAATGCCAGACTGATTTCCAGAGTGGTTATACCAGTTTACAAACCCACGGACAGTGGAGGTGTGTTCCTCTTTATCTACATCCTCCCCAGCATCTGTTGTCACCTGAGTTTTTGATCACAAACATTCTTGGTGTGAGGTAGAATCTCTGGGTTATTTTGATGTGCATTTCCCTGATAACTAGGGATGTTGAACATTTCTTTATGTGCTTTACAGCCATTCAATGTTCCTCAAATGAGAATTCTATGTTTTGCATTCTACCCCATTTTAATAGGATTATTTTAAACTCTAGAGTCTATTTTCTTGAGTTCTTTGTATATATTGGATAATAGCCCTCTCTCAGAGGTAGGATTGGTAAAGCCCAAGGCCAGATCAATCCCAGTACCATCAGGACTGGACACTGCCATTGAAACTCACAGCCTACCTAGAAAGCCAAACACCCAGGAGAATTCTTCCTCCAGACACCAGGGTCCAAAAGAACTGCAGGAAAGACAAGCTCCAGTCAGAGACAACAAGTTCAACTAGCATCACCAATGACAAGATGGCAAAATGCAAGTGCAAGAATCTAAGAAATAGAAACCAAAACAACTTGGCAACATCAGAACCCAGTTCTCTTGCCACAGCAAAAGGTGTATATCGCACCTTACCAGAAAAACATGATTTATACTTAAAAAATACACTTCATGATGATGATGGAAGTTCTAAAGAAATGCATAAATAACACACTTACAGAAATACAGAAAAGCCAGGAGAACACAGGCAAAGAAGATGAAGCCCTTAAAGAAAAGAAAAGAAAAAAAAAAAAAAACACTAAAACCACAAAAATCTCTTAAAGAGCTACAGTAAAGCACAACCAAACAGGTGGAGAAATTGAGAACAGAGAGAAAAACCATGAAGAAATCACAAAAGGAGACAAACCTAAAGTTGGAAAACCTAGGAAAGAGAACAGAAGTCATAAACACAGCATCAGCAGCAGCATGCAATAGTTGGTAGAGAGACTCTCAGGGGAAGAAAATACCATAGAAAACATTGACACAACAGTCAGGGGAAATGAAAAAATTAAAAAGCATCTAACCCAAAACATCCAGGAAATCCAGGACAAATTGATAAGACCAAACCTAAGGATAATTGTTGTAGAAGAGAGCAAAGACTCTCAACTAAAAGGCCCAGTAAATATATTTTTAAAAATCATTGGAAAGAAAAAACAAAAACAAAAACAAAAAACAAAAAAACTGCACTAACTTAAAAAGAGAGATGACCAGGAACATACAAGAAGCCTATAGAACCCCAGATAGACTGGACCAGAAAAAAAATTCTTCCTGACACATAATAGTCAAAACAACGAATACTTAAAACAAAAAAAAAAAAAAATACTAAAAGCAGTAACAGAAAAAGAACAGGTAACATATAAAGGCATACAAATCAGAATTACACTAGATGTTTCAACAAAGACCATGAAACTAGAAGTTTATGCACTGACATCATACAGACCCAAAGGAACACAAGTTCCCGCCCAGGTTACTATATCCAGCAAAACTCTCAATCACCATAGATGGAGAAAACAAGATATTCCTGAACAAAATCTAATTTATACAATATCTATCCACAAATCTGGCCCTAAAATGGATAAACTCCACGATAAAAAGGGAAACTTCACCCTATAATGAGAAAAAATTTAATCTTCTTGCAACAAACTCCAAAGAAGAAAATCATAAAACATAATTCTACCTCTAACAACAAAAATAGGAAAGAAAAAAAACATTATTTCTTAATATCTCTTAACATCAATGAACTCACCCTCCACCAAATGATATTGATTAACAGACTAGATACATAAACAGGATCCAGCATTTTGCTGCATACAGGAAACTCATCACAGCAACAAAGATAGGCACTACCTCAGAGTAAAAGGTTGGGAAATTTTTTTTTCTAAGTAAATGGTCCCAAGAAACAAGCTGGATTAGCTATCCTAGTATTGAATAAAATAGATTTTTCATCAAAAGCCACCAAAAAAGTAAAGAAAGACCACTTTTTACTCATCAAATCTAAAAAAAGTCTATCAAGATGAACTCTCAGTCTTGAACATCTCTGTCAAATATAAGGGCACCCACATTTATAAAAGAAATTCTACTAAAGCTTAAAGCATATATTGCACCACATACAATAATAGTGGGGGACTTTATCACCCCAATCTCATCATTGGGCAGATCATGGAAGCAGAAACTGAACAGAGACACAGTAAAACTAACAGAAGTTATGAACCAGTAGGATTTAACAGACATCTATAGAAAATTTCATCCTAAAACAAGAGAATATAACTTCTTCTCAGCACCCCATGACACCTTCTTTCAAATTGACCATATTGTTTGTCACAGTCATCATGGACTAAGGTTAGTCTTCAATAACAACAAAAACAACAAAAAGCCTGCATACACATGGAAGTTTAACAATGCTGTACGTAAGGATAGCTTGGCCAAGAAAGAAATAAAATAGAAATCAAAGACTTCTTAGAATTAAAAAAAATGTATGTACCACATACCCAAACTTATGAGATACAATGAAAGCAGTGCTAAGATGAAAACTCATAGCTCTGATTACCTCCAAAAAGAATGTGGAGAGAGCATACACTAACAGCTTGACAGTACACCTGAAAGCTCTAGAACAAAAATATAGCCAAGATACACCCAAGAGGAGTAGATGGCAAAAAATAATCAAACTCAAAGCTGAAACCAAATAGAAACAAAAAGAACTATATAAAGAATGAACAAAGCCAGGAACTGATTCTTTGAGAAAATTAACTTAATCAAAAACAAAAAAAAACAAAACACAAAAAAATCAAACAAACAAACAAACAAACAAAAACAAACAAACCCTTATACAGACTAACTAGAGGGCAAAGAGAGAGTATCCAAATTAACAAAATTAGAAATGAGAGGGGAGATAGAACAACAAATACTAAGGAAATTCAAGAAAGCATCAGATTCTACTACCAAAGCCTATACTCAAATAAACTGGAAAATCTAGAGGAAATGGACAATTTTCTAGACAGATACCAGTTACCAGAGTTAAATCAGTAACAGATATACCATTTAAACAGTCCCATATCCCCTAAAGAAATAGAAGCAATTATCAAAACCCTCACAAAAAGAAAGAGCTTAGGGCTAGATAGGCTTAGTGAAGAATTCTATCAGACCTTCATAGAAGACCTAATACCAATAATCTCCAAACTATTCCAAAAATAGAGACAAAGGGAGCACTACTCAATACATTCTTTGAAGCCACAATTATGCTCATTCCTAAAAAAAAAAAAAAAAAAAAAAAAAGAGAGAGAGTACTCTAGGACTAATTTCCCTCATGAACATTGATGCAAAAATACTCACTAAAATTCTTGCAAATATAATTAAAGAACACATCAACATAATCATTAACCCTAAACAATTAGGCTTCATGACAGGAATACAAGGATGTTTCAAAATATGAAAATTCATTAACATAATCCTCTATATAAACAAACTCAAAAAAAAAACCATGATCATCTATGCTGAGAAAGCACTTGACAAAATCCATCATCTCTTCATGTTAAAAGTATTGGAAAGATCAGGAATTCAAGGCTCACACTTAAACATAGTAAAAACAATATTCATCAAATTAGTAGCCAACATCAAACTGAATGCTGAGAATCTTGAAGCAATCCCACTAAAATCATGGATCAGGAAAGACTGCCCACTCTCTCCTTACCTATTCAATACAGTACTGGAAATACTATCAGAGCAATCAGAGAGCAAAAAAGAGGTCAACGGGATACAAATAGGAAAGAAAGAAGTCAAAATATCACTATTTGAAGATGATATGATAGTATACTTACATGACTCCAGAAATTCCACCACAGAACTTCTATAGTTGATAAACAACTTCAGCAAAATAGGTGGATTTAAAATTAAATTGAACAAATCAGTTCCCTTCCTCTGCCCAAAGGATAAACAGGATGATAAAGAAATTAGACAATTGACACTCTTCACAATAGTCACAGAAAATATAAAATACCTTGGGGTGACCATACTCAAGCAAGTGATGGATCTGCATGACAAGTATGTCAAGTCTCCAAAGAAAGACATTGAAGATGACCTCAGGAGGTAGAAACATTTCCCATGCTCATATATTGGAAGATCAACCTAGTGAAAATGGCCATTGTATCTATGGCAATCTACAGATTCAAAGCAAAGCCCAGCAAAAGTTTAACTCAATTCTTCATAGAGTTACAAAGCAATTTGCAAATTCATTTGGAATAATAAAACCCTGTCAAGAAAACAAAACGGCAGCCAACAGAATGGGAAAAGATCTTTACCAATTCCACATCAGATAGAGGCCTAATATCCAAGGTATACAAAGAACTCAAAAAGCTAGACACTAGAGAATCAAACAACCCTATTAAAAAATGGGGTACAGAGCTAAATAAAACATTCTCAATTGAGGAATATTGAATGGCTGAGAAACATCTGAGGAAGTGCTTGACATCCTTAGCCATCAGGGAAATGTAAATCAAAATAACCCTGAGATTCCACCTCACACAAGTCAGATTGGCCAAGATCCAAAACTCAGATGACAGCAGATGCTGGCGAGGTTGTGGAGAAAGAGGAACACTTCTCCACTGTTGGTGGCATTGTAAACTGATACAACCATTCTGGAAATCAGTCTGGCAATACCTCAGAAAATTGGACATAGTACTACCTGAAGACCCAGCTATTCTACCTCTGGGCATATACCCCAGAGACACTTTAATATACAACAAAGATACATGCACCACAATGTTCATAGCAGCTCTATTTATAATAGCCAGAAGCTGGAAAGAACCCAGATGTCCTTCAGTAGATGAATGGATACAAAAATTGTGGTACATATACACAATGGAATACTACTCAGCCACCAGAAACAATGACTTAACCAAATTCTTAAGAAAATGGTTGCATCTAGAGAATATCACCCTGAGTGAGATAACCCAGTCACAAAAGAACAGACATAATATGCAGTCACTGATAGTGGGATGCTAACCCCAGAGGCTTGCACTACCCCAGAAACAACTCACAGACTGTGTGAATTCCAAGAAAAAAAGCAAACAAAAAAAAGTCATGCTCAATCCTTACACACCAAGAATACATTGACAAATTCCGGGTTACACCCTGTATTACATGTACATACCATAAAAAAAACCATAAAAGAAAAAAAAAAGCCAAGCACTGACACAGTTGTATTTATATACATTTATGCAAAAATGTTTAAATTTTTTTTTATCTTTGTTTTTTAAAATAAAGTCTAAAAAAAAAAAAAAGACAAAATGGCAGCCTACAGATTGGGAAAGGATGTTTACCAATTCTACATCTGATAGAGCAGTAGTATCCAATATATACAAAAAACTCAGAAAGCTAGACTATAGAGAATTAAATAATCCTATTTAAAATGGGGAGACAGAGATGAACAAAGGATTTTGAGCTGAGGAACATCGAATGGCTGAGAGGAACCTAAAGAAATGCTCAACATCCCTAGTAATCAGGGAAATGCAAATCAAAACAACCCTGAGATTCTACCTTAGACAGTTAGAATGGCTAAGATAAAAAACTCAGGTGATAGCAGATTCTGTAGAGGATGTGGAGAAAACACTCCTCCACTGTTGGTGGTGTTGTAAGCTGATACAACCACTCTGGAAATCAATTTGGAAGTTCCTCAGAAAATTGAACATAGTACTACCTGACAACCCAGCTATCCCACTCCTGGGTATATACCCCAAATATGCTCCAATACATAACAAGGAAACATGTTCCACCATGATCATAGAAGCTTTATTTATAATAGCCAGAAGCTGGAAAGAACCCAGATGTCCATATACAGATGGATGGATTCAGAAAATGGGGTACATTTTCACAATGGAGTACTAGTCAGCTATTAGAAACAATGAGTTCATGAAATTCTTAGGAAAATGGAAGGAAACAGAGACTATCATCCTTAATGACGTAACTCAGTCACAAAAGAATACACATGGTATGCACTCACTGATAAGCAGATACTAGCCCCAGAAAGTTCTGAATACCCAAGAAACAATTCACAGTCCTAATGAAGCTCCAAAAGAAGGAAGGCCAAAATGGGGAGGCCTCAGTCTTTCTTAGAAAAGAGAACAAAACTCTCATGGAGGAAATGCAAGGTCAAATAGAGGAGCAGGGATTGAAGAAAAGATCACTCAGAAGCTGCCTCACCTGGGGATCCACCACATATGTATTCACCAAATCCAAGCACTGTAGCTGATCTCAAAAAGCAAGAACCAGGCAGCGATTCCCCCTCAGGGACTATGCTAGAGTCATATAGATACAGCTGAGCATGCTTGCAAATAACTATTGGTCTGAACTAGGGGATCACAATGAGGTTGCTAAAGAAAGGACCTAAGGAGCTGAAAGGGGTTGCAACCTCATGGGAAGATAACATTACCAACCAACCAAACCCATCAAAATCCCCATGGAGTAAAACACCAACCTTTGTGCAAACTTTGAGAGACCTATTGATTTAGTTGCATGTGTAGTTTGAGATAGCAGTGTCTGGCATCAATGTAAGAATTGGCTTTTGTTCCAGTGAAGGCACGTTTCTCAATGTAGGGGAATGACAAGGCAATGGGTTGGAGAGGGGGATCAGAAGGGAGTACACCTTTGTGAAGACAACTGTAGGGGGTGATGGGAGCTGGGCAGGATTAAAGGGTTAATTTAACATCTCAAATGTAAATACAGAGTATCTAATAAAAAGGAGAAAAAAATAAAAAAAAAAATATTTCAACTTAAAAATAAATAAATAAATAAATAAAACCCTAGGACAGCATAAACTATTCTCAACAATTCAAAAGGTTTCAGGAAATCACCATCCCTGACCTCAAGCTGTATTACAGATCAGTTGTGATAAAAACTGCATGGTATTGGTACAGAGACATGCAGTAGATCTTTGGAATCGAATTAAAGACCCCAAAATGACCCCACACATCTATGGTCACATGGTCTTTGAGAAAGGAAGTAAGAACATGAAATTGAAAAACTGCAGCCTATTCAATGAATGGTGCTGGTTCAACTGGCAGTCAGTGTGCAGAAGAACGCAAATCGATCCTTTCTTATCTTCTTGTACAAAGTTCAAGTGAGTCAAAGCCCTCCACATAAAACCAAGCACACTGAAACTAATAGAACAGAAAGTGAAGAATAGCTTAGAACACATAGACACAGGAGAAAATTTCCTGAACAGAACATTGATGGCTTATATTCTAAGATTAAGAATTGACAATTCAGACCTCATGAAATTTCAATGCTTCTGTAAGACAAAGGACACTGTCAAAAGGACAAAACTGCAACCAACAGATTGGGAAAAGATCTTTACCAAGAATCTATTTTCAATAAAAAATAATAAGATTTTCACTCTTTCTTTTCATCAGAATTCTACCACATTTGTTCCTTAACTTAATTTGTATCTTAAACTGGTTAATCTGATTACTTCAGGTCTTATTTTCTGATTGAAATAACATCTGCTTTTTCTGCTTTCCTGTTTCCACAGCTGTGTAACAACACCATTACTTAAAACATAAGCTCTATGTAACTATATTTTTGTCTGTGCATGTATATATAGTATCTACAATCTTTGTACATATGGTTATGTTATGGTTTGTATATGCTTGCCCTTGGGAATGTCATTACTTGGAAGGTTTTCCCTGTTGGAGTAAGTATGTTGCTGAGGTTGTGGGCTATAAGTCTCTCATTCTAGCTTCCTGGAAGGCACTATTCTACTAGCAACCTTCAGATGAAGATGTAGAACTCTCAGCTTCTCCTGCACCAGGACTGCCTGGATGCTGCCATGTTTCCTACCTTCATGACAATGGATTGAACCTCTGAACTTGTAAGCTAAACCTAACTTAACATTATATTCTTTTCTTTCATAAGACTTTGTGGTAAATAATTTAACTTGATTGCTCCAGGCAGTTTTTACCATATACTGATTGCTTCTGCATATAATCAAAAAATCTAGTATATAATTGAACATGTGTCCTTCTTTTATTTCTTACACACTAATATTGAGCCTTTTAGAAGAAACTGCCATCCTTGGTGCTTCAGCATTTAATCCAGTTGGCTGTCGTAATATTAAGTATTAACATTAGTAAGAAAGATCTTCCAACATTTGGAGATTTTCACCCTTTATAGTGTAGCCTATAATAATTACATCTCTGACATCTTATGAAATGAAATATTTCCTGGATTTTGTTATTGTTCATCAAAATCATAACAGGCCAGATTCCTTAGTTTTAGAAGTGTTCTAGGTATTAGAATACATATGCTAAAATAGAAACTGTTTTGGATACAGGAAAAAATAAACCTTCATATTAGACAAAAATCTCAGAATTCCCAAGATAAAATTAACAGATCATTTGAAGCTCAAGAAGAAGAAATACCAAAATGTAGATGCTACAATCCTTCTTAGAAAGGGAAACAAAATACTCACAGGAGGAAATATAGGGATAAAAAGTGGAACAGACTGAAAGAAAGGCCATCTAGAGACCTCTCCTCCGGGAGATCCATCCCAGATGCAGCCACCAAATCCATTCACTATTGCTGATGCCAAGACGTTCATGCTGACAGAATCCTAATATGGATATCTCCAGAAAGGCTTTGCCAGAGCCTTACTGATACAGATGAGGATGCTTAGATTTAACCATCAGACTGAGTTTGGGGACCACAGTGAAGGAGTTAGATAAGGAACTGAATGGGTTTGCAACCTCATAGGAAGAACAACAATAACAATTAACCAGACCCTCCAGAGTTCGAAGGGACTAAACAATCAACCAAAGAAGAGGGACCCATGGCTCCAGGTGCCTATGTAGCTAAAGAGAGGCCCTGATCCTGTGAAGGATCATTTCCCAAGTGTAGGGGAATGCCAGGATGTTGAGGTGACTGTGGGTGGGTAGGAGGGGAACTGTTCTCATAGAAACAGGAGGAAGGAGGATAGGAGAGGGAAAACCCGTGAAGGGAATAATATTTGAAATGTAAATAAATGAAATATCTAATAAGATGTAAGGAAATGAAGAGAGTTCCTAATGCTAAAAGCAAAGAACTCTTTCTAATTTCCTTCCAAAGTTTTCTTAATTTGTTTAACTTGCTAATTGCACCTTTTATCCTCATAATACTATTTTACCATTTTTATTGACATTTCAGTTATTTTTAATTGAAGTTTGGGAGCAAACACTATTTATAGCAATGGGATCCTCAAGATATTTATTGTATTAAAAACATACACTATGGATACTTACTCATAAAATAAGCTTGAGTTTTGTAAGGATTATGTACCAAATTTTAAAAAGGTGGCAGGAATGTCTTTTAAAAATAACATGAAAGGATGCTTACTCACAGCTTGCCAGCAGGAGCTTATTAGCTTAATCTCTGGTAAGGAGAAGGGCTACTGATCACTTCTAAGATCATCAGTCTTCTATTTACAATATAAAAATTATATTTTTTTAGCCTTACAAATAATACCTAGACAAAAACTGAGATTGTACGTTATAAAGAAAAGGAAGATATGTGTTAAATCATATAGGTAAAAAGGGCAATATAAAAAAGCAACAAATAATATAGGGCTTTAAGTCTACCCTGTTGTAATTCAAGATTTTTAATAACTACATTATAATTTAAAGTGGTATTGCCCTATGTTGGACATTGGGATAATATATAAATCTTCTCATATGAAATATTTTATTTTATGATTTTTTTAGAAATGCATATCTGGTATCAGTTTGAAAATATGTTTCCAAAAAACAAACTAAACAAAGAAAAGCATAGAGAGATCGAAGTGGAGATTTCTGGTTTTGGTTTCTATTTATTTATTTATTTTGAAACTCAGTTCCGTCATATAATGTTAGGGGAGACAGGTGAGTGGATGTTTTGCTGAAGCAGACAGATGAGATGCCAAGATGAGACATGATGCTTAAAATGAATATAAATATGACTCCACAGACAGTGGAAGGGGACTGTTACTGGTTCACCTTTCTCTGCCTAGTTACTCATCTTAGAAGATGCTATGATTCACTTTGTATGGTGTTGCTGATATTTGCTTGTTATGACTTCATAGAGAATAACACTCAACAAAAAACTTCTTTTTTCTGAGTGATATCTGGTATCTTCTTGTCACTTCTGTGAACTCAGGCTGATTGACAGAGCTTTGCAGTTTCTTCTGGATTGAACTGCCATTGCTGGTTCCTGAGTGGTGATTTCCCAGTGGACTGGACTGTGTTGCTGGATTATGCTTATATTTTGTGAGTAAGCTGGACTGATGAATAGTCCCAAAACAACATTTCTAACAGGTCCCAATCCTTGTTTCCTAATAACATTTCTTTTCCACTACCTCTGTTGGGTAGTGAGCTGTAAGGGAGGGTGAAGCATTTAATAACCCTTATTAAAGAGAGTTTGAAAAATAGTAGCCTACACAGAAGAACTGTGCTGGCGTTGGCCTCCTATATAACAGAAAGAACTTTACAGCTGCAGAGAATGTCTATCACAAGGCTTCTGAGAGAAGAAATAGAATATTGTGTAAACTAGGATGAGCAAGACTTGAAGATGCCCTTTAACATGAAAAAAAAAAAAAAAAAAAAGCAAGGCATGTAGTGTTTTTGGAAGATTCGTGAAATGCAATTGATACATGTTTAATTCCATTCAAAAGTGAAGCTACTGATTGAATAAAAAGTTTCATATGCAAGCAGCATCATGTTGTCAGCTTCTGTTTCTGGTTTTAACAGGCAAATCTCCTCATGTATCCAGGATTGTTTTTCATCAAAAGGAATAAATTTTAGGAAGATATTTTTCTGGATTAAATTCAAGGAATACAAAGCTGGAGAGTAACAATAAACCTACCTGCCTGGGGGGGGGAACTGCTTGACTGTCAGAGATTACTAAATAGATGCTCAGAAAATGTCCCCATAAAAATAGATCCAGCAGCAATCTTCTCCTTATATGTGCCAGTTTAAGCAACTCTTCTATTCTCCTGAAACTGCAAAAGAATGGTGGTAGGTGTTGAGTATTACTCTATAGAAATGTGAATTTTAAAGCCTATTACTGAAAGTCCTTGAGAGCATGAGAAAAAAATATGTTTCTAAATACCTCTTTTCAAATCTACTAATATATTCATCAACTATGTAAACATTTTGTACTATAACCAAAACTTTTTGAATGAGATTAGTTATGTATCACTTCCTTAAAAGTCAACACTAATAATGTGTTTCTGTAATTAAAATAACTTAAATAGTACTGCTAATGGTAACTTAAAACAAAATTGCAAAGATGTTGCAGGAACTCTAACAAATTGGTTCTAGGATTGATATTTTTCAAACGTTACCTATTTTCTAGAAAAGAATAATATTTTTGGTTTCCCATCCTATCACTGTGATATGTTCTCAGCATATTTCACTGAATTTTTAAATGAAATATCAGCATGTAGAAGAATGCAAATTGATCAATTCTCATCACCCTTTACAAAACTTAAGTCCAAGTGGATTAAGGACCTCCACATAAAACCAGATACACATTAATAGAAGAGAAAGTGGAGAAGAGCCTTGAACACGTAGGCACTGGAGAAATTTTCCTAAACAGAACACCAATGGCTTATGCTCTAAAATCAATAATTAACAAATGGGATCTTATAAATTTGCAAAGGTTATGTAAGGCAAAGGACACTGTCATTAAGTCAAACAGCAACTGAGAAAATGGAAAAAGAGCTTTGTCAATCCTATATCCCATAGTGGGCTAACTTCCAATATATACAAATACCTCAAGAAATTAGACTACTGAGAATCAAAAAAAACCCTTTAAAAATTGGGGACAGACCAAAACGAAAAATTCTCAATTGAGGAATATCAAATGCTAAAGAAATGGTCAATATCCTTAGTCATCAGTGAAATGCAAATCAAAACAATCCTGAGCTTCCACCTCATACCAGTTAGAATTGCTAAGATCAAAAACTCAAGGGACAGAGCATGTGCACAAGGATGTAGAGAAAGAGGAACACTGCCCCATTGCTGGTAGGATAGCAACCTGTACAACTATGGATATTGTTCTGGTGGGTTCTCAGAAAAATGGAAATAGTTTTACCTGTAGATTCAGCTATACCACTCCTTGTCATATACCCAAAAGATGCTCCAACATATAACAAAGACACATGCTCCACTATGTTCATAGCTGCCTTATTTATAATAGAAGCTGGAAAGAACCCAGATGTCTTTCAACAAAGGAATTGATACAGAAAATGTGGTACATTTATGCAATGGAGTACTACTTAGTTATTAAAAACAATGACTTCATTAAATTCTTAGGGAAATGGATGGAAATAGAAGGTATCATCCTAGTAACCCAGTCACAAAAGAACACACATGTATACCACACACTTATAAGTGCGTATTAGCCCAATAGCACTAAATACTCAAGATACAATTCACAGACCACATGAAGCTCAAAAATAAGGATGACCATAGTGTGGATGCTTCAGTCCTTTTTGGAAGGTGGAACAAAAATATTCTCAGGAGAAAATATGGAGACAGATTTGGCTAAGAGACTGAAGGGAAGGGCATCTAAATACTGCCTCACCTAGAGATCCAGAACATATACAGCCACCAAACCCGGACAAAATTGCTGATGCCAAGAAGTGCATCCTGACAGTAGCCTGATATAACTTTTTCCTGAGAGGCTCTGCCAGAGCATGAGAAATATAGAGGTGGATGCTCGCAGCCAACCATTGAACTGGAAACCTGGTCCGTATTGGAGGAGTTAGAGAAAGAATTGAAGGAGTTGAAGGGTTTTGCAACAACTTGTGTAATAACAACTACACCAACCAACCAGAGCTCACAGGCTCTAAGCCATTATCCAAAGAGTAGACATGGAGAGATCCATGGCTCCAGCTGCACATGTAGCAGAGGATGGCCTTGTCAAGCATCAATAGGAGGAGAAGCCCTTGGTCCTGCCAAGGTTCTATGCCCCAGTGTAGAGGCATGTCGGGGAAAGGGTGGAGTGACTGGATGGATGAACGTCCTCATAGAATCAGGTGTAGGGGAAGTAGGATATGGGGTATGGAGGGGAATCCAGGAAAGAGGATTACATTTGAAATGTAAATACAATATATCTAAAAAATCCAAATAAAAAATAAATATCAGGATATAAAGCTCAAGTGAGAGTTACTTAGTTCTAAACAGCTTTGCCATTCCTTTTGCTTTCTGAGCTCAAGATTCCAAGTTTGATTTACAAATCAAACAGAGTTTAGAGTACTTCGTTTTAAATATTGTCACTAGCAGATTGCTAACATTCTATGATATCGGCTCAGTGAGATAAAGCAATTTTATAGAATGTTCGTTTTGAAAAGACTCAGCACTTAAGTGGGTGGTTTTCTTTCTTCTTCCCCTGAGAATTCAATCTCCTGGTTTATGTGAAGAGACAATGCAGACAAGAGTTGCACAGATAGGAGAACGGAGTCAGAGGCAATGACTCAATAGCTCCAAGGATTATCGTGTTAGCTTGTCTACTATCTAAATTTAGGAAAATCTATTATTTTGTTTTAAAGGGCACATTGTTCTTATGCTTTCATAATGATCATGTCTGCAGTGAGTAAGCATTTGTCACGACAGAACTTCTAACATTATGTTTCATGCAAAAAAGAATATCCACCATAATAATTGCAGAATTGGGTAAAGCTAAGTAAGGTACATCATCTTTGACAACCGATCTCAACTATTTATAAGTAACATGCGCACAGCACATATAAATATACTACCTCTGTACTAGAAATATGAGAATCATAACCATAGTTCAAGGCATATAGTTCTTCTCACACCTCTTGATTCTAGAAACAAATATCCTTATTTTGAGACAAGTTTATCATTTTAGTTCAGTGACAGGCACTGATAAATATACTCATGGCATAGATAAATAATTTCCAAATAAGCTGAAACAATTAAGTTTATTTTCCAGATAAAATTCCAATTATTTTAGATAAGTCATTGGGATTAGAAACTAGATGTTGGGGCACACACTAATTGATTCATACCAATCAAGAGGGTAAGGAAGAATTATGACAATTTCAAGGCTTGTCTGGGCTTTGAAGCAAGGCCATGTCTTTATAATTTAAATGCACAACAAAACAAAGGAGAAGCGGGAAGAGAAGTTCAAGTTCTCTGCAGATAATTTCCTTCTGGTTTCCCTATATTTAACTTCAGGCCTTGTATCTCAAACCAAATAATCTGTAGATTATGGAAAATTAAAAGAAAATTAATTTTTAAAAGATACTTGAAATATAGAATATATTTTCCATAGTATATTTAACTTTCAATGTATTTAATATTGTGAAAAATGGCTACATAAGTATTTATCAAGAAATATATTCAGCAGCCATGATTTAAGTAGTGTGTCGACTTTTGTCACTACATCATAATTTCTTTCTGTCAATCTTCTTTCACTTAACCACTACATGTGCTCATCTGGGATTTGGGTTTGCAAGTTCAGCAATACTGATACTTTGAATAGGAAATTTGTATAATAAGAATTTTAGCTAGGAGAAACTCACATAAATGTGCAGCAATCTTTATCTGCCACTCTCCTGAAATTTCTAATTTTCTGACTTTTTTCTGCTAACATTCAGTTATAACTTTTGTCTTAGTTATAAGTGAAACATAACCCTTTAGCTATACTGCTAAATGTGGTGCTCTATTCAGGGTATCAAATGTTAACTTCTCTGCTTTCTTTTGCGAGGTCCTATAGTAGGTATAGAAGATGAGAATTAGAAGAGAGGAGCAAATTTCTTTCATAGATCATCTTTTTGCAAGCCACCTTCATACAGTACAAGAACTATTACATCTTCTAAGGTGCTCCCTTTATACTATTGAAAACTGCCTTGAGTAATTGGATGCCTTGTACTTGGAAATTAATGTATCCATAGTGACATGATAATAGGGAGTATTCCCAGCCTAGTCTTCAAAAGTCCATTGACCTATTAATCAGTTGAAGTCTGCAATTGTAATCCCCTGGCTTTTGAAGCTGAGTAATAGGGGTCGAGCTTTAAAAGAAAGGATAAAATAGATGACCGAGCTTTTAAAATATGTTTTTCTTTAATGCAATTTGGCAAATACTTTAAACCAAACTTATTTAGCTTCTGTGATCTTCCTGACTCTCTCATTTCCAAAACCGTTTACACAGGCTTCTAATTCACATAACTGGAGCTGGAGACATAGTTCACTCTGAAAAAGTCATGGTACAAAGCATGAATACTTGAGCTCAGATGCCCTGAATCCAAGAAAGCATTCACATCCAATGACGATGTGCCCCTATCTCAAGCACTAGGGGAAATGCTTGGGGCAGGGTATCCTAAGCTCCTCAGCGAGCAAGGCTACCCAAAATGATAGGTTTCTGATTAACTAGGAAATTTTGTCTCAAAACATGAAGGTAATCAGCTCTGCAAGTGCCACCCAATGTATGTCTCTGACATTAGAACACAAATATGTATATACCTACATCAATGAGTGCATGAGGCACACATACACAGCTTCACACACAAGCACAAATGATTTCATTGTTATTTATACACGTGAAAACTATTATTCTCAAGAAATTCTGAATCAGATAAATTCTAGGTAGAAGGTAAAGGGATGAAATACATAGTTCCTGCTTATGTAATTTGCCAAATAATGTAATGAGTTTATTATTTAGTCCTTCGTCACCCTTTTCTTTTAGAGGTAATTTCTGTAATCTCTAATACTTCATTATTTTTATATGAAATAAAATAAAATATTAAGCCTATTAAAACTATACCTATTGTCCAGCTATTCTAATGCTACACACCAATGTAAACATGTTTCATGATGTCAGAAAAGTACTAAATTTGAGGAAAGACTGACATAAATAACCTTAGCTGTAAGGTGAAGTTACTTGGTTGAGTTTTTCGTGTTGCACCCTGAAAATAAGGGTCAGAAACATAAGTAGCTATGCATACATTTTCACCTCCCAAAGGAATGCTAACTTTCACTAAGTAATTATGTTCTGTTCAGTCGTGTATTTACTTCTATGTTCACAGTTCTAAAAAAAGTACCAAGAAAATTAACTTAATGAAAAGTAAGTAAAGTTGGTGTAACATGACATGGTAACCATTTTTATAAAACATAGTTCTGGGAAATATTGCAGTGAAGATAGATTACTTCATTTTTCTTGGAACTTGTTATGATTAGGTCAAGAGAATCTTGGCTGTATCTAGTGTTACAATTTCACCACAGCACCTCAGTGAATTCATAACATCTCTTTTACTACACATTTTGACAGAAGGTAATTGTAATAAAATTAAAGTTATTTTTCTCTCAAAAATCCAAAGACACGTTTCTCACTAAACTGTCTTATTTCTGTTAAGCAAAGAAATGCCATTTGTGTTGTCAAGTTTATTTCCTCATTAGTAAGTGATGTGCAAAATGAAGGCTGTTAGGTTGCCTGAATCCTTTTTTCACAATTCTCAAATGTTCCATCAATCTGTTCCCTTACCATTGTTCTTTCCTTTATTTCATGTTCTCATTACTTCCTTTCTACTTATTCTTTGCCCCTTCTTTCTCTTGTGAGGCACATTCATCAGAAAAATATATCATAATTTCTGTGTTGTCAAAAGAGCAAGGACAGCACAAGATGAACTAGTTTTGCTGGGACTGGATGAAAACCACTGCTATTGTGCCACCACTGTAATTCCATGTTGATAAGACACAATCTGGAAATGGAAACGTTAATCCAGGATGCTCCAGGGCCTGTCATACAAGCCCCAGATTGAAGAACACACTACCATTCTATAATTGTTATGAGTATCCAACCTGGTTATTTACAAAATAGAAATATGGACGTGATAGGCACCTAGAACCTAGGACATATCTTTAACTTCTGATAGTAAAGACTGTCTCATAGAGGATGCTGGTGGGTGGAAGGGCAAGGTTTGAATGATAACAGAATGTTTCTGTTTATTAAATCTGGTGTTATATGTTACATATGTCATAAAATTATTAAACTTTCAAGCTTGTACTTATTAAGAGTACATGCCAATTCTTAATGTTCTGGGATAGATAAGTTACTTCTTATGAGCACACATCCTTCAATATGAGTGAAAGGATCTTCATTTTTATAGGTTAATAAATTTGGTGATGTATTTCAGTAGGTGCTATCCAATGGTAACATAGAATATTTACCAATTGACTTTGACTTTTCCTCTCTGCCAGCCATCATAATGTTCTTTCATTCATATTCTGTAATTCATATACGTTGCAATCATATGTGAAAAGAATTATGATGTTTGTTTAATAGAGGAGTATGTGTTGTTTTGGAGAACCAAATCATTTTGAACAGTTAAGAAGCAGAACAATATAAGAAGCAAACTCTGTTGTTCTGCAATCTTTAGCTGTTTTTTTTTTCTCCTTTCCCTCCTCCCCATGATCCACACTGTTCCACTAAGATTATATTGCTACTTAATCTCTGTTATTATTGTAGTATGATGTGATGTGATGTGGTGTGTGTGTGTGTGTGTGTGTGTGTGTGTGTGTGTGTGTGAATAGTTGTGCTTCCTAATACGGAAAGTGTATTTTACCTCTGGCACTATAGTATACATGCTGAACAGGTGTCAGGAGACCTTATCTTACCATTTTTATTGATCAGAATCACATGTTCCACTTCCAATAGATGTTTTCCCATGTTTCTACAATATGGTCCTGTGTTTTGGCAGGGTACTACTAAGCAGCTAGTTAAGTAAAGTTCACATAATAAATTACAATTGACTTTTTTTTCCATTTATTATTGGATATTCTCTGTATTTACATTTAAACGTTATACATTTTCCCCCCACTACTTCCCTCCTTCCCTCAACGTGCTCCCATGAAAGTGCTCCCTCTGCCAATCATCCTCTCCACCTCAGTGCCTTGGCTGGTTGATGATATGGTTCTTCCCATGAGGTTGCAATCTTTTCAGCTCCTTCAGTCCTTTCTCTAGCTCTTTCCTTGGGGGTCTCCATGTTTAGTCTGATGGTTAGCTGCAAGAATCCTCATTAAAGAAAGGCCTCAGTTTTTGTTTCTTTCTTTTTTCTTAAACTCTAATGAGTTGAGCTATGTCTGTCCTTAAAAGTCAGTGGTTCAAAACTTATAAGAAGGAACTTCTTTGATGGTCACATACCACCATGAATATCATGAATATCAGAAGTTTACATTCTGATGCAGAAGAATAGCAACATTACAGTTATGAAGTAGCAATGAAATAAGGTTATGGTTAGTGTTGACCACAACAGGAGAAACTGTATTAAAGGCACAGCATCAGAAATGTTGATGACCACAGTTATCAAGCATCTAGTTAATATTCTTGCACTTTTCTTCAATTATCATTGATGTCACAACATATCTCCTCCTGTCTCTTATGGTCTCATCACAGAGATTAAAAGTCAGTAGCATAAGTATAAACAATCTCTGAGACAGATCATTTCCTTCCTCTTTATGTGCTGATAATCCCCACGTTAATTAGCTCTTAGATGCTCATTACATTTTATTCACATAAGATTCAGGGTTCAGATCTATGCGATATGAACCAGCTTAGAGAAGTGAGGCTCAAGCTGACATCATATCATGCATGTGAAGTTATAGCTGAAAACAAAGGTTTGAAAGCCTTATTAACCAAAACCCAAAGCCATCGGCAAGAGAACTGGAGCACTCAACTGAACAAACATTTGCTTCATGTGCTTTCAAATAATCTATTGTTAAAGTCTGAAAAGTACAATGCCATCCAAATGAGGCTGAGACTGCAGCACAAGACAGAAGAGCAATTAGGGAGCCGAGTATTAGCAAGTATCACTCAGAAATAAATATTTACTGTCCTCTTTTCAGATGTGAGAAGTCCTGTTTCTACATATAGTTCTAATTGGATATAAACTGCTTCCTAAGTAGTCTAGTAAATCTTGGAGTCTCTTCTAACAGACAGCAGAATCACATTAGCTTGCTAAACTTTAACAATCATTAAACACATCAAAGTGAAGTAATTATCTAAAATTGAACAAGGGTATTTGTTGAGCTGTACCCGCCCCCGCTTGGTTGGGTCCTTTGCAAAAATATTAAGTGATTTGATGTTAAAAACCATTCCTGAAAGGTGGGTTCTTTGGATTTACAGCAGAATGATACTCCAGTATCATTGCTTTCCCTCTTGTTATTGAACTCTAATTTAACTCTATTATATGGTTTTTTAAATTTTCTTTAAATTAAGTAATGAAAGTAAGAATGATAAAACTCGGCAATAAGGAATGACTGTGTATTACTTCATTAATTTGTAGCTGTACAGTATTTTTACTCCAGTCATTTCAATTAAAAAAAAACCCTATTAATTAGTGCTTATTTGTAATGCCTTCCTTGTGGTTTGGATATGCTTAGCTCAGGAAGTAGCATTATTAGGTGTGGCATAGTTGAAGTGAGTCCTTGTTAGAGAAAATACTATTTTAGGTGTGGTCTTCATGGCTCCTAGCTCCCTAACTAGAAAGTCTTCTAGTTCCCTTGAGAACAAGATGTAGAAGTCTCAGCTTCATCTCCAGTTCCATGCCTACCTAGATACTACCATGCTTCCTACCTTGATGATAATGAACTGAACCTCTGAACTGGTTGGCTGGCCCTCAGTTAAATGTTGTCCTTCATAAGAGTTGCCTAGGTCATGGTGCCTTTTTACAGCAGTAAAATCGTAACTAAAACTGTATTATAAAATAAGTGAGAGGAAAAAAGCTGTGTACAAAATGCCTGCTTGGAAAAAATATGATACAATTTTGAGAACAATATTGCCTCTTCTCTTCATGCCCCGGCACAGTTGCTTGTGTGCAACCTCCTTTGCTTCTTAGACTCTGTGCACATGTGATCTGTAAAGATTTCAGTCCAGAGAACATAGGTATTGCCATTCACATTTTAGGCTTAATAAAATAACTTAGCCAAATGTGAGCATGGAGTTTACAATAAATGAGTCCTCATACCAGATATATTACATGGAAATTATTCTCTAATAAATATGCCCATTCATAAAATTCATCATACTTTCAGTTTTGACTGTACACACTAAACAAAACCAGCCTGTCAAAAAAAGTTTACTAATTTCTTTGCACACAGAGGCATTTTCTATGTGTAACATTGTTCTTTTATAGATTTTTATACTTTTATTTCTCTATTACTAGCTCCTTTTAAATATAATATAAATAATACAGATATCAATAGAAAATTTTATGACTTTTTTGTTTGCATAATGTCTTATATAAATCCACCTTTATTTCAAAACAATGAGTTTTTCTTTCTTAAGAATATAATGCAAATAGTCCTTATACTTCTAAGGCATGAGAAGTTTAAAGTGTTCTCAAAGTATTTATTGCATGATTCTCACCAGTGTAAGCTAATAATGATTCATGGACATATACAGCCCAAGTGACAGAGGATGAGAAGCAAATGTGGTGCATTATTTAGTTTATTAATAAAACAAAATGAAATAATAGATGATTTTAAAAGGAAGTCACCAATACGATGGAGACAAAGTTTCAGATGGGGAGTCTGGAACTCAAAGAATCAGAGAAGTAATGAATATTTAAACTTGGCATAGATTTTCAATAATTCAATAAAGAGTATAAGATGCTCTCAGAATATTAAAAATAATGCACACAAATAAGTGGTTTATATGCAACAAATGCTAAAGTGTTCTGTTTTATAATAATGAATGTTTTATGGTAAGAATAAATAAGAGAACAATATAGACCATGTTAACACAAATATATACTATTTTAGTTTTATTTTTAGATTAGCTCAATTACGTCAAATCCTCCCAACCTTTACTTCCTCCAAACCTTTCCAGATATCCTTTTTGCTCTATTTCAAAGTCATGGCCTCTTTATTAATTAATGATTGTTTACAGTTATACATGCCTATATGTAAATATATATCTATAAATACATATACTATTAAATATATTATTAATCAGAACAATATTTTTCCCATAGTCATAATCTAATCGCCATGAATTTAAATTATACCTTTACAATGCAAATATAAGAAACTAGCTAAGGAGAGAATCAAACTTGACTAAAAAGGGTAAAATAAAAACAGCAAATCTTGCAAGGTTACTGAAAACTACCATGCAAATAATTTCTACTGAATGTGAAAAATACTGACACGCTCAAATTCCAACCTGATAATAAAGTGAGCCTCAACCAACTTAAAAAAAAAGAAGCACGTAATTATGCCTACTTGAGTTGACAATGCAATGAGAAGTGTAAGAATTAGGGGCAATAATTAAAATATGACTTGAAGAAAATGAAGGTAGGAGTGTAAGCTAAATTCTCATCTACAAATTATACTCGGCTAAATAATGGGAAAAGGTCTCTTTCAAATGAGGTGCAGATCTGGACCAGAGAGATGGCTCAGGGGTGAGAGTACTTGCTGCTGTTGTAGAGGACCTGGCTCAGTTCCCAGCACTGATATGGGTGCTTGCTCACAGTCACTTTTAACAGCAATTTTGAGGGCTCAAACCCACGTTTCTGGCCTTTGATGCATCCTGTACACACATGGGGCAGATAAACTCATGACAGCACATAAAATTTATGAGATAAAGAAATGAATCAATTTTTAAAAGCTTACAATCTGTTATTTGTAGGTATAAGTTTGCCTTCCTCCAAGTCCAATTTGGATTAAGCATACTAGTGAAAATTTTGTCTTTAAACAAGATGAGTCTAAGAATCTTGTTAAAGGAGATTTGACTATGCTGCCTTTGATGCCTATTACTCATGTTCTTAAAGCCTGACAGGTTTTATGATGTACAGTTCCAGTTGTTTCAGGAAGGCTAAAGCAAAGCAGCTGGGATGCTTATTTCCATTTTAACTATAAGGACATAGATACCCAAACAGGAAGGCTAAATTCAGTTGCAGTTTCTTCCAATCTTCGGCATGCCCTGAAATTTCAAACACATAGCTGAAATCACAGTGTTATTAAGGTTGAGAACAGCATGACTTATGCATGCTTTCACGGTTATTTTAATTTTTTATGCCAATGGCTACATTGAACCCTTAAACATCCATAAATTTGTACTGGCTTAAAAATTGAAATGCAGCTAAATTTAGAAAATATATGTATCTTGACAAAGAGAAGCACTGGGAAATATAAAAGATCATTTTGTTTTTTATATAACCAATAAGTAAGGCTTACTCAAGGTTGAACTGGAATGTTTGTTAACTATAAGGATCTGGCATTTAGTTGAAAAAGACAGGAAAGAGAATTTTAGCACCACAATGCTATTTTTCCATAACTTTATTTTACACTAAAACCATGATCATCAGTGAGAAGACAAGGAAGGCCACAGAAACGAGGAAGTTTGTGAGATGTAAGAAAATTCTGTCTTCTATGAGGAATTTTCTGCCTTGAGGGGTATAGAACCTTGGGTTTGCTTCCTCCCCACTTCAGTGGTCCTTTTTCCCTTTTCTATCACTGCGGCTGGCACATAGCTTTTCTTCCTCATAACTCTGCTTACGGTCATATAGCTGTGTTCAGTCTGACCTCCTCTCAGAAACAGCAAGGGATATGTAGAGATTGCTAAATAGCCTGCAGATTCCCAAGTTTGTCAGACCACTTGGGCAAAAGAAAAGTAGTACAGTCTTGTGTTTGAATATGTTATTAATCACACCACAGGAGTTCAGGTCCATCCCTGCATCTGTGCCAGGTAGAGCTGACTTTTGATACAAGATTGATTGCCCATGGCCTTGAAAGTGCTGTCCTCCCAGTAATGACTCAAAGTAGAATCCCTAATTACAGTCTGCAGAGGCTGCGGTCCTGTCAGCAGAGGTATGTCATGAAGCCTTCACACAGCAACACCATTTTCTCAGATTCTATAGAAGGCAGTCAACCAAGGAATCAATTTACATTTTTGTTCCTAGGAAAGTTTTACAGAATTGTGATTTTATTATATTTTTAATTATTAAAATACGTTAAGTAGTACTCATTTTACATGAATCTAAGAGCCACTAAGAACTACTTCTAACTTGATATCAATGGATTTAATTTCATGTAATTCTTTTGGTAGTATAATTTCATTAAAATTTGAGCTTCTTTAGTCGGGAAGCATTCTCATGTGCAATGTTGGCAGCCAAACAAGCCAAGCTCTTGGTTCTTAAATCCTGAATTCTAAAACACCTTTTCTTTCAGTTTGATCCATATTTTTAAATTGTGGAATTATCTTATAACTGTAAGCCAAGTAGAATGTGTGTCTAGGAAGAATGCTTTTTGTTGTTGTTCATAAGCCAGAGAGATAATTTCTTCAAGGATGCTTGGAATTTGTCCCTTGCAGGAAAGCATGTGGTAAATTTAGCGGCGGTATTTGTATTCTGTACCTGTGTTCAGAAAGACAAGCTAAATTCGGATTTATAAAGTAAGTAAATAAATTCAGCCCACAATTGGCTTTCAGGAGGGCCTGCTTTCTCTCAGCAGCTGCTCCTTCTGGATGGTGCTTCTTTTGAATGAAAGAAATGAAGTGTGGGAAAGAAGAACACCCCACTGAGTTAACACACAGGTCTTTCTTTTTGAAGCATGTGAGAAGCATTGGAAGAGACATTTACACTTTCACTCTGTCACCTGGCCTGAAAGGGAAGGCTCTTCATACAGATGACAGGAATCCAGGAGCACCCACTTCTGAGACCAGTATGAGAAATCGCTGTTGCTATCTAGGGAAGATGCAATTGGCTTGCTCCAGCAACATTAAACAGGGATTGCACTTCGAAGGTTTCATCTCTAAAGTTAGACTGAAATATATGACATGTTCTAAATTTACAACAATGCACTTTCATGGGCAAGAATGGGCAAGTTACTTTCTGAGAATAAATCTCTGTCTTCAATACAGATTTTCCTAAAAAAGGGAGGCATGTCTCAGTTCACTTTGTCTACGGAAATTGGCACCAGATTCTAAGCACATATATCAAGGAGTCCCATGCCAATTTGAAGAACATAAGCAAAAAAAAGAAAGAAAAAAGAAAAAAGGAAAAAAAAATTCTTCCACCCTGAAATGCTGAGACAACATAGGAATCTGGAAAGAATTGTTGAATTCCACATCTCCAAAGCAAAGGGAAAAGTAGTTATGTTTCTGAAAATAGTTCCTTTCCTTTTGTATGAGATGTTCTATGAAAGAAATGAGAAAGCCCAGAGACTAAAAAGAATGGCAACATCAGAGAATAAAGGCACAGTTTGTGTTCTTAAGTACTCTGTACCCAGTGTTCAGAAAGGATCAAACATAATAATAGCAACATAAGTGTTTGCACATTATGTAACTCATTATTTTAACATGTCTCTGAAAAATCTGCTTCATGAACATTTGATTTAAAGAAGAAAATAAAAACTTATTTTAAACTTTTAAATATTCACTCACTAAGCTACTTTCTTATATATTTTTTTTAATTTTTGATATAAATAATAAAAAATAAGTAATACCTCATTCTCTACTTCAGACAGACTTCACTTTCATCATATTGTAAAAAAATAATCATTAACCAATGTAAGAAGGATGGGTGTCATAAACTCCTTATTAATGGAGTAAAGTATTCCTACTGGTTAACTTACCAAATTCTTTTAGGATTTGTTCAGTATTTGTTAGACAATATTTCATCCACTGAGCTTACAAATATTTGAAGAAATAAGTTCTCTGAAAAGTGTAGCTACTCCCTGAAAATATAGCATTGAATGGCACTTGACAATTTTAATTGATTTCTGTGACATTGTTGTGATTAATTTCTGAATGAGATAGTGACACATTTGGAGTCATTGTGATTTTGATCTGATTATGATAAACTAGAACTCTATCCTACTGGTTGGTCTGCTATTCTGAGAAGAGAAAATTATTTTCTCTCTCTTTTGTTAGACTGATAAATTAAGTAAACATGAAAGGCGTTTTCAGAGTAATGTGGGCTAAATGTACATTTATTTATAAAAATATCTATTGAAGATGAATTTATCAAATAAAAGGTTTTTTTAATGAATATTGCCTCTCAAATCTTGCATTGCATTCAATTAATTTTTGGTAGCATATATTATTTTATTGTATGAAAAAGTCATACATGTGTACAATATGTTTTTAATAAAATTGGACCCAATCTCTTTCCACTAAAAGTCTTTCTATATTCTTCCATATGTACAAGATATAAAATTATATATGTATCTACATATCAAATATTACACACACACACACACACACACACACACACACACATATATATATATATATATATATATATATATATATATATATATATATAATATAACACACACATATGAATGACACATGAAATCTTGCTAGCATTTCTACATGACCACATGATGGAGACCTTTTTTCCATTAAGGTTATTGTTCCCCAGATGATTCTACTTAGAAGTTGACTGCAACCAAGCACCACATCTGCGAATATTAACGCCCAGCATCATTAAATGTCACTCTTGCCAGCAGATAAAAGTATCTCTAATATTTATATATTACATAAAGCCTTGTTTGGAGACCAGTTCATTTTTCTCTCAGATGAAAATATTATTGAGGCTTATTTGGTATAATTTAGACACTTAGACTACATACATTGAAGACATGATACAAATATATTTTCTATACTTTAGAATCATTTTATAGTATTGAATTTCAATTTTGAAGGTCATCAAAGGAGTCAGTAAATTAAAAAAAGAAATGAATTAAGAATAATTAAGTCTATATCACAAGGACAAATGTTCTACTACGTTCATAGCAGCCTTATTTATAATAGCCAGAAGCTGGAAAGAACCCAGATGTCTCAACAGAAGAATGGATACAGAAGTTGTAGTACATTTACAGGATGGAATACTACTCGGGTATTAAAATCTATGACTACATGAAATTCTTAGGCAAATGGATGGAACTATAAAATATCATCCTGAGTGAGGTATCCCAGTCACAAAAGAACACACATGGTATGTTCTCACTGGTAAGCAGATACTATCCCAAAAACCCTGGAGAACCCAAGAAACAATTCACAAACCATATGAAGCTCAAAAAGAAAGAAGACCAAAGTGTGGATGTTTCAGTCCTTCTTAGAAGGGAGAACAAAATACTCACTCACAGGAGGAAATACAGAGACACAAAGGAAGGAAGAAAGGAGTAAAGAAAAAAATCACCCAGAGACTGCCTCACCTGGGAATCCATCCCTTATGCAGCCACCAAACCCACTAACTACAGCTGATTTCAAGAAATGCTTGCTGACAAGAGCCTGATGTAGATGTCTTCTGGGAGGCTCTCTCTACTAGAGCCTTACTGATAAGGATGCTTGAAGCTAACCATCAGACTGAGCATGGGAACCCATTGGAGGAGTTAGAGAAAGGACTAAAGGAGCTGAAGCGGTTTGCAACCCATAGGAAGAACAGCAGTATCAACCAACCAGAGTCTCCAGAGCTCCCACGGACTAAACCACCAGCCAATGAGTACATATGGCTCCAGCTGCATTTGTAGCAGAGGATGGCATGGTCTGACAAAGGAAGATCTTAGTTCTGTGAAGGCTCCTTTCCCCAGTGTTGATGGAGTTTAGATTGCGTGGGTGGGAGTGGCAGCATCTTCGTGGGAGCAAGGGGAAAGGGAATGGGATGAGAGAAGTGTAATCCTTGAAGATTTAAATCCTTGTAGGATTTAGCTGAGTACTAACACTATTTACAGTGAGTGAAATGTATTTAGTATGCATCCATTTCTATCAACTGGCACATTCAAAAAGAACTACAATGGATATGCAATGTTTTGCAAGTTCACCCACCTACAATTTACTAAGTTGTGACTCCAGATGTGAAAAATCACACATAAATGACATAAATTCTGGCATCAATGGCATTTTTTCTTATTATTTAGATGCACATTACTAGTCTGTAGCATGTTTCTCGTATTGTAAATTATGAAAATATGGAGATTCATAAGTTAACTGTCAAAATTTATTGAAATTAAATTGTTTAAAGTGAAAACAACAAGCCTCTGCAAAAATAAATGGCATCTTTATCATATCAAGTAAAGGGCACATTAATCTACTTTAACTAAGCATGAATCACTTAAGGAATGCAATTTAGTTTGTACAATTTTCTTTAAAAGAAGATATCCAATAGTTACTCATTGCTTATTTTGAAATGCATAAAACTAGATCTAAAATAAAAACATTTCTAAATTTCAAAATATTCATGCATCTTTATATGAGTTAACTTTATTTTTCTAAAGTTAATTTGGCTCTACAACTGCAATGTAAAAACAGTTATTGTGAAATGGAAAGTAAGTTTAGATTTGTAGTAGATTCTAAACTTCTAAAAATAATTCATACAGGTTTTTTTAAGTCCTCTTAATTCTAGGATCTCTGGTGTGATATTTACTCTATGGATGACTGTTTTGTTTTGGTGTATATTAATGAATTTTTTGACATATCTATTTTAGGATTTGGGTTAGTTTGAATTAAATATGAATGCAGTTCTATAAATGATACTAAATTTACAAGCAAGCACATTTCAGACATGAACATTAAATAATTATTACACGTGATTCATCAAATACTATAACTACTCTATTGTGATTAAAATAATAACACTGTTCAACTTAAGTTTACAAAATATACTCTGCAGACCCTTCAAAACCGAAGATAAAGCAATATTTGTACCGAGGGCTACTGTTTCTGTGTAATAAATTTTAACTTATGAAAGGAGTAAATTAAAGAAGACCATATTTAAATAAACTTTATGAAATAGAATGTACTTACTAAAAACATTTAGAGGAGGTTCACTAAATGTTATAATTCTTCACACTCAGTATCTTTGATCGTGGCATTGTCTATCCCATGAAAACTATCCAGAGGAATATGAGGAAGGTTACACTCAACTGCAAATCGTGTTAGTCAAAAACACCAGCAGGAACATTTTACTTCAATTAATTTACTTTGATAGTTTATTAATTTGATTGTATAAAATTGATACATTTTTATAGCAAATTTCAGGCTAGTTTTTAATAATACTGTGATTTGGTGTAGTTTGGTACTCAACTCTATAGTACTTATCCAATAAGAGTAAAGGGCTTCCACTTTTCATAGGTCATATTATGGGTACATTTCTCTCATTCTGAATTTTTCTTAATATACTTCCTACTTATTCTTTCTTCCACTCCCATGTCTCTGTAACCACTTAAAACTTGATCTATAGTGCCCCGGGCCCTTTTCATTCTTATCCATGGGCTCTACCATTTCCATGTGTATATTGTAAGATCATAGGGAAAGGAAGGGAAAAACATGTTACAAAATGGAAAATAATATTTTTTAGTCAATTTTGTTAAGTTGATTTCTTATTATTTGTCATGTATAATTGTCAGATTGAGAAAATTTTTCAGTAGTATGTCTTGTAAACTAATACACAAAAGCATAGATACAATTTTAATTTTTTATTTTTTAAATTTTAAAAACAATATTTTTATAAAAACAGAGCTATGGGTACAGATTTTTAAAAGCATTTTGGCACAAAATTATATGAATATATTTTTTTTCAGTACTTGATTTTTTTTAATTTAATAAATAAGATTTCTATTGGCTCAAACCATTAACAACAACAACAAAAGACCAAAAAGGTCAAGATAATTTGTTATTCTAGAAAGATTTAAAAAAAGAGATGATATCAGAAGATAGAAAGATCTTCAGCAGTCATGGATTGTTAGAATTAACAGAGAAAGATGGCGGTCCTATTAAAAGCAATCTAGATTCCATACTGTCCCCATTAAAATTCCATCAAGTCTTTACAGATTTTGAAAGGATAATTCTCAATGCCTTGTGCAAAAACAAAACAAAACAAAACAAACAACCAAACAGGTTTGGTAAAACACTATTAGTAATAAAAGAATTGCAGTAGATATCACTATTCCTGATTTTGATTTGTACAGCTGAGCTGTAATAATAAAAACAGCATGATATTGACATAAACATGACATACTGAGCAATGGAATTGAATTAAAGACACAGACATCAGCCCACATAAACATGAACATCTGAATTTTTTTAAATAAAAATTCAGAACTATACACTGAAGAAAATTAAACATCTTCAACAAATGGTTCTAGTCAAACTGAATGTTTGCATGTATAAGAACACAAATAGAGTCATTTTTCTTACCCTGCACAAACATTAAGTCCAGGTGAATCAAGCACATTAACTTAAAAACAGACACATTGAACCTGATAGAGAAAAAGTATAGAGAACAGCCTGAACGAATTGGTACAGGCACTAAGACTGACAACTAATAAATGTGACTACATGAAATTTCCCATCTTCTTTAAGGAAAGAACACTGTCCATTAAACAAAGAAGCAGCCTAGAGGATGGAGAAAGGTATTTACCATTATATATGAGAGAGGTCTAATATGCAAACTATATAGAGACCTCATGAAATTAGATATCAGAAAAATAATTATACAATAAGGTACAGAAATTTATCAATATAGAAATATCAAATGTCCAAGAAACACAGAAATGTTCAATATCCTGAGCCACAAAGGAAACACAAATGTTGAGATTCTATCTTACACTTTTAGGAATCAATAAAATAAACATGGCAAGAGACAGCTCTTGCTAGCAAGGTTGTGGAGCAAAGGGAAACTCCTCCACTGCCAAGACAAGAACAAACTTACACAGCCATTATGGAAGTCAGAAGGCCAGCTACTCAAAAAATTAGAAATTGATCTTTCTACCTCATGACCCAGCTATACTACTCTTGGGCATATATTCAAAGACCCTCCATCTAACCACAAGGACACTTGCTCAACTATGTTTATTCAATATTTATTCATATTAGCCACCCACTGAAAACCAATGTGATGTCCTTAAATTGAATGACAAATAAAGAAAATAGGGTACTTTTACATGGTGAAGTATGACTCAGGTACTAAAATAAATAAATAAATAAATAAACAAACAAACAAATAAATAAATAAATAAATAAAATTAAATTATGATGCAGGCAAATGGATGGGACTGGGAAGACTAAAGTGTGGGTGCTTCAGTCCTTAGAAGGGGGAACAAAATACTCACAGGAGGTAGAGGGTAGAAGGGACTTGGGATAACGAGAGGAGGGAGAGGGGAAGAGGGGGAGCAGAATCAGAAGACAGGGATGATATGCAGAGGGTAGAAAATTGAACAGAGGTATGTAGCAATGTGGGATGAGGACCTGGGGTTAGCCTCTAGCAAGTCTCAGATGTTGGGAAAGCAAAGGGCTTCCAGGACCCAACAGGGAGAGATTAGCTGAAATGCTCAACAAAGGGGAGGGAGAACTTGGAGAGACCATATGCAAAGGTTAGGCAAGGCCCCCACTAGGTAGATAGGACCCCCTGCTTGTCTCCAAATTTTTAACCCAAAATGATTCTTGTCTAAAGGAAACACAGAGACAATGTGTGGAGCAGAGAGAGAAGGAATGGCCATCCAGAGATTGCCCCACCTGGAGATCTCCATTTTATATACAATCACCAAACCCAGACACTGTTGTGGATGCCAATACGTGCCTGGTGACAGGAGCCTGATATAGCTGTCTCCCGAGAGGCTCTGCCAGAGCCTGACAAATACAGAGGTGGATGTTCTCAGCCAATCATTGGACTGATCACAGAATCCCCAAATGGAGAAGTTAGAGAAAGGACATCAGGAACTGAAGGAGTTTGCAACCATAGGATAAACAACAGTATTAACCAAATAGACACCCCCAGAGCTCTTAGGGACTAAACCGTCAACCAAAGGGTACACACAGAGAGACCCGTGGCCCCAACTGCATTTTCGCACAGGATGGCATCAATGAGAGGAGAGGCTGTTGGTCCTGTGAAAGTTCTATGCCCCTGTGTAAGGGAATACCAGGGAAGTGAAATGAGAATGGAGAGGTGGGTGGGGGAGCACCCTCATAGTAGCAGGGGAAGGGAAAATGGGATTGGGGGTTTGCAGAGGGAATGACATTTGAAATGCAAATAAATAAAATATCCAATAAAAATTAAAGCTATCATTCTGAGTGAAGCAATCCATGCTCGTAAATATAAGTATGTTATTTGTTAGTAAGTGGATATTTGCAGTTAATGAAATGATATTCAAGCTAGAATCCACACACTCAGAGAGTTTAGGTAAGCAGGAGAGCTCTCAGTTACATCCCTCAGAAGGTAAAAAAAAAAAAAAAAAAAAAAAACAAACAAACAAACAAACAAACAAAAAACCCAAAAAATTACATGAAGACTAGGTGTGTGTGGCAACCAAACAGGCAGGATCAGGTGGAGTGGGAGGGGGAGATGACTCTGAGGTAAGACTGCTGAGATTAGGGAACTAGGGAATGTGTGAAAAGCTAATTAATAGAAACTTCCCTAATGAGGACTCTTGTAAAGGAGATATGGAGTCTGAGCTGGGTATCTTTTGTAGTCAGGCACAGCTTGCAAGAGTAGGACATGGTTGCACTTGGCTATGTTGTTCTTAGGAGGTCCTCTGGAGATCAATAAACAAACCAGTCAGATGCTGGGACAGAATGTTACACTTTGAAAAACTGACAGCAGAGCCCAAAATGCCAAGAAAGTCATCTGCAGATCTCATTGAACACAAAGAGATGGAGCTGGTGTCTGCATGGAGACTTCATCCAGATGGTCTAGTCTTTGGGGGAAGAGAATGCACTCTGTAGACTAATAAAAGAGAAACCTCTACACCAACCCAGCCACTATCCATCCACTTTCAATTCATTCTGCTTGGAAGATATTCTGGGGCTTTGGTGTTTCAGAACTTGTGGGAATGGGAAACTAGTTTTGGTTTAGCTAGAGGCCTAGACCAGGAAGGGAAGCCCATGACCTGAGACTGCATAGCCCAGGGCTTGTAGGTAGATCCAAACAGAAATGGAAATTAAATCAACAATATCATTCTTAATGGCATTCTGTTATGTTCATAGACCAGTGCTTCTGTAATAGTCATTGTCAGAAAGGTTTCCTCAGGAAACATATAGAAGCAGGTACAGAGACCCACAACCAGACATTATGGAGAAAGAAGGTCTAAAGTGAAGTTCTCCATCAGGTCTCTCCCCTTTAAAGACTGGAAAACTCCATGGAAAAAGAAGAGGAAAGACTTGTGCAGTAGGAGTCAGAGGGATGGGGGATGCGAGGACAACAGGTCAGGTTAACTCAGCAGTGCTCACATGGGTACAGTGACTGAAGCAAGCATGAGACCTCCAAATTCCTGTTCCATGTCCTATGCATATGTCCTAGGGGCTTGATATTCTTGTAAGAGTCCTACCAGTGTGGGTAAATCTGTCTTTGACTCATTGTGCCTGCTCTTGGGACATTTTTCCTCTCTTGGGTTGCCTGGTTCATCTTCCATATGAGGATTTTGGCCTTGTCTTATTGTATCTTGTTTTGTCCTTTTGACTGTTGCTGTCCATTGGATGTCAGCTCTTTTCCGAAGAAGATTTAGAAGGTCATGGATCTGAGGAAGAGGGAAGTTGTGAGTGAGCTGGGAGGAGAAGAGGGAGGGAAAATTGTGGTGAGGATATACTGTAACAGAAAACAGTGTTTGCAGTGAAAAATAAATATACTTATGTATCCAATATGTCTTTAAACTTGGTGAAATGAACATTGAGTGACTAGATCACTTCCTTGGCTTAGTGCATCTCAATACAGGAAATGAGCCAGTAATATGTGTGCTGAGTTGCTTCTTAAAATGTAATCATTGTTTATTCTGAGAAGTTTTATACATTATTATTTGATAATAGTCTGCTCTTCTCAAGCTCTTCCATCTCCTCTCAGGATTTCTAACCACGTCATGTAGTCTATGGCTCTCTCCCTCTCTCTTTTCTTTTTCTCTGTCTATCTCTTCCTATAAGTCTCTTTCTCTGCCCTTCTTTCCCCTTCTCCCTTTATTTCTTACACTTCTTCTCTTTATCTTTCTGTCACTTTATGCTCATAACTTTTGCTCCCTTTCTCCTTCAATCTTACTTTTTCTTCAATCTCCATCTCTTTCTATCTCAATCACATAAAACATGAGAATAAAAACAAAGAAACAAACAAAAGCATATAATATATATATACATATATATATACATACATATATATATTTATTAAAAAAATAACAAATGCTATGAAACCCCAAAACAAACAAATAAGCAAACATACAAAAACCACAAACTCTGGTTAATGTTACCCAACAACTCCTGGTCTTGAGTGTTTCCCTGGAGTGTTTTTGATACACAGTTACACTCCACTGGAGAAAACTGATATTCCCATTATAGAAGGGATCTATTGCAGATAGCTTCTTGGTTAGTCCTAGACCCTTGTGTTTACTTTCACTTTCCAATGCTGCGATTTTGTTTGATTTCAACCTGTGTGTACAGATCTTGTATACACTGCTCCTTTCTCTGAATTCATATACATTTCTGAATTGTGTCTGTAAGTTGCTGGAATCTTGGAATCTCCCATCATTCTTGGCTTTTACACTCTTTCAATGGCTTCCTATTCATAAGCACCTAATACTTGAGCAGAGGATTTTGATAAAGTTATCCCAGTTAGGTCTGGGAGTTCAAAAGTCTCAGTTTCTGCAAACTGTCCAATTGCAGGTCTGTGTCAACTATTTTCTATTGCAAGAAAAACCTTCTCTGACAAGGGTTAACTGATGTCTGACCAATGGAATAACAGTATACCATCAGGACTCATTCACATCTTTCTTTGTCAGAGTAATCATAGCAGTTTGTCTTTAGTATCTTATCTAGTCTCCAGGTTTTGGCCACTTCATTTGTGGTGATGATAGGTTCCATCCCATGGACTGAGTCTTAAATGTAATCAAAGACGGGCTTGCTGATTCTATGATATTTATCCAACTAGTGCACTAGTATATCTTGCTTAAAAGTTGCCTGTTCAGGCCACAGATTATATGTCTCAGTGAAAGTAATAATTATGTATCTCGTTCTGTGGAGTAGAATTATATTCTAGCACCATGAACAATGGTAAGTACAGGTGAACCTTCTTTTTGGGCAAAATTTTCATTTTGCCACACTGATGACATAATCATTGTGAACTACATAATAGGGCCTTACTCTCAGGTTGTGAAGACTAACCAAAAGCCTTGGTAATAAGCTATACTATTATTGGTGGGGAGAGGATATGAGACCTTTTGGCCAACAACTTAAAAAATATGCAATCGAGATAGAGAACTGTCTCCCTCTTATATGGTTATAACATTTAAATTTTTTTCTTATATTTATATATTTTAGGAATCTTCTACAGAATTAAATTTCCATATGACTTTGCAATAGGATCCTAGGTTAGCTATTCTGCCCCTATTCCTGCTTTACATTTCCTTTCCATCTTTTCTTATACAATTCTAGTGTTTCAATTATACATTATATTATGTTTTATAAATAAATAATATTAATAAAATCTCCTCCTTCCCTTGTAAATTTCTAGCTACCTAACTTATAAAATAACCTCTGATTATTTCTCTTGAAGCATACATGAACTTTAAAATTTAACACCCACACATGAGCAAAAACTAGAAATATTTTTCTTTTTGATTTTGTGCTACTTTCACACTGAATGATTTTTATAGTGTCATCAATTTACTTCTTAAATTTATATTTGATTTGTCAACATATGAATAATGCTCCACAGTGTAAATATACTATAGGTTTATTACTTATTTATGACCTGAAGGGCTTTTTTGAATCTCTTTCTACTTTGAATAGAGCAACAATGAACAAAAATAATTATATTTTTAGTAAGATAATTTGGGTCTGTAATTTTGGTCTATGCTACAACTTGCAATTGCTGTATCATATAGATCAATTTTTAGGATTTTTGACAAGATCCTATACTTCTTTATGATAAAAGTCCCACAGATTTAAAGATATATGGATTAGCTCAATAAAATAAAACCAGTTCACAGCAAGTCTACAGCTACCAGTAACTTCAACCAAAATTATCAATGTTACCGATCTATATATCAATTTAATATAGTACTTGAAATTTTAACACAAACAATAAAACAAGTGAAAGAGGTTAATGAAGAGATCAAATAATCTTCATCTGTGAATTATTTGATCATACACAGAAATATACTGAATACCCAACTTAGATAATTCTACAATTGATAACTCTCAGAAAGTATGATGATAAAAATAAACACCACACCACAAATACACACACACACAGAGGTGGGGTGGGAGAGAGGGGGATAGGGAGACAAAGAGAAAATGAGAGTGAGAGAGAGAGAGAGAGAGAGAGAGAGAGAGAGAGAGAGAGAGAGGGAGGGAGGGAGAAGGTAGGAGGGAGGGATAGAGACAGAAAAAAAAAAAACAACAAATCAACGGCAACAAAAGCAAAACTATAGTATCCTTCAAAAATACAAGTGACAAAAAAAATCATGAGGAAGAAGATAAATGGTAACAAAAATATCAGGAAAAGAATACCATTTAAATTACAAGGCAATTGGCACGTGGATCATTGGAATAGAATACAAGATCCAGAAATGAGCCCTCACATATATGGTCACCTGATTTTGGACAAAGGAGCTGTAAACATTCAATGGAAAAAGGACAGCCTATTCAACTAATGGTGCTGGTCCAACTGGCACTCAACATGCAATAGAATGAAAATAGACCTTTTCTTATCTCCTTTTACAAAGCTCAAGTGTAAGTGGATCAAAGATCTCCACATTAAACCAGATACACTGAAACTATAAGATGAGAAAGTAGGGAAAACCTTAGAACACATAGGCACAGGAGAAAATTTTCTGAACAAAACCCCAATGGCTCAAGCTCTAAGGTCAAAGATTAACAAGTGGGACTTAATGAGATTGCAAAATTTCTGTAAGGCTAAGGACATTGTCAAGAAAACAAAACGGCAGCCAACAGAATGGGAAAAGATATTTACCAACTCCACATCAGATAGAGGCCTAATATCCAAGGTATACAAAGAACTCAAAAAGCTAGACACCAGAGAATCAAACAACCCTATTAAAACATGGGGTACAGAGCTAAACAAAACGTTCTCAATTGAGGAATATTGAATGGCTGAGAAACATCTAAGGAAGTACTCGACATCCTTAGCCATCAGGGAAATACAAATAAAAACAACCCTGAGATTCCACCTCACACCAGTGAGATTGGACAAGATCCAAAACTCAGATAACAGCAGATGCTGGCGACGTTTCAGAGAATGTGGAACACTTCTCCACTGTTGGTGGGGTTGTAAACTGATACAACCACTCTGGAAATCAGTCTGGCAATACCTCAGAAAATTGGACATAGTACTACCTGAAGACCCAGCTATTCCACTTCTGCGCATATACCCCAGAGACACTCCAATATACAACAAAGATACGTGCACCACAATATTCATAGTAGCTCTATTTATAATAACCAGAAGCTGGAAAGAACCCAGATGTCCTTCAGTATATGAATGGATACAAAAATTGTGGTACATTTACACAATGGAATACTACTCAGCCATCAAAAACAATGAGTTAACCAAATTCTTAAAAAAATGGTTGCATCTAGAGAATATCATCCTGAGTGAGATAACCCAGTCACAAAAGAACAGACATAATATGCAGTCACTGATAGTGGGATGCTAACCCCAGAGGCTCAGACTGCCCCAGAAACAACTCCAAGACTGTGTGAAGTTCAAGAAAAAAACAAAACAAAACAAAACAAAACAAAACAAAAACCGTCATGCTCAATCCTTACACACCAAGAACACGTTGACAAATTCCTGGTTACACCCTGTATTACATGTACTTTTTGCTTATTGTAAATAGTAATACCTCAATGCAGAGTATAAAATCTTAAAAAAAAAAAAGAAAAAAAAAAAAAAGCCAAGCACTGACACAATTGTATTTGTATACATTGATGCAAAAATGTTTAATTTTTTTCTGTTTTCTTTGTTTTTTTTAAAATAAAGTTTAAAAAAATTAATAAAAAAAGAAAAAAACGAAAAACAAAAAAAAAATAGTCTGGGATAATGCTATACAAGTACATGAAAGTTTGCATACTATAGGTTTTAAGACACTGACAAAATAAATGGAAGAAGATATCAGAAGTTAGAATGATTTTCCACCACTAGCTATCACCAGGATTAATAGTGTAAAGGGATTTTAAACAGCAGCATGTCTTCTCTGGCAAGAGATCACATCTAAAATGACTAGATTCTTGTGACTCAGTGAGAATGCATACTTGCATACCTGCCATTCCTTTTTAACACTTTATAATCATTATTCAGACAGTCATACATTTCAGTAACTGCTCAAATTCTGATATCCAGATTTAAGCATGTAAGCATGTGACTTAAAATATAAAATAAATCTATTCATAATATGCTATACTACCAACATTAAATAGCAATTACATTGGAGCCTAAGTCAAATAGAAAGCCTGTAGCAGAGTAAAGAAACACCTTTATTTGATTATACATGCCAATCACCTTTCTGCATACAGATCACATCACTTTAATTTTTAAGTAACTTGGGCTTTGGAAGTCACCTCACCCAAGCAAGGGCTTATCATGGTTTGAGAATGAAAAGTCGTGATTAAGGTTTGTTTTCTCTTTATGTATATTTTAAATGACACAGCAGAAGGGAATGTAATCTAGAAGAACAACCCCTTAAGCAGTAGCTTGTGATAAACTTCTTTAGGAATGTATCATTTCCATCACTAATAAAACAGGTGAAATGTATTATATCACCTTGTAATAATGGCTGAGGAAATACAATGCAAAGGCATCATAATTAGTTCTCTTCATAAAGCTAGACAGACCGACTTGTAACTAACTGTTTTCTTTCAGTTAAATACAGAATTTAATTCCACAGCTTAATATTGAAGAGTTATACAACACATGCATATCAATCCAATGTACACATCTATTATCAGTTACACAAGATGTGGCCTAAAAGATGCTAGGGAACTTCTTAAATTTTTACAAGACTTCATTTTCATCTTGAACTTTAAAGTCATCATACATACAGGGCCATGTCAGAGCTTTTTATATTTGTGTCTATTCTTCATTTACCTTTTAAAACACTACTACTATAGTTGAATATGAAAACAAAATCAAAAGCCAAGTAGTAAGAATATTATGATTATAATCCTTCCTACATTCACTACTGCACACAGAATGTTGAAGATAGACTGGCCCTTTAAGAGGTCTGATGGTGAACACTTCCCCTGGAGTAATGTTCATCATTGTCATAGGGTTCTCCATTATAATGATGCTGTCTTTCCTGATTTGAATCAAAATTTTAGAAATTCATATGGATAAAGTCATGAAATACAGTCATAATATAACATTCCACAGAGGAGGAAACGAAGAACCAAAAATTAGTATCATTATGCTAGATCAGGCCCATGCTGTTTTTACATGCCAAGGAAAAGACCTCTTTGTGTGTACAGACATGCAGCTGGTTGAAGCATTGTGCAGCTTCCCAAAGCCAATATTTATTCATGGCAACTGAGCAATAGTCACCTCCTCTCATCCAGATCAAACTGTGTAGCATTGGGATACAAAATGTATGCAAAATGAAGGTATGCCCTTGGCCATATGGAAAGGGATGTCTAATCATTGAGTTTGAAGTAAACTTTCCTAAAAATGGCTTTCTCTTTCTTGATAAACTCCCTTTGCTGGGAAAAAAAAAAAAAAAAAACTTCTTTCTGAAAGGAAGGAAGTAGAAGACACTAGTGAAATGGATCAGGTATAACTGGTGAACTTTGACCCACCATACATCTTTTTAATTCAAACAATGAGGGTAATGTTAATTTGTAGGTGGAAGCAGCTAGCTAGTTGAGGGCCACACATAGTGATGAATTAGAGAGAGATTTGACAGAATGAATCAGAATTGTAATGTGCTCCACTTCCAAGAAATCAGAGATAGTTAAAAGAGGCAACATAAGAAAACATGATGGGGGAGGGGGAGGAGGAAAAGGCAGAGGTGGAGGAGGAATTAGATGAGGGAGAAGAGGAAGTGTAGGAGAAAGAAGAAGAGGAGACAACAGTTTAACCTGAACAATTTACAGAGACAGGTTTCAGATGAAGACAGAAAATAAAAAGAAGCCAGAAAATTAGAATAGAATGCCGGAGTTAATTGAGGCAAAGCAGTACAATTCAGTCAAAAGCTGAGAGAATCCAGTTTGAATCAGTAAGCTTGAAGAATAGTTTGTTACAGAACAGCTGAGTTGAAACACCCAGTCAGAACTCAGAAAGAAACTAGAAGTCTCTAAGACTACAATTACATCTGGCAAATAAATGTTTTTTTAAAAAAAAACATTGTAACAATGTTCATTCTTATAAAAACAATCTGCAAATTCAACCCAATTGTCATCATTATTTACAAACATTGAACAAAAAAACTTCTAAATTCATATATAAACACAAAATATTCATGATAGCCTAAAAAATTCATAGGACCTGTGGGCTGTATAATCATCTCAGATTGAAGCTGAAATGGAGAGTCATACATACATAGTATTGACATGAAAAAAAATTGGTCAACAGAATACAAGTGATGACAAATGGTGACTCAGATATATTTGCACACATATACAGGCATTCAATTTTGTGAAAAAAACTCAAACATACACACTAGAGTTAAGACAGCGTCTTATACAAATGGAGCTGTTCAAGCTTAGTACTTCTATATAGTATTACTTGTTTAAACATCTCCATTTATAATCTTTTTAATATATCAAATAGTTTATATTTGAATTGTGTACATAGAATCGGTTCAAAATCTTACAGTTATAAAATAGCATGTTTCCTTAGATACCTTTAAATTAACGGCTGATATATTTATCAGATTTTATTTTGAATTGTCAGCTTCATTTAAACACCTTTTCATTCATGACTTTTTTTTTCTAACATGTAATTGATTTAGAATATTGTATGGGCTAATACTTCATAAAGCATTTACTCAATATTATCAGTATAAATAGTATTTCAATATGTCACACTAGTAAAATTATACCAGAAGAGTCTATGCTTCACAATTTATGATTTTCTTTTTATTTTAGAAACAATTATATGAGCACTTCATTTAAATTTTTATCTGTGAAAGGAAATATTAACCTCAATCCATGTGGATTAGCAGCAGCAGAGCTGAGAAAGCTGAAGTAGACTGTCACTCTGCATACATTAATTTACTGTGTTGACCCCTCCAAACAATACATGATTATAGGTATAATAAATAATCAAAATTATGATGTACTTTTACAAAGATTCCTGATTGAGCCCTGGCACATTGGCCAATGCCACATTTTGGTAGTCAGCAATCAACCTCAAATAATTTGAACACCCAATCACTTTGAACACTAAGAACTGTGGCAGGTATTTTAATGATAACCAAGATGTTTTTCTGATAGCCAAATTCCATTGATTTGAGTTATTGTTTAAATCTGTTTGGGAGACATATATCAAACCAAAAATAATCTATCCATAATTCTAACTCACTTGAATTCAATCTCCTAATATCATGAGTTAGAAATATACCAACACTAGCAAGGTGGCTGCCCAATAGGAAGTAATGTAGAAATATCTAAATAATATTTAATAATTATACAGCATGGTCATAATAGAAAATACTTTTGTAAAGTGTTGTGCTCAAATTATAACACACAGAATCATGGTTAAATAACTTCAATAAATAACAAATGTATTGTGTTATTTTGTACATTCTTGAAAAATATACTGTATTTCAAAACCAAAGCAAAAAAAAAGTTTGAAGGTCCTCATATTTATAAACTTCATATATATTTACAACTTAAACCCCTCTTCAATATGTTCTGTGGAAATCTAACTGCTCATCAACACAGGGAGCGTCGTGTGAAGTCTCAGCAGCCACACTGTACAGGTGGTAGTGACAAATACTCCCAGAGCCGTGGAATTGAAATCCTCATAAGTGAACCTTACTGATTTAATATACAATGCCACATAAAAGCTTGATGACATTTCTTACTGTCTCATATACAGGCACAAGAGCAAGAAAAAAATGAATTGCCTTTATCAGGAAAAACTAGCAAATAAAACATCTAGCCACATCTATGTGTCCTGAATCTTGCCTCTCGCCGTTAATCTAGAGCTGTTGTGGGGAAGGTGTTTGCAGGTTATGCATTGCTCCAGATGACAAGAGATGATTTCATCCATTATGAAAAGAAATTCTTGTTACCATTCTCTAAAGTGTCTGTTATTTCATGCACACTCTGACAGATATTACTTGAGGGGATCTTTTTACATTTTGTATGATTCTGCTTGATTTTTCTGATACCTAAAAGTTTTCCACACTTAACTAACACTCTGGATTCCTCTGATCACTACAAGGCAAAGAATAAATGATATGATTTTAATTAATTATTTTCTAGGCCCCAATCTTCTCAGAACTCCTACATGGTTGGTGACACTGAATACTCAGCCATGAAAGAGCAGTGTTTCTTATGAAAATGTATGTTAGACCTGTACCCAACACTCAATTGGCATTCTCACACTTATGATCAAAGCGATATTTTATACTATATATAAAAATAGGTATACTCAGATTATAATAAATATGTGTTGATGCATTTTTGTGTAATTTTTTCTTATTTTCTTTTATCCTTGCTACTAATTTCTCTAAAGCCTTGAAATATGAATTATTACATTACTTTTTTTAGGCTATGTAAATCTACTTTTTTTCTTTATGTTCCTATCCATATTTTTGTTTCTTTTCCTGCCCTTGAACCATACAATGCCAGTGACATGTATAACTGTCTTGCTTTACTTCTGCTATTATTCTCTCATTATTCAAATTCATTGCTTTCATCAGGGCTTTGGGGAGAATTAAGATCTTGTTTTTGCATTATAAGCTGATTTGACTTTAGTTTGGAACTAATTATACATTGAATTTAAGATGCATTATTTAACATATGTTGTTACTTATTTAAAACACCACCTATATTAAAACATTTTTAAAAAAGTAATTTTAATGAAATGGGAAGAAATAATCTGTTAAAATATGAAGCAAAGGCCATAGTAAAATTGTAACTAATTTACTTATAAAACTAAAATGTAATTTTAACATAATTTCTTTAAAATATAGCATGATTATTAACATAGTTTCGACAGCCATTTATGCATTTAGTAAATTAAAGATAAAAAAATCTGAGAAATTAATTAAAAGCTATAGAATTTTAATGAAACTTAAAAGTAGGATATTAATATGTGTATAAGGCATTTTAATCATAAATTTGTTTTTTTCTTAAAGTATAATTTGAAAACAAAAGGGACTTTGTTTGTTGTCTTTTTGTTTGATTGGTTGATTTTATTGTTGCTATTATGTTTTTGCTTTTATTGGAGATCTGTTTTTTTAAATCTATGTAGCTCTGGCTGTCATGGAACTTGCTCTGTAGCTCAGACTAGCCTTCAACTCACAGAGATTCAACTACCTCTACCTCCTGAGTGCCAGGATTAAAGGCCAATGCTACCACCACATATCTAAGAATATTGAAATTAAACAAGTCAACTTTAAGGTTTAATATTTATCAATATGTTCAAAATAGGTTCATATGTTGTTATCATGTGCCTATGCAATGATTTATTCTTGAAAACAAATGCAACAAAGAAAGAGTTAAGGTCCTGTCAGAGTCCTTAAGAATGACTGAAAAGGCTCCAGGCAAGAAGAAGATGCAACTTAGCTTGCTGAAGACTTCTCCATGTCCACTGACTCTTACCTTAGTAAAATAAACTTGGTGTGCATGTAACTCCAAGTGTATTTTCGTTCCTTCATGCAAAGCTGAATTTTCATTCCTCCTTCAAAATTGCACCCCTGATTATCAGTTTCAGGTAGGACAAAGTCAAATCAAATACCTATGCTCAAATGAGTTACTACCAGGAATTCTTAATTGAGGAATTTGAGAAAAACACTATTCATAAAAAAGCAGAAAATGTTACTTTATGGTATTTATATTTTATAAAACATGACTCATTTCTTCGTTAAAAGGTAAATCATATGCAGGGAACAAGACTTGGTGGTAACATCTTCACATTTTATTTTAAAAACAAAAAAAATGATAAAAAAACCCGAACAACAATATTTCAGATGTCCAAAAAGTGTTTTATTTTCCATTTCTAGGTATTTCAGAGATCAATTCTGACATTCTCAGTAATAAATGTGACTTTTAAATAACTAGTTATACCAATATTGAAAATGGAAAATGACCATAACATATTTGTATGTTCTTGTAGTAATACATTCAGGGTTTTTGTTAGTAACTTCTATTTTGAACAATCCATTGAAATATCAGAAACAAAATGGATGAATATATAACCACTGAGAATTCTTAGTTATATATTAAATATTTTGCACTGACTACTAGCTTTTAGACAATCTCTATTCCCGATGAGTAAGTATTTGAATTTTTGATGCTTTACATATCAAGGACATAAGAGTCTAAACAACAATAGTGGAAAACTGTGCTGAGATCTACTGAGTCACTAAAACTCTGCACATTATATGGCCAGATATATGACCTTGCCATATGCTCAAAGGAGAAATTGTGAATGGATGGTGGAATCCTTAGAAAAGAAGAAAGAGGGAGAAAGGGTAAATGGCACCAAGGAATAACACACACACACCACACACACAAATATATATATATATATATATATATATATATATATATATATATATATATATGATATTTTAATATAATACCATAATATATATTATATAGTAATATATAATACATATTTATTTATATTAGATGACATTATACATAATACATATGCTTAAGATATTTAATATATTAATATTATATATTATATAGTAATATATACTACAAAATTTATTTCTATTATATATATATATATATATATATATATATATATATATATATATATATATATACATTGATTTAAATAACTCCATAGATTATCTAACAGAAGCTTGAGTACCAGTCATAAGAATTCTCATTTCAAGCCGGCTTTAACCCAAGTCTTTTCCAGCACAGTGTAGGGTACTGTTACAAGTGCTTAGTTAAATTTCTTTTGCTAAAAAGACCATATATTTCAGGCCTAGAACTCCACAGACTGAGCTAGTTCTAAACTGAAAGCCTCTTTTGTGGGTTCTGGTTTTTAGTTTCAGAAGATGAATGAATGTAATAAAGAGAGGGAAACAGTCCCTAATCATAACTAGTTGTGATCCCTATAATTCATAATAAATGACAATACACTGGGAATTTCCTAATTACATCATAGCGGCACACTTGGTGAAAACCATCAGCTTTCTAACTCAGTGGTTGTCAAACTTGTTAATTCAGCAACCCTTTAATACAGTTACTTATATTGTGGTAAAGCCCCAATCATAAAATTTTATTCCTATTTCATAAATTTAATTTTGAGATTGTTGTGAACTATAATATTACTATATGATTTACAGTATCTACCCTGTGAAAGCATAGTTCAAACCACTCAGGGGTTGTGACATCGTGGTTGAGAGCTCTTGGTCTAACTGGCCAATAGCTCAACTTAACAAGAGAAAAAAATATTTCCTGTACTGAAAACCTAACTACTATCTGGAATTACTTAAGTCCTGGATTTTAGAAAACCTACATTCAACACTACTCTAGTTAATATTAATGTTAATGACACTATAAAACTTATATCTACAGATAAGCACAGTTCATACCCCTCACCAATGAAGATCTCTCAGCACCTGACAGAAACCACAGGGAACTCCAAATGGTCAAAAAGAAATAAATCAACTGATCCTTATGTCCGAGACAAATCTATCACAACTAAAGCTTAGGGAGAATCCTAAAATATGCAACTGAAAGATTTCAAGAGCTGAAAAACTAGGAAATCTCATGAGATTTTTCCTCAAAAAATGGGAGGCAAGATACATCTTCATACTTCACCAATATGCCTGGCAAAGGATACTCAAATAATGACAACCTGCTACCATGGAAGGAGAAACTCTCAATGGCCACGACATGTAAATAACTCTAGGTCACAAATGCAGGAGTTGTGTGGTGCAGATAGAAAAGGTGCTTAGAGAAAGAAATAAAATTAGAATGGTATCGTTGTAAGTAAGAAAACAAAATAGTAAGGGTAGAGATGGCAAGATGAATAAAGAAAAATTACCACTAAGTCTGGTGAATTGGACTAGATCCTGGTAATTCATATAATGGAGAAATGACTCCAGCACATTGTCTCTTGATGTCTGCCATGTGCTGTCCACACACACAAATAAGTGAGAAACAAACAAGCAAGCAAAGAAATACATAACAGTATAAATAAAATTAAAATGTTTAATAAAAGTGTCTAATCTCTAATTGGATCCATGATGTATAACATATTAGAAAGACACTCAGTCCCTACTATCATTCCAACTAGTTAAGCGTTTCTCCCCTTTATCTAAGGTGGTAGTTAATGGGAGATTTTTATTCACTTATTTTCGGTCTCAAACTAATCATGAATTAAGTCCTGAACTTCTCTATAATACAAATAACTACTCAAGCCATGAGTTCTTTATAATTATGCAGAAATTCTCTGGTGGTTTGTGGCTAATTAATTTTAGCCCAGGTATAAATTAAGGAAAGGATGCTCATTAATGATGAATATTGTGCATTTCATTACCCTATATGTGAAAATATGTTCATATATGTACATATATATATATATATATATATATATATACTTATTCATAATTTATTTGCTCTTAAGTAAACAAAGTATGAAACTCCATATAAGATATTATTCTAGCATGATATCACTACATTCTCACTACATCCTCACTGTAATAACATAAAAGTTTTATTTGATCCCTTTGGCTTATCTGGTTTTGTATTTGTATTATCATACTAATTTCTGCATACACAAAGTCTCAAGCAAATATATACTTCATTTAATTATAAATTTTAAATAATACAAACCCCAAAATTAAAGCATTTCTAATACTGCATTTGTGATTCTCATTGCCATTAATCCTGCTTTTAGAGTTATTATTGATTCATCTAAAGATTTTGTCTTGCACTATGAATTATATAAGTAGGAGAGTTGCAGGTATTAAGTGAAAGGTGATTTGAAGTCTCTTGGGTAAGACAGATAAAATGCAAACTTCACACACACACACACACACACACACACACACACACACACACACATATATATATATATATCCCCAAATATGTATGTAATGAGACATATGACTTTTATGTAAAATAAATAATACTATAAGACATTACTGTCTGACAAAGGAAACTAAGAACACAGTGGACCAAAGGCACTGGTTATAACAGTCTTATGCATGATTTATCTTACTCAGCAGCTAATTTAAATGAGAACCTGAAAAATTCTTAATGTCTTCATTTTCTAAAAATTGACTTTTGGTCATTGGATATATTGTTTTCATATACTTACTATAGTTTATACCCAACAAACAAAAGCATCAGGAAAAGAACATCATCATCTTTTATGTATTAATTGTGAAAGCTGATGTTGCTCTGTGGAAACTACTGTGGCATTCCCATCAAGTTGCAGAACAGCAAATCATTTTTTAAATCACTAAAGTTTTGATGGAGCACATAATTAAAACAGTCAAAATATTCAAGCGCAAATGAATTATTTTTTTTGTCATTTTAATAACCCATTAGGAATAGTAGTTCATTGATTTGATTGATAGCTTAGTGCTAATCACAGTAATGAGATATTTAATCCAAATTCACTAAAATAATTTTATCAACCTGATTAACTCAGTTTTCAAATGTCTACTGATGTTCATTTATGCTCAAATCTACCAACTTCATGCACATGACAAAATGTTGTGAGTTAGCAGAAAACTGATGCTTTCTTCATCCAGTCAGATAATGGTTTAATAACTTTAAAATTCCTTTATTGTAGAAGTTATGCAGACAATAATCTTGACATTATTTCCATTCAACAGCAGAGATACATATTCTGATATGGACAATGCTAGAAATGACTGCTAAGACATGGGAAACAGTTGTCAAGGTGTGATCTTCTGCTAATTAGAAACAAAGGAGATTGGACAGCAGAGCTGACAGCAAATGTTTGATACTAGGTGTCTAAATGTTCTAGGAACAAACATAACAAAAGGAGACTTGTGAATGTCAGTGGAATATTGGGTTTGCATACAGGACACCATAGCTTTCACATTTAGTACATAAATTTTTTGACCAAGCACAATGTGCACTAAGTTAAAAGAATGAATCCTTTCAGAGCAAATATGAAAGAGTAAAAATGCTAATATGGAATCTGAGTTTTAAGTTTTTATTTGCTTTCAGTAAAACTACCAGAAGAGTCAATTGAAGAAGAGATTGAAATTGATATGATAGTGCAGAGCAGAAAACAGTTACATGTCAACAGAAAAAAAATTGTTCTATAGAATCTTTAGCAAGTAACAGTGCTTTCCAATGGAAATCTCTCTAACCATTTCATGCTTTCTCTCTACTCTAAACTTCCAGGTATCTTTAATGAGTCTATTCAAACTGATAGTTGTAGAAAATAAAGATAAAATAAAATCTCTTAGTAGATTGGAAGTACAACTGTGATGGGAAATTAACATACAAATACTTATCTCATATATCAGAATGTAGCAGAAGAGACTGGGCTTTCAGGAAAGAAATGAAGATTGGAAACCAGCTGAGTCAGCACAGTGCTGCTGTTCAAGCTTGAGACAGTGAGGCCAATCTCCATAACACTTTGATACTCAGTTATGCTTGTAAATAAGGAACCCTTGTCCTCTGAGAGACTCCATCCAGCATCCAATGGAAAGAGATGCAGAGACTTATACCTGCACATTAGATGGAGCTCAGGAGTCTTACAGAAGAGTTGGGAAACAGATTGAAAGATCCAAATAGGACAGAAACTCCACAGAAAAACCACAAAATTCAATTAACCTAGACCCTTATGGGCTGGACTTATGTAAAAAATGTTGGGTGAGGCTTGCAATTTGGTTTCTTTTGGTTTTTTTTTTTTTTTTTTTTTTTTTTTTTTTTTTTTTTTTGAAAAGTGAAAAGAAAAATTCCTTCATGTTGTTGTTCCTGGTACCACTACCAGAATTTACAGGTCAATGTACCTGATATAATGATAAGAAAAAGACAAAGCTACAACAGATAAAAGATCTCATGAATGTATATCTAATAGACACTACATTGCATCTGCCAATAGCTGCACTTTTCACTTTTTGTAAACTGTGGCTATGACAGTCCTGAACAAGATGGATTTTCTGTTTAAGCTGCAGTAACTTCTCTGACTGTGGATCCTCCTCGTTCCTCCTGTGGCAGATTTCTACAGTTCCTCTAATGCATTTGTGACAACTGTCTCAATGTAACCTGCAGTGTTTCTGACAATTGCTCGCTGTGTCTCCGGCTAAGAACTGGATCCATTTCTGTTTTATTATTAAACCTTCTACTACCATATCCACCACTTCTACCTCCAGATTCATAGTCACTACCATAGGGACTGCCTGAGCTTCTTCCACTAAACGCATCATGGGTCCATAATTTGTTGCTGTTCACTGTAACTACCAACATCATTATAGTTCCCGATTTTCTTCACTGTTAAATGGGCACAGACTTTAGTGAATCCTCTCTACCAACAGCACTTTTTGTTTCTACCAAATGCCCACTAACCTTGTGTAGCCAAGCACACATATCTACCTCTATAACAAAAGAGTAACTCACAAAGCTAAAGCATCTGGAACATTTTGTTCTGGGATTTCTCCTTATAACACAAATTGTAAACAGACTGTAAATGAGTTGCATTTCTCAAAATCTCGCCAATAAAAATATTATGTATCAGGAAAGGGTGGGGGAGAGGGACAGGGAGAGAAAGAGGGACAGGGACAGGAACAGGGAAAAATAAAAAGAAAAGGAAAAGAAAATAAAAACCAAACACAAGTTTTTTATTGTTGTTGTGGTTGTTGTTTGTTTTTTTTTTTTTTCCTGCACTCCATTACCTATTGAGCAAGAAAATGTCTCTGGCCAAGAAGTACTGTGTTTATAGGTAAGGGTTCATATATCTGCATAATAATCCTGCCTAAATGTTCTTTAATTTATGATCATGTATACCAATGGAACTTATTTCTCACAATATTTTTCTTTCTAATAAATACAATCTGAAGTCAATATAGAAAAATGTGATTAGCAACTTTATACAGCTCTCTCTTACCAATCATCGACTGTTGTATGACCCACATTGTTTAGGTAGGCTCACCATCACACTGTAATTGGCTCATGACCTCAATTTATTTCCTCAGAATGTTTAGATATATTTTGTCCTATTATAATTTAAAGAATTGTCATTTTCTCATTTGTAGGTTCACTCCTTCCTGGTAGTAACTTATAAGTAAATTCCTCGATAATATCAATTTTTACTCATAATTTTTTTAATTTAATGAAAAGACAATACCTAATTTAAAAATTCCAGCTTAAAATTATATTATTATTATATATTCTTTGGCATCAACCAGTGCCATATTCCATCCCAGCTCCCAGCGTGAATTTCCAGCTCAGGACAAAAAGACACTATACTTATGTGGAATATGATCAGCAGAACTTGATTCAGAACATGTTATTTGAAGAAAAGGATGCTCTCTCATCCTAGGTCATTCTCAGCTACAGAAACTAAATAGAGCAACCAAAAATTTTCTAAAACCTAAACCATCAGCATAAGCTCAAGTAATGATATGAGGCCCACTCCAAGCATCTGTCTCTGGATCCCTCCTGTCCAGTTACAGAAGTTAGAACTGCACTGTCCATTCGAAAAGAAAGTTGCTCATAAACTCAGTTGTATTAAGAGTCCCAGCAGAGAGAACTACAGAAATCTTTTAACAGAAGATTCAAGAGCCATACCTATAAAACACTCTTAAAGGGAAACTCAACTTCAATGTGAGGGACAACTAATCTGGAGTTCCCTAGAAAACAGAGACCTGACTAATCTCAAGAAAGACCTGGCATGCTTGAGGGGTGTGTGCAATGCACTCAGCAAATCTGTCACCATTAGACAAGTAAATATGCCTGTAAGTTCCATGCTGGGATTCATTTTTAACTCTTCACAATAGTGTTGACAAGAGATGAAGCTACATAAATTCTAAGTATTGGAGTTCCCTCTGCTCTTACTCCAGTGGTATTATATTGCCCTGAGTGTAATGGAATAATTAGTCTCCAATGACTGGATTTTAATTTCATTTCATGTTTGCTTTGAACGCATGGTTCTATGAAATTTGGATGGAACATTTCCCATGCTTCTGATGTCGTAGTTTGATGGAAGAAGTGTTAGGGATACTGTAGGGGTGTGGTTTACAGATGCTATATTAGGAAGCTATATTTATGTTAGCATAAAAATGACAGAAGTTGTGTCATTATCTACAGAGAGTATATTTTAGTGTTTCCATGTTGCTGAATCAATTCAAAGATGTGCACACACTCACAAAACTTTAGCAAGTGGTTGTAAAATTCGGAAATAATCTAGGGATTGAGAAAACTTAAATTTATGATTTGGTTAGATTAAGAGTTCTTCTAAGGGATTGGATGGAGCTTGATGGCTGACAGATGCTCCTGTTCAGAGGACATCAGTCTAGTTGCCAGCAACTATATTTTGAGCTGGAGTAGTGCATTGGTTGTCAAGAATAAGGAAGTGGGGAGCATTCACACAACAAACTATAATTACAGCTCCATGTGACCCAAACCCCTGACTTCCTTGAGTAAGTACAAGTACTCTCCCTGACAAGCACACACACACACAAATACACACACACACACACACACACACACACACACACACACACTCACACACACACACACACACATCCACCTAGGAGAATAGAAAGAAAACAATAAGAGTGTGGACATGGACACCAGACCACACCTATTCATAGACTCTTGCAACACTCTGAGGTAGCTTTCTAGAATGTGCAACACAGTACACAGTGCACAGCTTTTGTGTTAATGTCCCTGTGAGGCCAAGGGAACTCAACGTAGTAGTTCACAAGCAATAATGCTGGAAATGCTCAGGAGAGAGCAGCATTTGCAAATCTTGCTGAATGCAAAACATATTTTTGTCTGAATATGCTGTTTGCTTTTTCTCTGAAAAGTTGTTGCTATTCCCTTTTTATGGCTTTTTGTTTCTAAACAGAATGCAGTGGTACAGCATATCTTGCTATGTATGTAAACATTCATAATCATCATCATCATCATCATCATCATCATCATCAATGAAAAATTTAAAAATAAGTTTACAATTAGGTATTGCCTTAAGGGCATTTCTCCTGAGGACTCTTCATGACATCTGTAGAAACTCAAGTCTTTCCAGAGTGAAAGTGATTGGTTCTTTTCAGTCTAATATGTATGTCAATGGTAAAGGAACATGACTTCCAGTTGGTGCAAACAACAAGCTCTATGTTGAATGTATTTTGTGAATGTTTACATTCACATAAAGCAAGACATTTACTGAACTCTTTAGCAAACCCATTAGGTTGGTGTTTCAGTACAAATTGCCACACATTCCAAATGCATTTCTAGTATCATACCCATCTTCTTTGTTTGTAGAAACAATAAGCATGTAAATATATGCCCAGAATTTTACCTGACAGTTCACAAGATCAGAGAAGCTCAGACACAGAGGTACTCAATGATAGTTTTTAAGGAAGCTTCAACATAGTTGTGCCCCATATCTGCAACATTCCAGTTCTCCATGATCATAGAGTTATGCCCAGACTTACAGAATACTGTAGCTATTTTTATTTCTGAGAAATAAAGTTCAGGAAGCCATGTGCAAAGTTATAAAATATTTCTACTCATATATTTTGAAAAAGAATATTTCTATTGATGCCTAATGAATTCAGTTTGATAAATAGAATGTTTGATTTTCCTTGTTAAAATAAACATTGAAAAAAGTGCCAAATAAGGAGAAAATATTTATACATACTGATTTAAGTTAGTTTATATAACTTCCTAGAATTAGCAAAATTGTATTATGTGAATCAAGTTTTGGGTATATAATATTTCTGAATTTTTATAGGAGAACTGAATTGAAAACTGGTAATTATTTCCAAAATTAAATCCTCCAAAATGCTGTGCCATCTACAGAGGAAGAAAAAAAACCTATACTTTTTTTAAAAAAAATAATGCGTTCCCAGGCTCCCTTTGAATCTAGGGCCATTTCCTTTGGCTCTTAAGCAAGGTTCTTTTGGTACAATAATTTGAGTATTTTGATACTTTAAAGTGTATGCTTTAAGGATTCCTGAAGCAACTTGTTGTCATTGTGACAGTTTGGATACTAGCACTTTGGCAGATGTAGTCACAACTGGATTACATATATGATGGCAGTCTCATTAGACTGCCTTGCCTACTGATGTCACTAATATATATAAGTATACTTCATTGTAACCTCACAGTGACAACATCTCCAAATCCTCTTTGAATATATAGCAATATAAGAAAGTAGAGTCTCTGAAAGTGAATTTGATCAGGCGGTTTTGAGCTTCCTGCATGGTTATGAAAGTCTCCAAGCTGCTGTTTAAGGTGGTAGTTCAATATAAATGTTCCCCAAGAGAGAGTAAAAGGGCTTAGCTGTCCTTCCTATTGTAGTCTAAGACTTATTCAGCCATATTTTCTCTTCTGTCTATTTTCATTAACATTCATAATTCTCAATACAAAACAGAGAATGAATGAACCACTTTCTACTCTCAAATTTTATTATTAATGATGAAACAAGGAAAACAGCTCCAAAGGATTAAACCTCAGCCTTCAACTTTCCAGAGAGCAGAAACATGCACACCCCAGTAAATCTCTGTCCAGTAAAAATTATTCAGTCACTGTTATTCTACAATATGAACTCAGAATGAAACAAGACAACAATTATCTTCCCTTTGTATATAGAATATCTCTTGCAGATATATTACAAAATAAAACTCCACAGCCCTCAAGAGAAAAACCAGGGTTGAGAAAACAGAAGACTTCAGAGAGAAGTGGCATCCTATGAATTTGATTATTTTAATGCTCCAGGCTTGTCTAAGAGCCTAAAAATGGCCCTCAGATTCACAGTGCCTGGGAATACATGCAGCTCATGTCAGGAAGCTATTTCTCTAAAAAAAAGAAAAAGAAAAAGGTTGTTTTTCAGCCAGAGCTACCACATCGTTTTGAAGGATCTATTTTCTGAAATGATTATTGATGTTGGGCTGTCTTGACTTTTAAAATTCAGAAATGTCACATGAACCCTGGTTCAAGTAATAGAGGTGTTTTTGCTGATTTCAAGAAATTATATTAGTCAGTTATAATAATTGGTGTTAGGCCTATCATTCCAGTTGACTTCATTATGGATAAAATATAGAAATAATTATAGCAATGATTCATGTAACACAATTACACAGCTAGGATGGTAGATCATTTTAAAGTTTTGTGCTGTATAATTTAATTCCTGTATTTATATGATCATCATACCTTGTCTCTTACAATTAACTTTGAGCATTCTTGCAAATTTTAAATAGCTCATTATGACACATATGCACAGAATTTAAATTAATAATTGACCCACTATTGACTACTTCTTGAAAAGAAAACCTTACATATAGATTTAAAAATAATTACTTTGGGCTTTTGGTACATTGTGGCTAAAAGAAATGTCTCATTCCTCATTCAAATAGGGAAGTCAAGTGTTGAAGTTACTTACTAAATTAACAAGCACAAAGTGAAATATTTGCACTTAAATGGATTGGAAGTGAAAGCTGAACACTTCAAAATAGATATGATAAAGATGTGTACTCCCATGACTTTGTAGATATCAGAGTTTTCTACATACTTATACTTTTAAAACTAGGCAGAAACACAAATATCCATTTCATTAAAATATCCAATACAAGGAACCTGATGGGAAAACATTACTGGTTTAAATGCTGTAATTTTCTAATGACAATTTAATAAGTTCTTACACTTTCATATGTAAGTTCTACAGTCAAAAGTTCTACAGGCAAATCCTGTGAGCATTTGAAATTGAAGAGCTATTCCAACTGTATAGGTAATCTCCTTAAAATACTATTATTTCATTTAACTCATTATGAGAATCTTCTAATTTGGAGTAAATAAGAAATATTCATCATTGTCAAATTACTGAAATTATCAGTGAAATAGTTCTGTGATTTTTATCTTTATCTACTTACTATGTATGTATACATTTACAGATACATGGGAACAAGGGTGAGATGAACTGTGCGTGGGAGCCTGCTTAAGGTTCATTTTTTTCCCTTCTTTTTATATTCTAGAATAACTTTTAATTAATTTGTTTTTTATGAGATACTCTTTGTATTTATATTTGAAATGTTATACCCTTCCCCAACCTCACTCCCACCCACCTTTTCCCTCCACTTGTCTTCATGAAGGTACACTCACTTCCAATCACACCTTCTACCCCAGTGCTTTGACATTCTCCTACCTTAGGAAAATGTGCTATTCCTGGACCAAAAGCCTCTTCTCACATTGATGACAGCCATTGCTATCTTTAGCTACTTATGCATGTGAAGCCATATATTTCTCAATGTGTGCTAAATGGTTGGTGTTTTAGTCCATGGGAGTTTTGGAGGGTTTGGTTGGTTGATAATGTTGTTCTTCCTATGAGGGAGTAATCTCTTTAAGCTCCTTCAGTCAGATGGTTAGCTGCAAATATGTTCAGCTGTACCTATATGACTCTGGCTGATCCCCTGAGGCAGTTCATTTTCTACTGGACTGTCTTGGTTCTGATTTGTGGTAGAGAAAATTGAGTACCTCTGTGTAGGTTCACTTTAATCTCGCTTAGTTGACATGCCAAAAATGGGAAACATCATGACAACAAAGGGTGAGGGAAAAAGAAAATAAAGGCTAATAAAAAATACTTTCAAATACTTCATATATTAAGAATAAGTGATTCCTTTGAAATTCATAGCAAGCTCTGTTAAATAGAAGAAACTAGTTTCTGAATCACAGGCCTTTTGTCTAGTAAACTTTTCCTATGTTAATAGCAACTTAGTTTGAATAGAAGCAGGAAAACTCTTTATTGAAGTGTACCTTAAAATATTGATTTTGGACTGGAGAGATGGTTTAATGATTAAGAGCACTGGCTCTTCCAGAGATCCCGAGTTCAATTCCCAACAACCACATGGTGATTCACAACCATCTGTGATGGAAGCCGGTGTCCTCCTCTGGTGTGCTTAAAGACAGCTAAAGTGTACTCATATAAAATAAAATAAAATAAATATTTATTTTAATTTTTCTTACTTTCTGAGTAGTTTCTGCATGTATGTGTGTGCCATCTGCAGACATATTTAGGTAAAAAGCTAGAAGAAAACAGCACACTGATTTGAACTGGAGTTTTATGTAAATGTAATCCACAATGTGAATGCTGAGAAAAAAAAAATCTGTGTCCTACGAAAGATCGGCAAAGGCAGTTAATCACTGAACCATCTCTCCAGTCTCTACAACAAGGATTTATATTAAATTTCTAAGATTTAATTTTGTCATTAGAAAATATAAAACTAAGGAAGGCCATTATGATTTAAAACACTACTTGATTTTTATTCTATTGTTTTTGTGTGTGGGTGTGTGGGGTATGTTTGTTTGTTTGTTTGTTTGTTTGTTTGTTTTGAGAAAGATGTTATTATGGTTTTGATCCTGTCATTAGCCTTTTTTCCTCCATCCAGGTAGAACTAGGATAACAAACATATAGCATCACTGTCACATTCCTTTTGTTCCTTATCCCTAAGTTGTCTACCAAGAAGTTGGGGGAAAGAAAAGAGAGGAAAATGGAGGAAGCAATAGGATTAAATACAAATACTTTGCATACGTGTGAGAAAATAGGGTGAAAATCACTATACTGCGCAAATAACAGATGCAAACAATAAAAACTTTGCTTGGAGGGCAAAGAACTTCCATCAATCATGAAGAACCTAACCAATCCAGAAGAGACTTGCCTTCCTGCACTCTTGGGAATTCTTGTCATTTCTAGCCACATTGCTGTGAAGCAGGACAGGTAGGTCCCTATAGCTCTCCTAGCTATACTACTTATGTCCAGGTTCAAGAGAAAAACTGTCTTATAAAAAGAGGAAAATAAAAAGAAAGAGTCACAAGAAAAACAATAAATGCCAGTCTAATTCTTCCATAATTATAGACACACATATTAGCGTGCATTCCTGCCAGTGTGAATATACATTCATGAACATGTATGGACATGTATAGCCAATATGCACACACTCAAACAAATGATCTGTCTTTCTCTGTGCCTCTGTTCCTCTCTCTCTCTCTCTTTCCCTCCCTCCCTCCTTCCCTTCCTCCCTCCCTAACTCCCTCCCTCCCTCCCTCCCTCTCTCCCTCTCTCTCTCTCTCTCTCTCTCTCGTTTTCTCTCAGGTCAAAAAGCAAGAAAAGAAAAGATAGAAACACAAATTAAAGCAGTCTATCATCAGAGATAAATTGTGTTATCCATTCACAAATAAATACTTAATGCTATACAAACGTTAGTAACAGAGATCCTCCATATTGTATAATTCATGCATTTGGTCTTGCATGTCTAGATTTACTACAGAGTTTTCATTTTGGGTAAGTATATAGTTTTCAATTTGTTATGTATTTTTCCAGAACGTTGTTCTTGCTTCTGTTTTTTAGATCTAATCAGAAACTAGAAAGGAAATTATGACACAAGTTTTCAGGTTTCTGAATTTTGAAATTATGAAAAATTACTACACCAAAACTAATTCGAATACCATGAGATAAAACATTCAATTATTACTTTATTCTTTTATTTGAAATAAAATGTTAACAATATAAATTAGATAAATGAATTACTAAAATATATTGCAAAAGAAATGAACAAGACCAATCTTTAAACTCCAATACAGTAAGCATCATGAATAAAAACAGAACTGTGATGCAGACATTGTAAGCAATTTATTCAGTTACAGGCACAAATATTTAATCTTCCATTGGATTTTCACCAGAATCTCTAGTTTTCATCTCTGTTTCACCATCGTTTTCTAAAAGAGATCTATATTTTAAGAGAGCTCTATAGTATTAGCATGTTGCAATGCTATGCAGAGGCAGCAAGCGTTAATAATATATATGATGTAAATTTATTTTGTAATTATCAACATTTCTACAAATAGCAAAAGATAGTGAAAATACCAAGAAAGGGATCATTGGTATACTGTAATGCTTTTATATGTTGATTTATTTTTATATATTTTCTGACTGTTTTAGATAAAATAGAGTGGCAAGAGATGTACAAACACAATTCTCTGATAGACTTAGAAGAGAGTATTACACAGCCTATCTCGAGTTCTCATTTGCTTTGCTCTCATCTAAGCCCTGGCTTATTGTTGTTGTCAGAAAACTTCATAACCTAACAATAACCTTTTGCTATCCTTTATGTAGTCTTGTCCAGATAAATTGTCACGCTGCACAGCTGAGCAAGATTGATGACACAGCAAACCTCCATTGCAGAGCATGAAAGAATGTAAGCCTTCAGTGAACTTAACAACGTTCCAATCACTACCCTGGGTTGGGATGCCTGTAGTTCCTCAACGATTTTGATATACAGCCTGTGAAATGCCAAAGATATGACTCCACACATGAAAGAATATTTTTAAATTTTGGAACAATAAGCCTTTACTTCTGAATGTAGTTCATGAGGCTGTTTGTTGGTAGGAATAGAGAGTTGTCTCAAGATTTTGATCAGACAGTAACTGGGGAGGCATAGCCTGCTTTCTTAAGAGAATAAAACTTCTGAGAGGCTACCTATACCCAGTTCATGGTCTCAAACCCCATAAACAAATGAGCACAATAACTGAACTGTGTCTGTTTAGAAAAAAATGTCAGAGTAATTTTTGGAGAGATGGCAAAGCTGTTAAAAAATATGTTGCAGTTATAGAGAACCCAAGATCATATTCCAGCACATACATAAAGGCTCAAAGATCCATGTTATCAGATGTCCTCCTCTGTATCCAATGAATAATAGGAATGCATGTGGCTCATATGCTTTTAGGCATCTAAGCACTCCTGCACATAAAGTGAAAACTAATAAATTTCTGCAGAGAAATGAGGCTTAGAGAAGTTCCCCCCCCCAGTGAGGAAAAAAAATGTCCTTACAAAGGATCTATTTAAATTGAAATGCAACATTTTAAGTATAATATGTGTATGCACACATATGGTTTGTTATTTACACACACATATATATGTATATATATTCATACACCCATACACACACACACCCATATATAATATATTCATTTGCTTGCATGTGTATCTATGCATTAAGTGCATACCCCATGCCCATGAACAATGAAAAATGCAAAAAGATATCATGTATCCTGGGACCAGAGATAGAGATGTTTGAAAGCCATGATTTAGGTGTGTAGGATCAAATCCAGATCTTCCTTAAGACCATTCAGTATTCTCAATTGCTGATCCATTTCTCCAGTCCAGTTTAAGTTCTTCAGACATGAGCACTGCATTTCTATACCCCTCCTTCCCTATTTCAATGCATCATTTGTCCTCGTTTTCCCTCCCAAATTCCTATCTCTTCCTTATTATATTTTACATATATATATATACATATATATATATATATATATACATGTGTGTGCATGTATCTATATGCATACATGTACATGTACATCCAGGAGGGGGTGGTGAAGAGATAAGAACCTGAGGCTCAAGACACCTGCTAGCATTTAGTGTCTTTTGGCACCAATCTTGTCAAAGTAAAACTGCCTTAATGGCATTAACCAATTGATATGCTCATGTGGCCATGTTAAATTTCACATAATCCTATCCCTAGATGAAGATGCTAAATGACTGAGAGATTCCTATGGATTCTCCAGTTCCACATGCACAGCTTGCCTACTGAACATAGAAAATATTTAAATGGATTCAATAGGTTTTAATGTGATAAAAACAAACAACTAAAACAACAACAACAACAACAACAACAAAAACCAAAGCTTGAGAATGTGGCATCCTATCACCACAAATGACAGAAAAATGTCATACAAACCAGAACCTTCAGTATGAAATTCTTTCTTACAATGGCCTGTTGTTGAGTTTAATTCCAGTCCAGTTATTTAAGTGGGTTGTCCCCAGCTTTGCTTAAGAAAGTATTTTCAATGAGTTTCAGTTATGATCTGAATCATTAAAAGTCTG
>NC_137955.1:37944788-38118380 GCF_963924665.1 Micromys minutus | reverse complement strand
ATTTTATAAATTATATGAGCTTGGGTCATCTATAAGCAACACCATCAATTAATGAAATATTTTGTCACAATGACTTTGTAGATCTTTACCCTTAATGTAGTCCAGGAATTACATACTATATGAAGTGTGTCATGTTCACTGGCTGGTTTTGTGTCAACTTGACACTAGCTGGAGCCATCACAGAAAAGAATCCTCATTTGAGGAAATGCCTCCATGAGATCCAGCTGTAAGACATTTTCTCAACTCGTCATCAAGGAGGGAGAGGCCAATCCCATTAGGTATTAGTGCCATCCCTGGGTTGGTAGATCTGGACTCTAGAAGAAAGCAAGCAGACCAAACCAGAGGAACTAAGCCCTTAAGCAACATCCCTCCATGGCTTCTGCATCAGCTCCTGCTTCCTGACCTGCTTAAGTTCCAGTCCTGACTTCCTTTGGTGATGAACAGCAATATGGAAGTGTAAGCTGAATAAACCCTTTCCTCCCTAATTTGGTTCTTGGTCATGATGTTTTGTGCTGGAATAGAAACCCTGACTAAGACACCATGGAATGGCAATTCATGTGTTGCCATAAGATTTTTATATAAAATGACAGATGTGTCAATCAGATTTGTATCATTTTTATCAGAAAATAACTCAGTCAAAACAACATCACACACTGTTGTATCATTTATTAGATTATCAATTAATATATCAAAATTTGTTTTTACCATCTTAATCCTTTGAATAAGTCTAAAATCTAAGAACAATTTTATTCTTTTTTTTTAAATCTTTTAACAGTACAAAGCACATTGAGCATTTGTGAAAGAAACTATTTTCTTAAAGATGTTTTATGGTTTCCTCCAAAATTTCTACAATACTTTCAAAGGCAGCTCTTTGCATGAAATTTTATCACAAATTGATTTGATTTCTAAGTTAAAAGTAAACATTTTTTACGAGTTCCCCAGTTGCTGAGTCTTCAGTAAGAATTAAATAAAAGCTTCTCACAAAGTTCTTCATATTTGTTTTGTATTTCAAAGAAGAGAAGAGCATAGATTCATGACTTCAGCTGCATTTTAATTAAAGTTGGTTTTGCTGAAAAATGTGTGAGCCCACAGTGTTTTTTACTATTTGTGTTAGTAACAAGAGTAGATTGTAACCATTTCTGAAGGAAATAACAGAACTTTGTGCTCAAAGGGAAGGATGGGAGTAAGAGAATAGAGCAGGTGCGAATACCCGCAGATGGAATTACTACCCATTAGTTGGCAATCAGTGTCCTAGAAGAAAAGCATTTAAAAACATGAAATGCCACAGCTTCCCTCCTGCTCTGCAAAGCTAATGGTGCACTCCCTCACTTCCAAACACATCTCCGGAGGTCTGCCACAGTGCAAGACAAACTGTGATGATCTTAAAGAAAACAGTGCAGGGTTCACCCGCCAGTAAGCGAGAGCCTAATGGTCAAGGAAGTGAGGGAGGCTTAAATACCAGCAAGCAGAGAAGAAAAACGAAGATGCAAAGATGTTTTTGCTCGAATCGCATTATCGTACAATAAAGCATTTAAAAAATATAATAAATCCTGTATCAAACCAAGCCAACATCTTCATCATGGCTGAAGCTCTGCTGTTTGCATATACAACTCAGTGATAAAACTGTTTACCCTCTTCCCGTCCTGTCAGGAAGCACGAGGAGAAATGCATTTTATTGGAGAAATGCATTTTTATTAGAGAAAAGCACAGATGCTGTGAGGAAAATGATGCTTTGTAATTCTCTGTATGTTGTAAGATTCTCAAAGTTCTTCTGCTCCGCATTCTCTTGGTTTTCTGTCTTTAGGGAACACAGCCCATGAATACACAGCATTGCCACCGTCACACACAACACCTACACTCTGGAGCCTATGAGGAGTCCTTAGATGCATGCCTTTGTTTGTTAAAGGAACCCTTTTCTTTATCCTGTCCGTTTGTTTCTGTGTAGCACTTTTGTCAAACATTGGCAGACAATATGGGAATGCTGTTTTTATAACGATAGTTTTTAGTAATGGACAATAAAACATCAATAGAATATCATGCAAATTTTCAGAAAAACCCAAACATTGCCAGGAGTTTTGAGTTTAAAAATGCGAGAGGTTTCAAGTGGCCTAAAGGACCCAAAGGTAGCAACACACTGTGGAGTGGGAATGAACCCTGCCTGTGGATATTCTCAATTTTAAAGTGTCTTATGACAATATCTTATATGATTAGAAGATGGTTTCTCATTATAATCTGTTGGAAACGTACTTAAAATTAAGGCATTGAATTATGAAACCCATTACAAGTATTATATATCTCATCACAAAACAGATTTCCCCCATCTTTGCCACAATTCCTAAGACTTAAACATCATTTCATTTTTACAAAGTTTGATCAATATTCATGGATTTAAATAAATATAAATATAAAAGTATGACTAAAATGTAAATTCTGTGTTTTTCAACATAAGTTAACATTCATGAAAATCGAATCAACGTTCATGCATTTAACTATATAAACTGCATGCTATAGGATATAAAGTCAACCCCATGTTCTTTCATGATGTTAATTGTTTTATTTTACAACATATAAAGTCAGTTTTAACCCTATGTTTGTCTAGCTAATGTGCCATTCAAGGTTCAAAAGTATAGACATGATTTAGCCAACGATAGACTCCTTGGTACTTTCAACCTAACACCTTTGTTTCCTCACATAAAATTTAATTGCACACTTTATAGTGAAGACTTTCCCATGTTCTTCTGTCTTTTGAGCTCCTAAAATCCCAGGGTACATGGAGGTGAGAATGCTGCTTACAGGCAAATGGTGACTACAATTAATTAATTAATTAATTAATTACATATTGTGGTAACTCTTACATGAGACAGGAATGGGTATATAACCACACTCTAATTTAATGGGATTTTGTGTGTGTGTGTGTGTGTGTGTGTGTGTGTGTGTGTGTGTGTGTGTGTGTGTGAAGCCATAAAGCATGGAGATTAGGATACTGCAGACAGGAGACTCTGGGGATTTTTCAGCCAAGAAACCACTAGAGACATTCTAATGTGATATAATTCTAGAAGGGAGAGAGGAACATGAACAGAGGGCAAGAAACCACACATAATAAGGAATTTTTATTCTTGGGGATGGTGCATTGGGAAGTTTGTAATTTGGTTACAGTCCCCAGAGGAAATGTATGAGATGGTATTTTACAGTGCCACAAAAAAGCAGATCAATATCTTTGAGGGGCTTATTTGTGTTCTAAAGGAAATAAAGGTACTACAAACAAGCACAGCATGCGTTTCTATCCAAGGAAAGTAGATTTAACTAGGAGAACAGGGGCTCTGTCTCTACTACATCAAGTTCAAGCTGTGCAGTCACCTTGAGTATCATTCTCCTTCTCCATGAGAAGCAGGATGCTGTGAGGATTAAGAAGGATCTTGTGCAGAAAAGTGTTTAAAACTACAGGATTTTAAAATGTCAAGAAGACTAGTATAATATTGTCTTTACTAAAGGAGTTTTTACTCCATCCCAACTTTATAAGAAGATTGTAGAAAGCAGGTCCTTTGGGGGAAAGGGTGAGCAAATTCAATTGTATTGTGGTGAAAGTATATTGGAATGTTTGTTTTTGAAGAATTTGCCACATTGTTTACATTATTTAGTTGGGTTGTTGTTGCTGTTTAAAATGCAACCCAGGGACAGTCCCAGCAGAGACAGTGCTCATAGCCTATTTGATGAATTTGCAAAACTAAATAAAATAAAATAAAAATCAATAACAATAAAATAAAAACGATGTCTTTGAGAGACAGCATTCTTTCTAGCAATATCTGGTAAAGGACCTAAGGAGGAAATTGGATTAGGGTTGTGTGAACCACTAGAAAGGAATTTTCTGTGTAGTGGTCCCTGGGTAGATTTCTCATGCCCAGTCTTCATAGTTCTAAGCTGTAGATTTTTCCAACATAAAACTTCTTTTAGAAACTTACTTATCACACAAAGACAATCTCATGTACTTGACTGCTGTTTTTCTGACCATGGTCCCCTTGAAAAACTTAGACGTTCAGACTTACTAATAATAACATTAAAGTTTATACAATAGAAATAAGTAAGTGTTCTAATCATACAAATGAATGAAAACAAAAATTTATATGATGACAAAAATACAGAAACAAAACAATTATTAATTTGTCTAAAGTGGGACTCTGGAACACTCTAAAATGAAACAGAACAATTTGAATAAACTGCTGGCTTAAGTCTAGTTTTTCTCTCCCTCCCTTCCCCCCACCCCCTTTTCTCTCTGTCTCTCTCTCTGTACCTCCCTCTCTGTCTATCTCTTTCTGTCTTTCCTCTCTCTGTGTTTTCTCTGTTATTATTCTGAACCATACAGGAATGAAATTTTCTGCATTATTTGCAGTTTCTTCATTATATTTTCCATGATATCAAAGTTTTTCTACACTGTAATATTATCATTTGACATGTGTTCTAATAGATTGCACATGGTTTTGGTTAGTCGGTTTCTAGATATATGCCATTTAAAATGGTCATATTTCTTTTGGGAGAAAAGGAAAACTTCTTGCCAAACTTTTAGCAATGAACCTTCCTAAAACCAATCACATTCTATGGTGTCTCTGTCTCACTCCTATTTAGAGAATTCTAATTCAAAATGTCCATATTGCACATTTTAAATGAGGGAGGCTGCATCATAAATACACATAACATAGTAGAATGTTGACACTCATCCATCAAAATTTCATCTCATTTGTATTACAGTGGAAACTTCTGCAGCTTTATACTTATTTTGTTTCACAAAATGACTTCTGCTGAGCATCTTCTCTGCCTCAATGGACACTCGACACTCATTCCTCACAGAAGAGTCATACCAGTCCTCCAAATCTACACTCATTTCTTTAGAATATTTAAAACTTCACCATAAGTTCCTTAAAGTCTTATTGGACACATTCTAGAGACAGAAATGGATATCAAGCAATAATATGTAGTCAAAACACACTGCATCTAGTACAAACTTTATTTGAGAATAAACACAATCTTGAAGCCCCCCCTCACTTTTTTAAACGACTTTATTTTACAAAACAAAAATAAATGTAAAGATTTTAAACATTTTTTTTTGCTTAAAATTATACATTTTTGTCTGTACTGTTTTTTCAGACGTTAAAATAATTTTTACATAAAACCATGTGAATATATTTTTTAGTCAGTACTTGATTTTTTTCAAGGGCTTGACAGTATGCATTGAAAACCTAATAGTTACAATAAGCAAAAGTACATGCAAAACAAAATGCAACATGGGAATAGTCAAAGTCTTCTTGTTTTGTAAATATATATATATATATATATATATATATATATATATATATATATATATATTTGTTTTCTTTATTTCTTGGACTTCATAGAGTCTGTGAGTTGTTTCTGGGGAAGTGCAAGCCTCTGGGGTTAGCATCTCACTATCAGTGACTGCATATTATGTCTGTTCTTTTGTGACTGGGTTATCTCACTCAGGATGATATTCTCTAGATGCAGCCATTTTCTTAAGAATTTGGTTAAGTCATTGTTTCTGGTGGCTGAGTAGTATTCCATTGTGTATATGTACCACAATTTTTTGTATCCATTCATCTTCTGAAGGACATCTGGGTTCCTTCCAGCTTCTGGCTATTATAAATAGAGCTGCTATGAGCATTGTGGTGCATATATCTTTGTTGTGTATTAAAGTGTCTCTGGTGTATATGCCCAGAAGTGGAATAGCTGGGTCTTCAGGTAGTACTATATCCAATTTTCTGAGGTATCGCCAGACACATTTCCAGAGTGGTTATATTAGCTTGCATCCCCACCAACAGTGGAGAAGTGTTCCTCTTTCTCCGCAGCCTTGCCAGCATCTGCTGTCATCTGAGTTTTGGATCTTGGCCAATCTGACTGGTGTGAGGTGGAATCTCAGGGTTGTTTTGATTTGCTTTTCCCTGATGGCTAAGGATGTGGAGCACTTCCTCAGATGTTTCTCGGCCATTCGGTGTTCCTCAACAGAAAACGTTTTGTTTAGCTCTGTACCACATTTTTAATAGGGTTATTTGATTCTCTGGTGTCTAGCTTTTTGAGTTCCTTGTACAGCTTGGATATTAGGCCTCTATCTGATGTGGTGTTGGTAAAGATCTTTTCCCATTCTGTTGGTTGCCATTTTGTTTTCTTGACGATGTCCTTAGCCTTACCCCCCTTCACTTTTAAAAGAAAACTTGTTTCAGTAATTAATCAGCATGTATTTGACAGAATGCCGAAAGTTTATCAAATTCGTGAAAGACATCTTAGTCATATATTCAAACTGTCACTGTATTTGTGACAGTTTAACAATTCTTTCAAAGAACTCAATGAAAAAAGTGATAAGAGTCTTTAACAAATGATGTCATGTTACCATAAACACATGTGACTATGGATATTCACTGATTGATCTATAAGAATTCCATTTCTCTAGCAATATATATATATATATATATATATATATATATATATATATATATATATATATGAATGTAGACATCCTCTTGATCTTACAAATGCATATATATAATTGTTCATATATAAACATATATATACACACATATATAATTGTAGATACCTCCTCAAGTTATAATAACATTATATGATACAGTATGTACATGCTGAGTTTTAGTGCCAGGAATGAAGCATCATATGCTATATTGACTGCTAAAGAGTCCCTTCAACAAAAGAGCAGAAATAGCACACTGTATATTTCAAAACCGACACTGTTGCTAAGTGGTTAATGATCAGAATATTTAGGCAAAATGCTTTGCTATGCAAAAGGATATTAGCATCCTAGGTCTGGTGAACAATGGCTCAGAATTTTAATAGAAATCCCAACAGTTAAAAACTTAATAGTTATTCTGGATATCTTCACTAATATTTTCAGTTTATGTAAGACTTTGGGTACATTAAACAATGAGAAGCAATATTGGCTACAGCCAACCATTGTATGAAGTATCTAAAGTAATAACACCATAGAAATAGGAATGCAAGATGCTGTCAAACCCCAGGAGAAAGGCAAGCAGGCACTGAGTGCATATAAAAATGAATTGGCTATAAATGTGTAATGAATGCTATATTATGCACTTGAAGTTATCAGGAAGCACTTGTCATAGTGTGTCTATGTGGTGTGTGTTTTAGCATCAAAAAGTAAACAGCATCCAACATAGGGCAATTTTTTTTAACTAGTGTGTATACCACCTGGGTAAAACCATCACTTGGCACAGCTAAAGAGAAGTGATTTATGGATGTTTAGTCTTTCCCTGAGAAGAAGTATTGCCCTTCCTGCCTGTGTTGATCATTGTCGCCCTCAGCCACTTCTAGATCATATCAGTTTAGATTTTTCTCTTCAGAGTCAGTTCCTACAAGGAAAGTAAAACAGCTTTTCATCTACTGTAGGAAAGGTCCTCTTAGAGACAGGGCACACCTCACTCTCTGGTCTAAAATAGCTCGTTAATCCTTGTTTCAGCAGTCTTCATTCTTAGTGAGGAAGATGCTCTTACTCATCTCAGGAACACATTATTAAAGTACAAGAAAAATTACATGAAAATTTTATACAGAGACATGATACAGTTGCTTTTAAGCAAAGATGGTTAACATATTTCTAAGCTACAAGGGAATTCTTTCAAGAGAGAATAATTACAGGTGCTTAAGAATAGTTTGTCTGTGATATGTAAAATACTACAGTGTTAAGTTAACCAGACAGAGTGCAAGGACAAGGTTGGTTTGTACAGTGCTTGGTTCTTTTCCTTGGAATGAGTCAGTAGACATGCCACCGCATATTGATATACCAGCTACTTTAAAATATATAAAGAAAAAATTCATAGCTCACACATGTAAGCATACACAACAAAAATCAAAATCTTTGCCTTCCAGGAATAACTTCATTTCAGCTTATCATTTTACAATATTTTAAGAGCAAAATGTTAGCAGAAAAATTATTCCTCAAAAGAAAATTATTAAGCATGTTAGTAATTGTTGTTATATTAGTGCATTCACTTCCAAAATTAAGAAAATATCACATCTAAAAAAATAAATGTTGGGGCTACTTTAGAGATTTACTTAACACATCTGAACTTTCTTCTCAGACCACTATGTTAAATAAAAATATAGTGGACAGTTTAGAGTTTATCTTTCCAATTCATTAAGTCTTCATTTAGAATTTATCTTCACTAGTCTGAAAAAAGGACCAGCGATCATATTTAACAACACCTACCCAAGGTGCATTTGGCCATAAGTAGAGTCTTGAGAAAAATGTAAGCAGTAATGTTTCAATTCCAATGTCTGAAAAAGTTTATAGATAGAGTGTAAAGTTTATGTCACATACAACATTTTGAAGTCTCTTTGTATTATGTTGAGTATAAATCAGAAGACTGCTATTAGGTTGTCTGGGCTTTGGGGAAAAAGAGATAGGAATGAAAGAAGAAAAGGAACGGGGAGAAAAGGGAGAGAGATTGTCTGTTTATGTAATTGTGAATTTCAGCTGAAAAAATTCTAAATGTCTCACTGAATATTATCTATATTCTAGCAAGATAGTAAACTTTATCCACATTCAATTTTCTTTATAACCATTATTATAGTACCCCTTGCATTTTCATAGTTTTAAACTTCTACATGGTTCTTTTTAACAATATATTTAACTTGGTAGGAAATTATGAAAAAGCACAGGCAGTATCCATGGGGCTCCCCTTTCTTGCTTTACCTGAATTTTTTTATCATCATCACAACTCAGCTGCAGCCAAAGAGTCAGTGCTGAAATTCTAACACTGACAAAGTTCTTAAGAATCTCATATTTCCTCCATATTTAAAATATCCTTCTACATGTATGTATGTAAATAACATATGTGAACTCTTGTTGAGGAGAGCAGTCAAGACCTCCTTGGCCTCTGTTGAATTACACCAACAAACATTGTCAACTGTGTTCAAGTTTTCATGTGGTGACACCTGTTTATCACCTCTCAACAGGACAATCTACCTGCTAACCTGATTTCCATTCTGCTTTCTCCTCAACTCCTCCCTCCATAACCACAGCTCTACTCCCCACATGTCTCCTGATGTCATTGGCTGCCACTTGATTTGTCTGTATAGCCAGACTCTAAACATTGCCACTGTGGGTGCAAAGGAGCTATTATTGGAAATACGATAAGGTTTAGGGTGAAAATGTTAATTTACCTCCTTCACTGGGTTTTCTTTTAGCAATCTTTTTCTTTTCTAGATGCAATTTTCTTACCAGTGTAAGAAAATTTCTATCTAGAGAATGCAATGTTACTGTTAATATGTTATGTAGGTAAATTTCGTTCTGAGACAAAAAAAAAAAAAATCCATTACTTCCTTTAGTATTATTTTCTCAGAGGACGTTTTGATGAGATAAATATAATGTTATTGTCATTTTTTTAATGTTTGTGTACTTTACTCCTTTCTGATAAGAACCTGGTTATAATTATCAGTTTCATCTATACAATGGTACTGTCAAACCATCCAGTCTTCCTAAGAGTTCTGTGTGTCTTTACTGGTCCTGGATAGGACACACCATATGTGCTTATCTTAGAAAAATATTAATATTTCTATTCTCTGCTCTATTATAATTGCACATCTTATATGTTGCCATTACTCTCCAATAAGTTCCCATTTTTATTCTTATCTTTATGTTTCACATAGGAATGTTTCATGATCATGACATTTTCTTTTGCATGGCCCTGATTTCAGGTGTCTTCAGTGCTATTACTGGGTTTTTGAGAATGCACTGGAACTCAGTTTTTGTGTCCCTGGGTATATTTTTTAACCACACCCCCAATAGTCCCACTTTTTCCCACTGGTGCTTTTAGCATGTTAATCATATTTTTGCATGCCTATCAGATTTGACATCTACCCATTTCCCACTTGATGCCAGAATTTCTCCCTTTTTACTACAACATTAGAAATAGCTTTAATTGTAGAAACACAAATTTTCATTTTTTTTCTTGATCATTATTATGCTCTTTTTATTTGAGTTTTCTGGTATGTTTCTCCTTAGAAAATCTTAGTCTATGCAAATGTATGCCTAATTATTATAGAGTTTCAATTCATTAGTGAAAATATGCCTTAGAGCTATGTCTTGCACAAGTGTACCAGTGTTCTCTCAGATCTTCTGTTTCTTTCTTTGCCTGCTGCCATCTGTGATCTTTTTTCCTTATAACTCAGTTAGGTAGGTATGCATTTATCCATGTGAAGGAAATATGCTGAAAATTTATAGTAATTTAAATACATACAGATACTCACATACTACACACCTACAAGTATATTATCCTTGTTAGCTAGTAGGTGTGCTCAGGATAAAGAAAAGCTTTTTTGTATATTTCAGCATGGTAATATTTTCTCTCCCTGGCCTTCCCACCAGAGATTTATCCTCTATCTAGACTAAGAAAACAAGAAGTTCCTTGGATAACACTTAGGAATAATATGGTTGTTTTATCTTTAGCCTTCACGTATTATCCTGCTTGTGCCTTGCTAGATATGGACACCAAAAGCCCAAGATACCATAATAGCAATGACAAAGCTCAGACAGGGTAAGGCTGCATCAGACCCCGCTCCTCAAATGCAGATTGCAGCTGTGCATCTCTCGGCAGAAATGCCATTCTCCCATTCTCTGACCTCAACTCCCTTACAGATCTGCCAAGTTATTGTTTTTCAGTGTGTTTAGCTCTTCCTTGATGTGTATTTATGTTGTGGCTTGCGACTTCTCTGTGTGTCAGAGCTGAAATCAAAAAGTAACCCTTTGGGAATGCATTAAGTTAACTATATTACCTTCTGCTCTCTCTCTCTCTCTCTACTCATCTCTCGGATATATGAGATACCTTTCTATCAAACTTCAGGAAGCTGGAGATCTTCTCTAATGTGGGCTGGTTTTCCTTTGAGCTGCGACAGCCTCATGCCACTCACTGGATTTCCCTGTACTTGGGTGCCACAGTTCAGTGTCACCAGACTTTTTTTTATTGTGCTTGACATGTGCTCTCCAGCAGACACACTCCCACTCAGCTTCCATTTGCAGCTGTACTGTGTAATTTACTCTGAATCTCCAGGAAGCAAGGTTGGACACTCATCTCACTGTGCCTAGTTTTCAGCACTTGTGGGCCACATTCTACGTATTTTTATGCACATGTCCCTGAAATAGAACTAGCTCCTTGAAAACAGAAAATTAAATCTATGCATCCAACAGGCATTTTTCATAGTTGGCAGTGACAGCTGATTAAATACACTTGGCAGCAGTACTGGGAATGATATAGAATAATATCATAGAGATCAGTAAGGGGAACACTGAAGTTGGATTTGATGGGTGAGTGTACAGATGATGTTTACATATGCCTTAGGAAGAAGAGTCAATTGTTATTGCAGAAAATTAAAATCAAACAAATAGAGACCCGGTGAAGCCCCTGGAAATTGAAGGCTGAGAGGACATTGGACAGCAGGTTTCAATCACATCTGCCTCCAAAGAAGCATTAGATCCAACTTACGTGTACTGTTTATTCAGTGAATAATTGAATCCCACCAAGCCCAAGCTTATCAAACACTGATGCTTACATGATGAGCAGTTACTGTCTTTACACTGGTGTGTTCTGGTCCTGCAACTCCTTTTCTGAAAATATCTTTTTTTTCTTACTTTTTTCTCCTCCCTCACATTCTGAGGATTTTGTAAAAATTCTTTGAGATGCCCAATGCCTTTCTTATGCCAGCATTTATTATAGTGCCTATATCAATATTTGACTGCAGGCATATGTCCCCTTTCCATGTGTGACTTTACCTTTTTATGTACAAAGTCTATAGAATCCCAAAGCACATACACCCTTGATTCCTCACTTGTTCTTTTTCAGTGCAGTAGCTCTTTTAAGTTAAAAAAAAAAAAAACAATTTAAAATCAATTTTACAAAATTTCAAATCTAAGTAGCTTTAAATGACTGCTGTGGCATGATTAATATTAAACTTACCTAACAATGCAGTAGAACATTGCCTAATACATGGCTCTCATTTTATTGTCTGGATGTAATGAATTGCCTTATCTACCTGCCTCAACTAAGACCATGTGATCTCAAGGTTATGTCTGAGTTTCTTCCTCCCTGTTGTGCCCAATCCCAGTCATACGTAGTGACCCTCAGTTATTGATTGATATTTTTTACAACATTATGCAATATCTTTTGTTAATGCACTTAACAAAAAGGAGAAATGATTGCTTTTCATCCATACCTATAAAAAGAAAAGGAAATTTTCAAGTAGAGACTTTTTTAATAAAAGGACACACTAATGCAATGTTTAATAAAATAAAATATTTTATGATTCTTCAATCTACATTCCCATCTGACTTTATTATTAAAGATGTGATTTGTCAATGTTAATTATGCCTATTTTATACTCCGTTCTGACTTTTATGATTTCAGCTACTTGAAGACAACCCATACAATTTTATATGAGGCTTAATTTACCCTTCCATGTATTATTTATACTTACAGCTACAACTCTGTTTCCAAGGCATTCATAGTGACTTTCATGGAGTGTACCTTCAGGTTACTTCTATTGTGTCTCTTCTCCACAGTACAATGTTTTCCTGTATATAATAGCCCCAAATCCGTTTCTTTTTGGCCCCCTATTCTGTAGTATTTCCAATGCTCTGCTCTCTTCATACCTAACATTTTCTTCTCTAATTTGTATATGTCATCTTGGAGGCTTATTGCTAAGTAAGTTCACAACTGGTTGGTTCAACTCAGCTGTTCTAGATGTCATTCATTCTATCTGGCTGCTCTCAGCTTCTCACTGAATTGCACTGATTGGCATTAAACCAACTCTAGAAATTTGTTGTTCCCCTTACTGGCCCCTTCTAATACTTTGGCTTCAATTGTCTCTGCTGACTTGCACTGAACTACATGAACTCACAAAAGAACTCAGTTTCACAGCACTGCACTCACTGTGCTGACTCCCAAATGATTCTCTCCCTGAGCTGCTCATAAATATCTTCTACTTCCTGTATGTTCTAATCAGAGTTGGGCAAATCTTTCTCTGATTCATCGTTTTGCCTGCCCTTCCATTAGATGCCACATTCAAACATGGCTGGTTCCTTCTATAAACTATGGTTTTTCTTATAACTTTATTTAAAAAGAGAGAGAGATATACATATACCGATTTTAAAGGCATTTTGGCATAACACTATATGAATATTTTTGGCAGTACTTAATTCTTTTAGAGGTTTGATAGCATGCATTGAAATCCCACTAGTTACCATAAGCATAAAGTACATGTACGACAGAATGTAACATGGAAACAGATTTCTTGGTGAGTACAGATTAAGCAAAATAATCTGTGAATACCAAAAATTGCAACAAGGCTATAATCTTAGCTGTTGGAGTATTAATGATTTAAGGTCCAGGTGTACCACACTCTGAGAGGCTGCTATACATTTATTTACTTTTTCCTAAGAAAGGACTGGGTTTTCATTCTTTGGCCTTTGTCTTTCTTGAGCTTCATATGGCCTGTGAGTTGTTTCTGGGGTGTTCAAAGCTTTCTGGGCTTAGTATCCAATTATCAGTGACTACATATTATGTCTGTTCTTTTGTGACTGGGTTACTTCACTCAGGAAGTTATTCTCTAGATGCATCCATTTTCTTGGGAATTTCATAAAGTTCTTGTTTCTGAGAGCTGAGTAATACTCCATTGTGTAAATGTACCGAAATTTTTGTATTCATTCATCTATTGAAGGACATCTGGGTTTTTTCCAGCTTCTGGCTATTATAAACAGGGCTGCTATGAACATTGTGGTACACGTGTCTTTAACTAATTTTACATTAAAGGTATATACTAATGATATATATATATATATATATATATATATATATATATATATATATATATATATATATATCTGTTCCAGCAAGAAGGATTAAAGGTGTTTGGCATGTCTGAGTTTCAGCAGGATTTCACAGACCTAGATCTTTGGATGTGACTGATCCCTTGACAGATTAGCCATGTTGCTAGATTAAAATTCCTCTACAGGTCTCAAATCTTTCTTCCTAGACCTGACTCTTTAGCTCGCTATATGTGCAAACCTGACAGGTTATCTGACATCTTTACTTAGGTTTGTAACATGCATCTGAAACTTGAAGTGATGAAACAAAAATGTTACTAAACAAGAAATCCTAAACTGGGTCTTCAAAGTCTTGATGATCATTTGTCATTCAAACATCAAATGTGAGAAAAATCTTATTTTGTCCTCATCTTTCAGCCTAGAGACAATATGCCAAATGTATGTGTATCAGATTAGAAATGTGTGATTTAGCCATTGTTCTCATTGTTTAGCCTTTTTTCTTGAGAAAAATGCCATTAGCATTTTGGCCATTTAGGATCCTTTTGTGATGTCGATCACAGAGCAATAGGCCCATTGCTGAAATGCAGTTACTTGCCACTTGCCCATTTGTAAATTATTATATTTTTATTATATTATTTTCTTGTTTTCTGCATCTTTAATTTAATGTTCACCACTAAAAGTGAAGTTTCCTGAAGTCAGGTTTTACAATATATTTTCCACCCATCTACAGTCCTTTTTCAATGTTTGGTATATAACAGCTACTAATAAGAATTTTGAAGAAAATAAATATAGGTTGATATATTTAGATACATGTTTACAGTAGTCAGATGAGTGGAGCATAGTGATTATTAAAAAGCAAATTGAACATTCTTCTGAAAATTGGTTGGAAATACTATTATAACCCCAAAGTATTTTCTTTCATAACTTATTTCATATGAAACCTATTTGTATTCTTTTAGAAAATATTATAATCAAGTATTTCTTTTAATTTTTATATAGACACATTTCTACATCTTAATATTTGATATGTTTTAATTACCTTACTGATAAAAGTTAAAATTGTTGTTCTAGTTTTCAATTCTTAAAGAATGAATTCATTTTTGTGAGATGTATTTCTGACAAAGTACTTGAATGGAGTCTATAATGATGCTTAAGGTTGGTTTAGCTTAAGAAAAACATATGACTTTGTAAAGAATGCCAAAGGGCTAATTCTACTCACTAACTTTTAAATTTAAAAGATCTGATTACAATATGTTTTCAAAATTTTCTATTTGAGTTTAATTTTCATATGTTGAATATTTAATACATAGAAATTTAGTATTACAGCCCTACTTCATTTTCTGCTTTGAATTTTTATTGTATGCATGCAAGTGACTAAAAGCATCCCATACACAGAAACTCCACACAGTTATGGAGCAGAAGAAGCTTGATTGCATTTAAGCCCTCCAGGTTTGGGAAAATTTGCAATTAGATTTATTAATAATAACAGAAAAAAAACTAAATATAAAATAAGAATATAAACAATTAAATGAGTATAAGAAAAACTTTTAATATTCTTTATAGATATTTTACATTTGAGATCTAATATTTTTCTAACTTTTTACCCACATCGTTAACATTCAGATACCTCTGACATTGTAAGAAAATTTTCATTTTATTTGAATCAAAATTGAATGTTTGTTAAACTTTGTGCTTTTACTTTCTCCTTTTCTCAATATTCATACAAACAGTTCTTTTTCTTTCAGCTAGCCACAGAAAACAACATTCTTTAAAAATGATTCGTCATTAGTATGTAGGGGATGTGCTTTCAAAATGTGAATGCTGTTGCCCATATGTTATGGCCTGTGTGTGGAAATCAGAATAAAACTGCAAAGCCTGTTCTCTCCACAGTGTTCACATGGGTTCTGGGATACAATTTAGGTCATCAGACCTGCTATGGCATCACCCTTTCCCACTGTTTCAGTAACTTATGAGAACTTCAATTCTGAGAAAATATAGACCAGACATATATTTTCAAGAAAAAAATATAATAGATGACTTGTGTCCAAATATGGGGTAATTACAGCAGTAGGGTAGGGTCTTACCATCAAGTTATGGTAGGTGGTCAAGAACATCAATAACAGCCCACACCGTTGGGAAATTCTCTGTCAACACAATGTGACCAAAGATTTAAAACATAGCCAGAATTTTTCATACTTGTTCTAACCATTGCTATTCTTGAGTTTTCACATGTTGTGTCATAAGGGAACAAAGAATACAAATAAAAACAAACAAAAAAATCATGATGTAATAAATGAAAAAAAAAACTATAAACCAGCCTGTAGCATGTTCCTCTAATTCCTTCATGTGTCCCTCTCTATAGGGATTAATTTAACTTTCATTTCCTAAGGAGATAATTGCCAAGGTTATTTTTCACCAAAATTGTTGAATTTATGTAAACCTTGAAAAACTCACTCTAGTTACTCAGTTATTGAAAGAGAAATTATTTTGCTACAAAAATAATAAATCAATTTTCAGTCCATAACAAAGTTGATTTCCAGGCTCTATTTAAAAATGTGATTTATTGTTTTAAAAAATTAAAGAAACTTTTAAATAAACTAAGAATACAATTTGCTCAATCTTTAGTTTCAAACACACAGAAGCTTATTTAGATCATTTAGACTCTAAGTCTGTTTATCTAATTGGTCCATTTCTCTAAGGCAATGGTGACAGGCAGCAGTCATGAGGAAGGAAGAGAATCGGAACTGTGGACTTAAACTGAATACTTACAGCAACTTCCAGAAAGAATCTAAGGACACAGCATCCTAGCAACAAGCAGAGAGCTTCATTCTGCTCTTTAACTTTTTCAAATAATTTCATTTAAACACACACACACACACACACACACACACTCACATCACACCTCACACAACAAACCTACATTATGTACAATAACAATAATAATACCTTAAGTCAGAAAGATACTTGTTTTTTCTAAGCCTAATATACTCTTACATACTATATTTTTCTATATGAGCATAGCTGTGGAACCTGAACAGGATATACATTTTCAGTATTAATTTTTAATGAAATTGAATTATCTCTTTTTTTCTGAGCTGAACTCCACTTATAGTGCCAGCATTCAATCTTTCTCTCCAAACAAATTCATTTCTAAAGTTTTTCCTGTGTTGTCTTCATCACCATTCTCCATCCCTTTGTCCTGTTCTACCTCCTACCCACATTTCTGTTTCATTTCTGATTTCCAATCACAGATGTCCTAGTACCACTGAAAATATCTTTACCCTGCTCCAGCCTCCTTTCCACTTTACCAGCTTAGTCTAACAAGTGACGCCCACTTATGTTTGTAAAGACAGACAATGAAAGCTAGGATCCTCACACAGAGATACCATGATTTTTGTCTTTCTCTGTCTAGCTTACCTTGCTCAATATAAACCTCTATGGAAACATTCATTTTTCTTAAAAGCTTCATGGCTTCATGTTTCTTTACTGCTGAATAGAACTCAATTGTGCTTATATGCTAAAATTTCATTATCCATCTGTTGATGGATGTCTAGGTTGGTTCAATTTCCTTGCTATTGTGAATAAAGCAGCAATAAACATGAATATGCAAGAATGTCTATGTTAGGACATAAAGTCCTTTGGGTATCTGCCAAGGAATTGAGACAGTGATGTCTATTCCAACATATACTGAAGCACACTTGAATTTAGATGGAAAAGTCTCAGTTGCAAATTCATCTTGTATCCACTTAATTTTTCCAATGTCCTGTTTTCTCTTCCTATTAGATACAAGCAAATGCTTAATGAATACGTTTGGTCAAGTCACCCTTAACTGTTAACTAGGCTCATCATAGAATATGCTGTGTAAGGAGTATGAGATTCCTAAGATCCCTTTGGTTCATGAGCATCTCTCTAGGGATTGAGGCAGCAGGTAATTGATGGAGGACAGAGTGCCATTTTCTAGGCAGGTGGTCCTATGATGTATAAGTAAACTATGTAAGTATGAGCTTCTAATTACCAACAGATCACTTCTTGGCAGTGAAGTAAGGCTCCAGGTCTGAGCTAATGCGTTGTTAACAGAACATCTTACAGAAGCTGGTCAGACAGGAGAAACTCGCTTGAACATGGTTTAAGAAATCCAAGAAACTCTCAAAACAATGCAGGCTACTGTGATTGGCCTTGGTAGCCTACCAGACGTTGAAGATATGTTCTTATTGTAGAAGGCACTCTGCCCTTTCTCATGTGTACTTTAAATTGCATTCTAAATTACAGTACCATGCGCTTTAATTGGATTCCAATTATTTATATATATACCACCAGATATATGTAGTTTGACTTATCCTGAAAGCAAGCTGTTCTTGAAACATCTGCAGATGAGCAAGGAATACCACAGTAGGTTAAAATGCAGAGAAACCGACTGTGGCTTGCCTACCCTAGTGTAACATGTAAAATTCAATTTCTGAATGTAAAGTCAAATGGAAACTGTGGAAGAGAAAGTTAAAAGACTGTAAGCCAGCAGATCAAAACTCCTTCTGCAATTGTGTATTGTATGAAATAATACCTCATGGAAAGGAAAACTATATATTATGTCTCAATAATATGGCTACATAAAACATGACCTACACTAGAAAGACACCAATAAAAATGTTGAAACAGAAATGTGAAGTATTACCAGGTTCCACCTCTAGACAAAGAACCTTGGGAAAATAAGGAATTCCAGAAGTGGTTGAAAAAGCTTTCCTCAGGACATGTCTTTCATTGGTTGTACAATGCAAGATGGCCAGCCCTGAAATTATATACATACAGATACCTTCAAAGAAAAAAAAATCAATTTGCATTTCTGTATTAGGGTTATGGTGGCTAAAGATACATGTGCATGTGTGTGTGTGTGTGTGTGTGTGTGTGTTGATAAGATGGAACTGAAGGGTCAGATGTTATTAATAAGACATCAGGACACAGGAAAGATATCTTCCATGCTTCATTCGAACAATGAGAATATATTTATTTAGGATTAGCACATAGAGGATATAGTCCAAAGAGGCAAATTTTGATCTCACAACAACCTTGGCAAATCATTTCTCTGAGTACAAGCTACATAGTGCTGATTTGTACAATAAAGGGGGTCATTGAGTTTGGCTGAGGAATGGTTCTTTGTGGATGACTCAGAGACTTTGAATGAAGTAGCTGAAAAATTCAGACTATTATATCCATTGGACAAGAAGGGCAGCAACCTATTTAACATTAACTGTTAAACTAAGAGACTTTACTCAACTGAAAAGTACACTTAGCTGAGAGATTGCTCAGATAAGAGTAGCTTTGGTCTCCTCTATGCAGGAATATCTTGACACTGAGTTACAGGAGGTTATATGCCACTGTGGAAAACACCATTCTCTCTTCAGGTATTCCTGTCTATATGATACAGCTAATACCCTGAACTACAGTGCAAGATTATTAGGCAGGGTTATCTATAAGTTTTCCACGTAAATTCCTGCTTAAGTTTTTATCATGGGTACTCTCAATGATGGGAAGTGTCCTGGAAGTTATAAATCAAATAAATCCTTTCCTCACTAAATTGTTTTGGGTACCCAAAACAAAATAAAATTATGACATCATTTAAATTATTTTTAAAATTAAAATTGCTTTACATGATTTTTCAGTAGCATCTAATATTTCATTTGTAGTATGGGATTTCCAAGAGCTGAACTTGGTTGTCATTCTCTTCTTGGTATTCTGTATCACCAAGGCTTCCTGAAATTTTAACAGGCAAGAAAGTAGGTAGTCTGCAAATTCTCAGATGGGAGACAAATCTTGTACATGTCCTTTTTAAGAAATATGTTACTTATAAAAACTAAAGTAACATTAGTGACATTTCTACTTAGACATATTTAGCATTTTCCAAAACATCTTTTATTTTCATGTAAGTGTTGAACATGAGGACACATATTTTGGTGGGCATGTAGCAATTATTGGGAAATTTGAGGGGAGCTAAAAAGGCACCATGTAAAGTGGCCAGGATAATGCCATGTCATGCATTCACATCTTTTCAGAAACAGATATTGGTTTTGTGGAAAAACTTGTCTCCAGATACTATAAAATTTTAGCTAAAGAGAAAAAACTAAAAGACATTAAAAATAGATACAAGATATAAAAAAAGACTGTGGTTGGAATCTAAATATATTTTATTTGCTTCCTTTTGCTTTTGTACAACCTACATTTTCCAGATATGGAATTTTAGACAAGCAAACATGCTTTATAACCACCAGAGAAAGAGGAGAGGGTGTTTTTGTTTTACTGCTTAAATTTCTTATTATGGTAGATTTGGGGGTATATCTTAGTATATGCATTTTAAATCTTTGATTGTAAATGTTTTCATATAATTTAGTGTACTTACAAACTTAAAAACTCATTTTCCCTCTAGAAATTCAGTATTCTCAATTATGGTTGTAAATAACTTTCTGTACATTAAAATCATTTACATATAATTTGTCAATAATTTCTAAAGGTACAAACAAGCAACTGAAAATAAGATTACAAAGTTGATAAGCTAAGTCCTATTTCAAATATAAAGGTTTTTTTTGTATTTAAATTTAGTTCTGAAATGTAATTTTAATTTGATCATTCTATAAATTTTGGTATGATTTCCTATGTTTCACGACCTAACAATTTATATGTGATTTTAGTTACCCTTTCTTAACTTCAAATGAACAGGTTTTATACCTAAGTATGCAAAATGTCATTGTATATTTTATAATTATTTAATATGTCATGGAAATTTATTTTTCATGAATAATTCTATAATAGTACTGTTAAACATTTTAAGATGAACTATCCCTTTAAACACAATGGATATAAGTAAATATCAATAGTTAATTAATGCCCATGAACATTAATTAATAATAGAATCATTAATAGACACAGAGATTACATACAGATTCTTAAGCACATAGCGATCTGCTATGAAAATATTGGAGAAGTTTTACTACATATATGACTCTCTATTGAATATTAGGAATAAATAAGCCCTATAGAGAAACAACACTGGAAAAAGTAAGGATCCTTACACATAAAAATGATATCTAATCAAGACATTGGGAAGAGATGAGCACATTTAGCCATTTGACTGTCAATATTGGCATTATATGACCCGTCTACTTTGTACTATATTGCACATCTGTTTACTGAGCCTAATATTAGAAAAAATTAAATTGCTTGGCGTTTTGGAACACTTTCTTTGTAGACATAAAGATTAGATTTCTCTCTCATGGAGGAAGAATGAGTATTGAATTTGCAGCTGCTTAATCCCCATAATCTATTTCCCAATCACAATTCCCACAAAAATTAAAAAGCTTGTTAAAAGAAGATAAGACATCATCTCCTCACAGAGGGCTACTTCTAAGTTTCTCAAAAAATATCACCAATGAAATTTCTTATAGATTAAATTAAATGTAAAAATATGCAAGACAGTTTTCTACATTAGTGATGAACTGGGATGCCAGGATGTCTCTGTTAGCTCAGTTGGAGATCTCTGCTTGCACTTCTATGATCATACGTAGTTATTGCTCCCTAAGGGCTCATTAATTTGGCTTAGAGAAAAGTTTCCTTTTCGCTGACTTATGAAGATCTAACAGTCACACATATATGAGTTCTTCATTGAAAGCAGGAGGTAAAAGATTTTTAAACAAGTTTTTATGAATAAATATCCAACAAATTATTTCAGATGTCAAGTTATGTTCTAAAAATTTTTGATTCTCTGATTAACAAATTAGTTTTATCTGTGAGGTGGTGGTTTATGCCTTTAATCACAGCACCCCAGAAACAGAAGAAGAAAGACCTCTGTGAGGTTAAGACCATTCTGGTCTACCCAAGAAAAGCAGGGCTGTTACACAGAGAAACCCTGTCTTTAACAAACCAAAACTCATAAAAAAACAAACAAGAAACAAATTAGCTTGTATAAAGTAATTCAAATCAATGTATATTATATATATATTCATAATATGATATATACATATACATACCTATACATGAAGACATAGCCCAAGGGCTTGGTATAAATATTGATATGCAACAGCTCAGTGGAATTGACCATGACTGAGAGCCTGAAACTAGAGTAGATGCTGACATTTACAGTACCAAAAGCAGTTTCGCTTTTAGTAATTAATCTTATGCTTCTGAAGTGGAAGATGAATATGTTAATAATTACATAAAATTTCCTTCATACTTTAAAGGTCCTTTCCTTTATGAAAAAAAAAATAAAACTCAAAAATTGTATTGTCAGATCTTCTTGGATCAATATTTGGGAATTTTTCTTTCAACTTATGTTCTGTTTTTCATTTTGTGTATACACACACACACACACACACACACACACACACACACACACACACATATGTGTGTGTGTGTGAGAGAGAGAGATAGAGAGAGAGATAGAGAGAGAGAACTTTGCATATATATGACCTAATTATAGATAAGAAGGCAATATGAATGATTAATTTCCAACCTTCTAATAACGGAGTGGATGATGATGTAGTTTATAATCCTGTAGCTAACAACTCTGTTTTGGAGTTGCCATTTACAAACTGTGTGCAGGTAACAAGATCGCCATTAAAAGCAACCATTTGATAACATCTGTTAATTGGTTTCTGATTTTGTGGTATAAAATTAACTCACATACATCAGGATCTTTGACAAATCATTCCTAAACACTTCCTCAAATATTCATAATCTGTAAATTGCATTGGCCTTCAAGGAAATATTTATAACAGAGGACTTCCTGGAATGGCCTCAGTGGGAGAAGGTACACCTACTCTTGAAGAGACTTGAAGCCCCAGGAAGTATGGATGTCTGGTGGGGTGGAGATGAAGAACAGTCAGAGGACAAACAGGAAGGGGATAAGTACTGGACTGTAAAAAAAGGTTAAATGATGATGATGATGATATAGATGTTTCCTTAACAATAGTTAACAACTACAAGTTTGAGTTGAATCTGATCTCAAAATTACAATGGTTACAGAGTTCATTATGATTAAATCATAAAACTACTCTTATTTTCTATATACGTGAAAAGATTATGCATCATCCTATAAAGATAGCACATTGTGTCCTTTATAAAGTTGTCTTTATTGACAAAGGACTTCATAGTACACACATATTAAGACATAAGAAAGCATGTCTCTTTCTTACCATTGTTGGAAACAAGGTTATTAAATTATTATTCTTCTGAGAAAAATTTGTTGACATTTTATTAAATGGAAGATTGTCAAAGAGAACTAGCTTTGAGATTTTAAGTATTAATGCCTGATATGGGACAAGTGAGGCCATTTCCAGCAGATGAACTGTCCTGTTTACACATTACCATGTTACTCAAATTTAATGTCTCATCATACTGGGCAGAATACTTAGATAGTAGTACCAATTAGATCACACTTTGGTATTACATTCAGCTAAAGAGGTTATTATGTGATTAAATATTTATCAACAAGAATATTTCCTATGATATGAAGATGACTTTTAGTTCACTAAGTTTCCAATAATAATGTTCACAAACAGAAGTCTTCACTGTTTTGAAATATGTACGGTTATTTCTACTTATTAGAGAATTGAGCTTTTGTGAACAGTGGTAGCAAAGCACACAAGGTAATGGATATTTACGGAGAAAGTCACGTGAATGTTTAAAATTTCATTGTTAACTCCAGTGATCCTGTGCGCTGATGAGACATAGTTCTGCATGAACTCTTTAGTTGTACATGTGTCTTTATTCAGTAAGTGCTTGGCTGAGCAGATGATGTCTACATGTCCATAGCTCATTGCATACTGTTTCTCATAATGGTGGGTTCTAGCATAAGCCATTGTGTACATGAGTAATTATTTTAAAGAACCAATTTTCTACAGTACCATCACCAGTGTGTATATGGTCCTCATAAATCTACCCCACAGACAGAGAAATCCCTGTCTGTATGAAGCAACAGAGAAAAGTTTGAGTCTTTGAGGTGAGACAAGAGTATATGAATTGAGCTGATGTAGGACCAGTTTGGGTTCATAGCATTCTGCATAAGTTGCTTTTTCTTGTCAATATTTATATATAATCTTTATAAATGAAACAGATAAAATCTTTCATCACTTTTAAGTCAGTTAAAGAGTTTTGTGTCTGAATTTATTTCTTTTTTTATACTTACATGTCTTAGTTATTGTGTGAAATACTTCATGTGTTTCTTTTTGATTTTTATTTTTATTACTTTTATTTTTTTTTACCCTCTAGTCAACACTCCTTCCCAGTCCACACTCCCACAGTTCCTCAACCCATTATTTATTGTACTGTAAGTATTTTCCATGGAATGTATGCAGACACATTTTTGAGTCATGTTAATATTTCACAGTCATCTCTATCCACAGTTGTCAAGTGTATAGGACCCATTTTATCCTTTTTGATTTCAGAATATTCTGAAGCAGTGCATCATCGGATCTTAAAGCAGCAGATATATTAAAAGTGTCATTCATATGTTAATTTAAAATGTATTTTCTTTATAACTCACCCTTTGTATTAGGTTATATGACTCATTGGAACAACATGGGATGAAAGAAGGTACCCTTTTACTTACTGCCTTCTTACATTAAAGTTACTGTCATCTGCCACTTCAAAAATATTTGAAACATATACCACAAGCCATGAAACCTGGAATAAGTACTGAAAGCACTAATTCCAGGTGTCACAGCAGCCAATGGATCAGGAAAGCATCTTTACTAATCCTCCATCTGATAGAGGACTAATATCCAGTATATGCAAAGAACTCAAGAAGATAGACTCCAGAGAATCAAATAATCCTATTAAAAAATGGGGTACAAAGCTAAACAAAGAATTCTCAATTGAGGAATATGGAATGGCTGAGAAGCACCTAAGGAATTGTTCAACATCCCTAACCATCAGGAAAATGCAAATCAAAACAAACCTGAGATTCCACCTCACACCAGTAAAAATGACTTAGATCAAAAACTCAGATGACAGCAGATGCAGGGGAGGATGCAGAGAAAGAGAAATACTCCTCCACTTTGGGCGGGGTTGTAAGTTGTGTCAGTTGGTATAACCACTCTGGACATCAGTCTGGCGGTTCCTCAGAAAATTGGACATTGTCCTACCTGAAGACCTAGTAATTCCTTTCTGGGCATATACCAGATTACAAAGCTGACTTCAAAACAGCGATCAAATAAATGACACAAAAGTTATGTTAAAAGAATGAATGAATGAATGGATGAAGGAATGGATCAGTAGGTAGATAACTAATGTCTCTCTATACTTATGTTAATATACATGTATATTTTACATACACACATATATTCAAATTACAGTATATGTCATATATATTTATGCATATATAAACAATATTACACATTTTACGTTCTATTTGATTTACTTGTTGGATGCTCAACCAAATTTCATTTTTAAATAATAATACTAAAATTGTTTCACTAACCAAGCAATTTTACCATAAAATTGCAAATTGAGAATAGCATGTTTAGTAGTATTCTTGAATGAAATTGGGACTGTTAAAATTAAAATTAATGCTGCTTTTTTATATACATAAATATTATTCAACTTTATCTTGGCTGGGCCTATCAATACTGGTTCACCTTTCCTAATTTTTATATAACTAGTATGTTTTAAAATAGGTAATTATAGTCATTCTTTGAACAAACCCTTTTGAAAAATAAGCAAGTGAATTGAATAAACTTGTGTATGATCTTGAAAAATTTACCCATCATTTTCAAATTATAAAATTTTACTCAATATAACATGCTTTTGTATATATAATCTCATTTATCTGTGAGACACAGATGTAAAATAACCTCCACATACATATGTCAAATCCCTGCAAAATATATAATTCCAAGATGTACAATAAATTGTAAAGTAGTACATTGTGTACAAATTATACTTGATTAGTTTCACCTTGGTACATGACTTATTTAATTCTGTTAAAAATGAAAGCTATTCTAGTTGACACTTTCAAATGATGGTGTTATTAACTAACACAAAAGACTACTGAAATGTTTAGTGACTATTCCAAAAGCAACATTAATTGGAATAGCATTCTGATAATTAGATAAAATATTTCCATAATCTGTATTCTAGTCAGCAGAATAAATGCTCTCAAGTGGCAATAATAACAATTATCTTTCCAACCTCTTCTTGATGCTACTTTCTACTATGAATTATACAAACAAAGTAAAGCTAAATATCATTCTGCCCACACACAATATTTTGTTTTAGTTTACATCTTGACTCTTCATAGAGCTTACTTGCTTGAAGCATTTATCAAGTCAATCCTGACAAAGAGTGAACATTAAAAATGACCTCAGGTAACACAGTTTGATCCTGTTTTTTTCTGCATGATTAATTTCAGATTTTGCTTGTTTGGGAACTGGAGCAAGAAAATGTATAGATTACAAAACAAGTCAGTATTTTAAAATTGAAATGAATCGAAAGAGAGTTGTTTACATTATTCTTCCTGCTTACTCTCAATATTTCTATAACATTACTTTATGCTTCAATTATATACTAACATATGTACCTTTATAATTAACTTTTTAAATTGAACTTCACAAACCAGCATATTATAAATTAACTTATTAAATTGAATTGTGGTGGTATATTTGATATTAGGCAAAATTATTATTGATAATTTCAGGTTTCTCAGTTTTTTAAAGGAAACAATTAATGTCTTTTGTTTCTTAGAGTGCTTCAAAACCCTCAACTGGGAAATTCTATCCAAATATCAGAAGTCTTTGATAACTACTGTATGTGAACAAAACTGACAGCTGCAGAAGGACACCTGTCTGACAGTGAAGATATGCAAAACCTTTTGATCCAAATAAAACTGAAAAATACCTCCCAAACTCAATGACATCTCTTTTACTAAACTTTCTTTGACAAATAGATTTTATAGTATTTTTTTTTGCCCTGAAATATTAACCCTGTTTAACACAGGAGGTATTTGAATTGTGTCCTTATAGGTTATACGATCTATTGCTACTCTTTCATATTTTCTAAACAGTCTTGGTCTATTTTTAATTAATGAGACAGACACTTAAAAGTGGATTCCATGTAAACTCAGCAGTGAGTAATGACAGACTTACATAGGAATAGGAAGTGATGGATAAAAATCATTGTGTAAGAACAACAACGAGAAGATTTTCTTAAAGTGGTACTCATTGTCAGGAAGTACTATCAAAGACAAATGATCTTGTCAGAATAAAAATGCTTCCCAGGATAGAGAGATGGCTCAGTGATTCCAAAGGTCTTGAGTTCAAATCCCAGCAACCACATGGTGCCTTCCAGCCATCTGTAATGAGATCTGATGTCCTCTTTTGGTGTGTCTGAAGACAGATACAGTGTACTTATATATAATAAATAAATACATTTTTTTAAAAATGCTTCTCCTGACATACTTCTGTGAAATATGCCACCTAATGGTTTAGAAAACCCATAACTGTAGCCTTCATAAGCTTAGGGTTAAAGTGAGTCACAGGCATTTATAACCAATACACATAACATAACTTAGGATGCATTCTCAAACCCAGAATTATGTGTAAGAATGTTCAAAATTAAGACTAAGTATGAATGTATTTTCTCAGAAAGTTGTATGAGACTTATGTTCTGATGGGTGCCCTTCAGTTAACCATGGAAAAATCCACAAGATTTCTTGAGGAAAAATGACTGAAACCTAGGCAAGGACAACTAAGACTGGAAAACTGAAACTGGACATGGTATAATGTGAGGGTGAAAGGGTAGGAAGAGGATGGATGGTGGATTTTAAAGACCTCTGACAATTAATCAAAAAAGGGGGGGTTGACAAGTGGGGTACAACTATGCCTTTTCGTCACTACCAGAATATATTAATCATACTACTAGGAATGAGAAGAGATCTGCATTTTGGGGAAAAGAAGTTGGCCTACCAATATACTGGGAATCAAGCTTAACATGAATTGTTGTTGATAGACTCAATTACACCCCATGGGAGAAAAACGATTTTCTCTGTACCAACAGGTAGCAATTGAAAATAGTTTCTTGGTTAGCTGTAAGAATTGATGACAAATTTTCTCTTCTCTGCCCTGATATCTTGTCTGGTTTGATCCTGTACATTTCTTGGGCATGACATCGATAATTATCATCATGCAATCAATGTTAAGAATCACATAACCATTCACTGAACATATCCAATAATATCCACTGATAATAATTTAGGTTTGGACATCTTACTATGTATCTTAGAGTACAAATAAGTGTGGTTTCAAAATAACAACCGTAAGGGTCTTTACAACTCTGAACAGAACCTGAAAAACCATCGAATACAACACATCAGAGCAGCTAGTTAATGTTATTTCTCAGAGGGAAACATGACTAAATACTTTTTGTCTCTCAGTTTAATAGACAAATGAAGTTATATAAAAAGAAGTTCAAGAAAAAAGAATATATTTTAATTAAAATAGAACTGTATCACATCCCCCTTGCCTCCTTACAGTCCTTCCTAGTCTCTCTCCTAACCCCTCAAATTAATAGCCTCTTTTCCTATAATATTGTTACATATATACATATGTGTATATATATATGTACCCACAAATACTTAATTACAACCTTAAAAAATGTATTCATATACTTTTATGAAAAAATGCTGAAAATTTGTACATTTATCTTTATTTTTTAAAATAAAGTTTTTCAATAAAAAGGAAGCTAGACACCAGGTAATCAAACAACCTTATTAAAAACTGGAATACAGAGCTAAACAAAAAGTTCTCAATTGAGGAAAATCGAATGGCTGAGAAGCATCTAAGGACAAGCTCAACATCATTAGTCATCAGGGAAATGCAAATCAAAACAACCCTGAGATTCCACCTCACACCAGTCAGATTGGCCAAGATCAAAAATTCAGATGACAGCAGATGCTGGCGAGGATGTGGAGAAAGAGAAACACTACTCCACTGTTGGTGTGGTTGTAAACTGGTACAAACACTCTGGAAAACAGTCTGGTGGTTCCTCAGAAAAATGGACATAGTATTACCTGAAGATCCAGCTATTCCACTTCTGGGCATATACCCCAGAGATGCTCAAACATACAATAAAGACACATGCACCACAATGTTCATAGCAGCTCTATTTATAATAGAAAAAAGCTGGAAAGAACCGAGATGTTCTTCAGTAGATGAATGAATACAAATAGTGTGGTATATTTACACAATGGAGTACTACTCAGCTAAGAGAAAAAATGACACTATGAAAATCTTAAGAAAATGGATGCATTTAGAGAATATCATCCTGAGTGAGATAATCCAGTCACAAAAGAACAGACATAATATGTAGTCACTGAAATTGGATACTAACCCCAGGAAGCTCTGAACACTCCAGAAACAACTCACAGACAGTGTGATGTTCAAGGAAAAAAATTATTTTACTTCTTACACACCAAGAAAAGCATGACTAATTCCAGGTTACATCCTATTTTCCATGTTCTTTATGCTCATTGTAACTAGTAAGGTGTTAAAACTCACTATCAAACCTTATTTTAAAAAAAAGCCAAGCACTGACAAAAATGTATTCTTAGACTTTTATGCAAAAATTCTTAAAATTTCTACATTTATTTTTGTTTTTTTTTAAATAAAGTTCTTCAATTAAAAAGGGGGGGGAGAGAAAAAAGTCTATACTTTGTTATACTGTGCTGAGGTTAAAGTATTTTTTGAGAAGTGTACTGGATGGGTTTTGTTAACGTGACACAAAGCTTCACACATGTGATGAGAGGGAATAATAATCGAGTAAATTACTCTTTAAAATTAAAAAAAAATGAATCTCTCTCTCCCTACCTATTCAACATAGTACTGGAAGTCCTGGCTGGAGCAATTAGACAGCAAAAGGAGATCAAGGGGATACAAATCGGAAAGGAAGAGATAAAAACATCACTCTTTGCCTATGACATGATAGTGTACTTGAGTGACCCCAAAAATTCCACCAGAGAACTCCTACAGCTGATAAACAAGTTCAGCAAAGTGGCCGGATACAAAATTAACTCAAACAAATCAGTAGCCTTCCTATACTCAAAGGACAAACATGTGGAGAAAGAAATTAGGGAAAAGGTACCCTTCACAATAGTTACAAAAACTATGAAATACCTTGGTGTGACTCTAACTAAGGAAGTGAAAGACCTGTATGACAAGAACTTCAAACCTCTAAAGAAAGAAATTGAGGAGGATCTCAGAAAATGGAAAGATCTCCCATGCTCATGGATTGGAAAGATCAACATCTTAAAAATGGCCATCCTACCAAAATCAATCTACAGATTCAATGCAATCCCCATCAAAATTCCAACCCAGTTCTTCATGGAATTGGAAAGATCAATGTGCAATTTCATATGGAATAACAAAAGACCTAGAATAGCGAAATCCATCCTCAACAACAAAAAAACATCTGCGGGAATCACTATCCCTGACCTCAAGCTATATTACAAGGCAATTGTGCTGAAAACTGCATGGCACTGGTACAGAAATAGGCAAGTGGATCAATGGAATAGAATAGAAGATCCAGAAATGAGCCCTCATGTATATGGTCACCTGATTTTTGACAAAGGAGCAGTAAACATTCAATGGAAAAAGGACAGCCTATTCAACAAATGGTGCTGGTCCAACTGGCACTCAACATGCAAAAGAATGAAAATAGACCCGTTCTTATCTCTTTGTACAAAGCTCAAGTGTAAGTGGATTAAAGATCTCCACATTAAACCAGATACACTGGAACTATTAGATGAGAAAGTAGGGAAAACCTTAGAACACATAGGCACAGGAGAAAATTTCCTGAACAAAACACCAATGGCTCAAGCTCTAAGGTCAAAGATTAACAAATGGGACTTAATGAGATTGCAAAGTTTCTGTAAGGCTAAGGACATCGTCAAGAAAACAAAATGGCAACCAACAGAATGGGAAAAGATCTTTACCAACACCACATCAGATAGAGGCCTAATATCCAAGGTGTACAAGGAACTCAAAAAGCTAGACACCAGAGAATCAAATAACCCTATTAAAAAATGGGGTACAGAGCTAAACAAATCATTTTCAGTTGAGGAACACTGAATGGCCGAGAAACATCTGAGGAAGTGCTCGACATCCTTAGCCATAAGGGAAATGCAAATCAAAACAACCCTAAGATTCCACCTCACTCCAGTCAGATTGGCCAAGATCCAAAACTCAGATGACAGCAGATGCTGGCGAGGCTGCGGAGAAAGAGGAACACTTCTCCACTCTTGGTGGGGTTGCAAGCTAATACAACCAATCTGGAAATCTGTATGGCGATACCTCAGAAAATTGGATATAGTACTACCTGAAGACCCAGCTATTTCACTTCTGGGCATATACCCCAGAGACACTTTAATACACAACAAAGATATATGCACCACAATGTTCTTAGCGGCTCTATTTATAATAGCCAGAAGCTGGAAGGAACCCAGATGTCCTTCAGAAGACGAATGGATACAAAAATTGTGGTACATATACACAATGGAATACTACTCAGCCACCAGAAACAATGACTTAACCAAATTCTTAAGAAAATGGCTGCATATAGAGAAGATCATCCTGAGTGAGATAACCCAGTCACAAAAGAACAGACATAATATGCAGTCACTGATAGTGGGATGCTAACCCCAGAGGCTTGCACTCCCCCAGAAACAACTCACAGACTATATGAAGTCCAAGAAATAAAGAAAACAAAAAGTATACATATATTCACAAAACAAGAAGACTTTGTCTATTTCCATGTTGCGTTTTGTTTTGCATGTACTTTACGCTTATTGCAACTAGTATGTTTTCAATGCATACTGTCAAGCCCTTGAAAAAAATCAAGTACTGACTAAAAAACATATTCACATGGTTTTATGTAAAATTTATTTTAATGTCTGAAAAAACTGTACTGACAAAAATGTATAATTTTAAGCAAAAAATGTTTAAAATCTTTAAAAAAAATAAAAAAAAACAAAAAAAAACCATTAAACCCAAAAAAAAAAAAAAAAAAAAAAAAAAAATCTTGTTTTGAAGACAAAAAAAAAAAAAAAAAAAAAAAAAACAACATGGAAACAGTAAGATCCATCTTCCCGAGGTTCACATCCTCACATCTGCCCTTGCTTTCATCTTCCCTCATTATCCTACCCAGCTCATTAAGAATCTCCTCATGCTTTTGACTTGGGAGTGCATGTTGCTTTATGAGTCTCCAGGGTTCATAACCCAGAAACTTGGACACTCCACCGTCATTGACCTTCCTGTATCCTGTTGCATGTATTTGATAATTGGGGTCTTTAATTTCAACTAACTCCCATGATGGCCAATTTCAGAGACTTCATCAGGATGTTTCCTAAGTTTTTCAAGGCACACATAATGATGGGTCTCAGTGCTGTATTTCAAAAGACCATAACATGGCTTCCTTAACAACATTTTTGATATAATACTATCTCATAGATCTTAAAGTTTAGTGCAATTAATTTATCCTTTGAGACTCAAGAGAATGTCTTATCATCTAGTGTTATAGGAGTGTTAGTCTTTCTTCTGTCTTGTTTTCTTTTTCTCTTTTTGAATTCATATTATATTTATAAAATTGTAAATACTACTTATTTAACAAAAATGTGCATATGATAAAAATGCAAAAATTAATAGAACAATTAAATAACAATCTGAATGTTGAGTTTAAAACTCCTGCTTATACTTATACATCTTCTAATATGCTTTAATATATGTTTTTGATTAAACTTTTGTGATATTCATGCATATGAATACAACAAATTTATACTTTTCAAATTTTAATGAAGCTATAGGTTAGGAGTGATTTTTTTTCCTTCACATAAAAACAATCATTTTTCTGTAGAAACAATCTGTTGTAGATTCCTAAGAATATGCTGTATACTCTGTCATTGCATGAGAAGGCTACAATATGAACTTAAGAAACAGGAACATAAGAGTGTCAATCAAATGGAGCACAGACAGGAACTAGGATCAGGAAAAAAAGATGAGAAAGAAGGGGGAAAGGGTGGTGAGGAAGAAGAGGAAATTGCAGGAGAAAATGAGTAAAATATAAAAAACATGAGAAATATGCTCTAGTGCCACAACACAGTAATGCAGAACTCTACATACTGTACAACAGAAAGAAGTCTGAAGCATGATGACATAAATACACAATGAAAGGTTTTTCACTCATCATTGACAATGAATGATATGTCATTTGCAGCATGTTGTATGAAAGATTTATTATTATCTTTGTAGCTGTAAAATTTTATATAGCTATATGTGTGTGTGGCAGGTGTCTGTGTGACAACATTAGAAGAAAATGTGTAGGAGGAAAATGTCTAATGGATAGGTTGAAGAAATAGAACGTGGAGAATATGCTGACAATACTTTATATACTTGTGTGAAAATATCCATATATAATTTAGTGTTATGCAAAATGAATATATACACTAAAATTATATATACATGAAAATATATGAGTATATAATATAAACATAGATAACTGCATGTGGAAATTAATTAAACAGCTGGGGTAGTAGTCTCAAGCACTCTCTGAACTTCTAGAGCATTGCAGTATCCTTTTAGCATGTGAATTATGAGACAGTTTTCTTTATCATTTGGTTCTGACAGCTTCAGAATATGTCTCTCTAGCTCACACAACTACCCCTTTAATCTGTAAGGCAAGGTAAATCAAGGCTAACCTCAAAATTTTAAGAACACAGAATCTGTATAGTACAAGTTGTTAATGTTTCCTCCTCAAGGACTATTGCAAATTGGAGGCGAGTATACCAAATGCCTTAAGTTAGTGAGCTTGGAAAGTTAGTTTCTGATCAAGCAATTAGACGGACTGACATGAAAGTTTTCAAAGATGGTAATTTTGCTAATAATTTGTTACAGTGTCTTATGCTTAATGATAAATTATTTCATCGATTTTACCTTACTCAGCATTGCACTCTGTCATTGAGCCTCCTAGTAAGTCTTGTTTTGGTCTCTCTTGGTTGAGGAGAGCCTGGTTGGGATAAACAGAACATCTTGGTTTGGATACATGTTTCATACTTGTTCCTGAGAAATCCTGAGGAAGTGTGGGTTTGTTCTTTATGAGTTTCTCACTATTTCTGTCTATATATTTTAAACTGTGGTGAGAGAAAGCTGGATGAGAGAGAAAGCTCAGCTGAAGTCTCTTATCACATCACAGTAAGTAAGCAGCTTCTTTCCAGAATGGTAATCCTAGATCTAGAGTTCTTTTTGCTAAGGCCATGAAAAGCAAACATATTTTTATCAGATCCAGATTCTGTTGAAATTCAGAAAGAAGTTTATGCGATGGGATTCCAACCTCTTTGATTTGTCATATTTGGACACATTCAGCAGTTATGATCACAAGATGTTCAACACTTATGATCATATTATCCCCCGAAATCTAGCCATACTCTTTTGTTTCTGAGAGCCCAGATTCAAACCCCATTTTTTCTCATTATCAGAATTATTTCCCCTTTCTCTATTATGGGGTTGAAGATAAACTAACTAGGCCCTTATGTTCTAATTGAGACAGACTTTTTTTTTTAAAGCTAGAACAGGTGTGAGACAAAACCTTTCTCAATAATTAGTGTAAATAGACTTTCTCCATTTTTTTCTGAAGCATTAAGTGTCCTGCTTTTTTCACACAGCAGGTGGCAAATGGCTATTGGGAAATTTGTAACAGCAGGGTGTGCAGGAAATAATATTGCCTTTCTCCACATTGCGAGTCCCATTCCCAAAGCATTTCTTTATGGATTTGAGTCACAACGTAACTAGAGGGCTTATAGAGCAGATACTGTCACCCTTCGAAGATGAAAAGATGCATTGCAGAAAGAAAGTAAGTTTCAGAATGAAATTTCTACAGTAGTGTTTGGGAGACGAGTCAGCCATTTTTTGCAATTTCATGGTACTGTTTGGACACAGAGGGTGCTAATGAAATCTTTCAAGAAGAAATTGATCGTCCCCCAAAACAGACAAAACAAATCTAGCAGGTATCTAGTAAACAGGACTAGCTGGGAAGCTTCAATTTTAAACAAAGAGTTACATGAAATATTGGTCATGGTGATCTGGAGATTGTTACAAAGAGGTCCTTGATGTATGTATTTATAAAGGAAATCTTCATTTCAACAAATGTTTAAATAAAAACATGTTAATAGAGCAGATTCAATAATCTACATTTACAAAACACTGGGAAGTGTAAAAAAACTTACAGAAATTTAAAAAATTTCTGAAAATGATAGGCAAGAAACTGGAGTAGCTCACTTCAGCAGTGCTGATAAAAACAAGACTGAGTTTAAATGGTATTGTCTTTTAAGTCTGTATTTAGTTTTTGATTATTTTATGAACATTGCATTATATTTGCATATCGTCACCCCTTACTCCTACCATGTTAAGAGCTTCTACCCTTCTTTTGCTCACTTTCAAATAACTGATCTTTTATCTAATTAAGGATGTTATACAACACACAGGCATATGTACTTACAAAAGCAGCTTTTTGAATCAAAGAAAGAATGCCTTTCCAGGTGTGTTGACATCTTCTAGAGCTATTGTATTAGAAACACTAAGGCACTGCAACATCAGACATGTCTGAGAAGTTAATTGATAAACAATAATATGAACATACTTATATCCGAAAATGCTCTTAATTTAATGATTGATAGCAAAATTGGGAAAAGTAACCAAAGGTTTTTGGTAAATGTGACAGTAAATTGCCATTTTTATTAAGTAATATTTTACTGGTGGGAAACTACTAACATGTAGTTCTCTTGCTTTTGTGATATGGATGACTGTGTGGAGTATGTAAGTCAGCTGCCTACTTATAGAATTGGGACAGAAATGATGGCTTGTTCGAAAGCCAGTGAGAGGGGCTGGAACTTTCCCTTCTACCAAGGCTGAGAAGAGCTTAGGCTCTTTCTAAATCTTCTGAACTTCTTTCTTCCGATAACACAGCCAGAAGCCTGCCTTGGAATGCCTTAGAGTTGAGAAAATAGGTCTTCTATCAAAGGTGTCAGTTATGTCTCCATGGGAACAAGAAAAGAGAGATACTCTCTGAGTAACAGGATGGTATATTGTTGGAAGAGAGCATAAGAAATGCAATGGCTGTGTTGCCAGAGCAAACCCAAGTCTTCTCAATGAAGGTTTGTCAGTCTTCCTAGAGAGAACATCAGAATAATGAGAATAACCTCATTAATTAAATTAACTTTACCATTCTCATTTAAAGCAACACATTTTACCTCTGAAAGGTAAAAGAGTTACCATGTAAAAAGTGATCCAAATAGTTCCAGACAGAACTCTCAGTTTTAGGTGCTGCTACTATAGTTGTAGCTGCTACTGTTGAGCATTGATGTCTATGACTCAGTAAAAATAACCTTGATTCACATACACAGATTCCCGAAAATCTGGACACAAAAGTTTGTTTCCATATATGTTTTATGTAGAATGAGTGTAATAACTTTGTTAAAATAAGTGGTTGTGTCAGACAATTAGACAGATAATTAAATATTATTCATAGATTTTGAAGAAATGGTGTCTTGTATTCATCTCAATTTATATCATCTTATTTCTGTGAAGACATGCAAAAAAGAACTTGTCAATAGAGTAGAAAAGAGAAGTGTTAAAAAAGAATAATGACAATTAAAAAATAAAGAATTAATGTGTTTGTTTGTGTGTGGGTGTGTGCTTATTTTTATGTACAGATGCACTTATGTGTAAATAGGTTTGCATCCCAAAGATCCATCCTTATCTTTATCATGTGTGTATCACTTTAAGATTTGATTAATTCTCTCCCCTGGTTCTGCTAGAATTGCTAACCCTCAAGATCCAGGGATTTACATTTCTCTTTGAAATACAAATGTCCATAGCAATGCCCATTGTGTAATTGATTTTTCAAATACTATCATATGATACAGGTGATAAGTATCATTTTCTTTCAGGTTTCAAAACCTCAATTATTTTAAACATAGTACAACATTTATACAGATTCATGTGCATACACTATCCTTTTAAACCACAATTTGGTTTCTTGGATTCAAAGAAACATCAGTTCTGTGACTCATGTACTCTCTTCTCCTTAACTATTTAGATGGGCAAATAAAACTATAAGTTGTAGGATTCATTCCATGTTAGACATATAATTAATTGTCTTGGAAATATTGATTTTTATCTAACAAATTGTTTTCAGATGTTCAATGTTAATGATAGCTCTGAGAGATAATAAAAATGACATATTAAGGTATAGATTCTCGATTCCGATATTTTTCCTTCTTCAATGACATTTAGACACAGAAGTTGCTTTAAATTAGTAATCCAAATTTAACTGAAGTATAGAACCCAGAAATAGTGGAATGCTCTCAAATGTACCCGCTTTCCAAATAATTTTAACTTATAGGAATATGTGAATTTTTACATTATGCAGTCATAAATGTTACTTTTTTAAATTTAGGCTTCATGAAATCACTATAGTGCACACTCACAGACAGCTAATGCAAAGCATACTCTTGCTATGACTTCATCCTTGGCCTTACTCAGGATTACTAGCAGTGTTGTACTTGATCCACAAGATCACCCTGGTGTGAAAAGTAAAATAAGATGCTTCTTATCATCTTAGATTCTTTCCCTATATATAACAGTTGTATGATCATTTCCATGTTTTTTTTTTTTTTTTTTGCCTGTTTACAATGTCCATCCACATGCAAATACTGCCTTTTAAACTAAAATAAAAAATACTGATAGCTAAAATGGTCTCTCTGGACACAGTTTCTGTTCTTGTCATAACAAATAGTGAAAATATATTAATTTTTTTGTAGCAGCATGTTGTATTGAACTAAGTATTATGACTAAACTCATAGGAAATTATTTCTTATATTTTAGGTGAAATAAGTATACATTTATATAGATATAAATATGTTTGCATGTATACAAATACCACAAGCATTTTGTGCATTCTATATTTTACTAGCTACTTGGTCTGTTGATTATTTCTTATCGGCACCTTTTCACTGTTGAAGCAGTCAGCAAAATAAAGATTTTTATTCTCTTAGGAAAACAGTGTTAGACAATCTCTTAGAGTAAAAATGGATTCTCTAGCACATGAGTTTCTTCATGGACTTCTTGTCAATTTATCTTAAAAGTTTGACCTCTTATGTCATATTTAATCTTTATGTTCATTAGAAAACTACAGTTTTAAATTTCAGGTTTCTTCTAGATTTCAACTTGTTCTTTGTGAAAGATTGATTGAGTTTGCTAACATTCTTGCACGTAATTGAACTCATAAATGATATATTTAGAGTATTTCTATCTCAGCTATCTATCATCCATCCATCCATCCATCTATCATCTATCTATCCATCTATCTATCTATCTATCTATCTATCTATCTATCTATCTATCTATTATCTGTCACATTATTGGTTAATAGTAATTCAGCATTCAGTTACTAAGCCTGGTAGTGCTTTAAGATTCATTTCTTCATATTCCATATCTAATTAGATAGAATTTTTTTCCAAGTAGATAGGACTGAATAATTTCACCTTTCTTATCAGCGCATCCATATAAACTCTGTCATGTTTGGTTTGCAAGACTGTCATGTACCTTAAGTGGTCACATTACCTTTGCTCCCAGCCCTAGTATATTTAGAGTGTAGCTAGCATTCACTCTCATTTTCTTGAAATGCAAAACAATATTGAGCAGATCCTCTGCTCAAACATTCTTCTGCATCTTCATATTCTTCAAAAGAAAATCCAGTGTGTCTTATGACAAAACACTATAGTCTTTGACATCTTAATTCTTTGAACTTGTCTAACAGTATTCACCCCCTTTATTAAACTTCATGTTCATTGTTCTGAAGACTCCTCAGAAGACAAGATGGTAACATTCCTGTCTAATGACCATGCTGTAGTAGTTGCTTGTATCAGGACTAGCTTCTCTTTTCAATTGCATAAAAATATATTTAAGTATTACTTTGTGGACTAAGATTATTTTCTTGATGTTAAGGAGAGAAGTATGACCTTTTTTTTTTTTTTTTTATCTTGCATAGTCTTATAAATGAAGGGGTATACTTCCAGCAATCCCCCATGGTCCTCTACCTTGAAGATTCATTTTAGTAATAAAATAGTCCTTGTTATTCTATACTTAGTGATTGACTTTGTACCTATGATTTTCTGGCATGTAATAAATGAGTATAAACAAATGAGTAAAACCAGCTAATGAGATGAGGGTGTGAGAAGAAAGAAGAAAATAGGTTTGTGATAAAAATTGTAGGAAACGTTACCTAAGGCAGATTACTGGAAAACTAGACATCAATATGCAAAAAGGAAAGTGAAGACACTTTTGTCATTTAACAAATTTCTTCAGTTTTAAAGAATCAGTCTCACCATTTAAATATCATACGATTCTTGAAATCCACAGAGGGGATGGCTCAGTACATGGTGGGTGACAGTGCTATTTCACATGAAACCAAAATAAAAGATGCAAGAAAGAATATAGAGTGTAAACTCTATTACTGTTCACACCCATTTGCACACCATTTACAGACTGAAAGGAAAAACTTCTAGATGGCAGAAGGTATTTTTAAATAGTATGCAGTTAGGACTGTGGTACAATATTTACAGAGTGCTTGTCCCATGCCTTCAATTTCAGTCCTAGCTCTACAATAAATAAAATTAACAATAAAAAATAACTTAAAATCTCACACTGACCAGAAAACACGGATCAATAATAAAGGTATTGGCCTTAACGTACATTCATGCAAAAATATTGAAGTGGCCAATGAACATATAAATATGCTAAATAGAATTACTAAAATAGAAAAATTAAAATCAAAACTGTAAAATGATAACATGTTTTATCTGTTAAACTAGATATTAGAAAAAAATCTAAAGATAAATGTTATTATTTCACTTTTCCTATTAGAATTAGTGAAACATAACCAGTGTGAAAGCATACACTAACTGTACAAGAAACAACACTCATTTGTCTTGATGAAGTAACCAACATCTGTCTATTGGTGCTTAATATAATAATAATATATTATAGTCAGAAGAGAAATCATGACTGGTATTGGAAATGTAACAACATGAAGCTAATGAGGTCAGTCATAGAACTTGAGGAATAATTTATTAAACATAGTTTTCTAGACTAGCAAAATTCATACTTCAAAGTCACATTATTAAACCCACAGATAAATTGTGCCTACAGCTCCTTTTCAAAGAAGCATCATTTACAGCATTTGCAGACCATCACAGAGAACTGAAACTGGTCATAATGGAAAGATCAAGAGAATGGGGCAGCCCAACTTAAAAAATACATCTACATCACAGTTTCTGCATCTATGGCTGAAGGAACATCAGTTAAGACAGGGAGGAGAGATTATAAGCCTCAGAAGACCACGAAGTCTGCTGTTAACCTGTCAATTCTAGAAAGGTCTGCAATTAAATTTTAAAAGAACATCATCAATATTTACAAATTTGTTAATGTAGAAGAGGAAACCTTTACAGGGTCTCTTAGACAAATAATTACTGGAAATTTTTCACTGCAGAGAAAAAGGTACCGGCCTCTATCTGAAATTAGACCATTATTGTTCAGTACATAGTGGTCAGCCTTGAAGCCACATACACCTATCAACAAAACCAGACTCAGTAGGTTCTATACCAATTCATCTATATAAAGATACAGAGAGATTCCACAAAGAGTAATGGGCAGGAGCTAGAGGTCAAAAAAGGTGATACATATAGAGTTAATTAGAAAACTCATAAGATGTTTATACAGTTCCTCTTCACCTAAATAAAATAATCATAGTTGATTAAATAAAAACCTGCATTTGTTTTAGGTGCAACTTTTTTTAAAGTTTCTCAAATTGGAGGCTGTAGAACAAAGACATGTGGTTAAAACATTGTTTTATGTTCTGTCAGTCAGACATGCTAGGGAATGATTGATATAATCATATATCCCTTTTCCTATTGATCGACTCGGATGTTTATTTTGAATCTGTGTGACTGGGTACACTTTCCCTAGTCAAAAAGATAACTAAGAGTGACCATGTTTCCATCATCATCAGCATTGTCATCATTATTCTCATTACCATCTTCATCAACCTCATTTTCAAACTGAGCGACTCATTATGTGTGTCATGATCCCTCTAGATATTTTATGTGCTTCGATGAGAAAGACATAATTATCTCTTATTTTTTGTTGTCACAGCAAGCACAAATGGTTTCTTCAAGTTTAAGCAGATGGTAAATAGTTGGACTGACATTTCACTTTTGTTTTGTCTACCTTATTACACAGTCCTCCGAACTGTGCATTTATGTGCTTTCTCACTCATGGACCCATTCCAAATACACTTATGGAATCCCTATGTTTTTCTATTCTTATTTTCTACAAAAGATGCCATTCATTTGCTTATGCAATATACACATTCCACTGAGAAGCTAATATAGAAATGTAAGTTATTTGTTATGTTCCTTCACATTATTACATTCTCTTCCCGCTTCACCCCATTGCCTTTTTATCATCTGTCTCTTTTTGGTGTTATCTCTTCTTATCTCCCAAAGAAGGCAAGTTTCTTGACATTTATTTTCCTCCGGGCATTAAGCCAATTACAAAGATACATCTTCCCACCCCCACACTAATTTATTTATTCACTTTGCAACCAGACCACAGCTCTTTTCTCATTTCCTAGGCCTCCCATTACATAGATCCTCCCTTCTCCCTTTCACATCTGGAATACCCTGGAACATTAAGTTTTGCAGAACAGGATACATCCTCGTCCACCGAGGTCAGACAAAGCGGCATACCTTGTGGACCGGGTACCACAGGTAGGTGTCACTCTGGGATAGACCTGCTTCAGTTGTTGGGAGAGCCACATGAAGACTAAAGTGCACATCTGTCTCATATGTGGAAACCCGGGTTGAGTATTGCCCTTGTATATTCTTTGGTTGGAGTTCAAACTCTGGGAACCACCAAGGGTCCCGGGTTAGTGTGATGAATGTGTCAGTTTGCCATGTTTCTCTGGAGGCCTATGTGTGGATGGGAGAAACTACTATTGTTATATTACTGCATGGGTAATGGATTTATAGAAACACACTGTGAGTCTTTGATTCTGCTTAGTTGGTCAAAGCCTTGTCACAAAGACACATCTTTAATATCTTTACCCAAATGTAATTCTCATTTCCTAGTTTTCAACCACTTTACCTGGTTTTCTTAACATGTTATTTGAAGCTCTGAGTTGGCTGCAGCTTCTGTGAATTTCAAAATGTATTTCACAAACTTGTGCAATTTTCCATCTTAAGAGGCTTCTAAATTCATAGACTATTTTAAATACTCAGGTAGATTTATTCAACAAATCAATTATTCTAATGATTTCTGGTTAATCATAAATAAAAATGGAAACAAAGATTGATAACATTTGCAATCCATATGTTTAATTTTTGTATTCTATTTTAACTATTTCTTTTACACACTGCCTAAAAATGAATAAAGAATGCTACCCAAAATATAAAAGTATTGTTTTACTCAAGAAATCCTATTGGGTAATCTACTATTTTCACCTACAGCTTTGGTTCCTTTCAAGAACCTGGAATAGAAAATAATTATTCCTCTCCTTCCAAGCCACCCAAAGTTTGAGAAATTATCCTTCATTCTGACTTATTCTGAGAATCAAACCAACTTAATTCAGAGTTAATATTAACTAGAATGGCATTTTAAATTTATAACACCATAGAGTGATTCAAGCAGAGACCTGGCCGATTAGCTCATACATACACAATGATTTTAATTGTTGATTGGTGAAATCACCAGGGATCCTGAACTGCACATGGGATTAAGATGGAAGCAGGGTGCCAGGGTGATAAGAAGGGATGGTGCAGATTTTCTGCAAAATTGAGCATGTCTCTGAATAGCTGAGTTGATTCATCTGACCTGGTTGCTAGGAGGGATTTATGTTTTCCTACCTCACCACTGTACCTAGATTTCTTCTCCTGCGAGACCAAAAGGCAATTTTAGATTTGCATTTCATCACCATAACTTCAAGCCTGATTTAATTTCCTCCCTCTAGGCTTGTTGTTCTTAGATATAATTGTCAGATTTAGTTTCAATGTTTTATTCTTCTCTGACTCTTCTAAAGAGTCTGTATGTCTGAGTAATAAGTCAAATGTTTCCATTTTTAAACTACTGTGTGTTATAATAAATAGAAATAGATTCAACTCTGTAGCTGGAAGAAAAATTTAAAATAATCCATATAACTCAACAAATAATCATGACTTAATCAGAAGTCACTTACCTTTTGTATATATACTTATCAACATCATAAACTCATATTTCTTAAGCCATTAAGTAGTCAGTGAATGAGAAATTTCAGTTACTTATAATTGTCTATTTACTGTTATTATGTAAGAAAAGTATTTTAACCCTTTAAAAATAGATATCCACATATTATTTTAGTACATTAATTTTCCAAATGTTTATTAATAGTTGTACAATGACATCTCTAGTCATCATTTCAACTGTGCTGTTTACTACATAATAATAGCAGTGTATCATTCTATCCACCCCGATTTATAATAATTCATTTATTTTTTTCAAAAAAATAAAGATATTCATAATCTGTTAATTGTGTTGATAGTTTTATGTTTCTTTATGTGTTATATTACACATATTCATTGACTGAAATGCCAAAAAGGATAATAATCAGCTGATACTGGAATGACAGACAGTAATGAACTGTCATAACTGGTCACAAACCTGGGCTCTTTTCAAGAGCATCAAGTGCCCTTAAGTGCTGAGCTATGTTTCCAACCTCTATCCAGTTTATTGAACACACAGGTGAGTCCCCACATTCTTTCCACTGACTATCTGGAAAGAGACCACAAGGAACTTCCAGGGCACAGGTATCATGATGCTGTCAGGAAACAGACTGTTCTGGTCTCCATCTATGCTCCGAGCCAGAGCCACCTCACCACAATCAGAATTTACAGTCTGCCCACAGAAAGCTAAGCATTCAGGAACACTCTCCTTCCTGAGCTCATGGGACCACTGGCCTGCAGAAGAGAAAACCTGCAGTAAGATACAACAAGATCAAATAGCATCACAGATAAGAAGATAGCAAGAGGCAAATTCAAGAACCTAAGCAACAGAAATCAAGACAACCTGACAGCATCAGAACCCAGTTCTCTCACCACAGCAACAAGCTGATATCCCAATACAGTAGAAAAGCATTTAAGATCATACCTCAGGCTGATGATGGAGGGCCTCTAGAAGCACATGAATAACTCCCTTAAGGAAATATGGGAGAACACAGTAAATCAAGTAGAGGCCTTTAAAAAGAAAACACAAAAATCACTTAAAGAGCTACAGGAAAAACAACCAAATAGGTGAAGGATTTGAACAAAAACATCAAGGATCTTAAAAATGGAAATAAAAACAGTAAAGAAATCACAAAAGAAGACAACACTGAAGACAGAAAAACCTAGGAAGAAAAGCAGGAATCATAGAAACAAGAATCATCAGCAGAATAAGAGAGATAGAACAGAGAATCAATGGGGCAGAAGATACCATAGAAACATTAACACAACAGTCAGAGAAAATGCTAAAGTCAAAAAGGCTCTAACCCAAAATATGAAGCAAATTCAGGACACAATGAGAAGACTAAACTAAAGGATAATTGGTGAAGAAGAGAGTGAAAAATCCCAACTGAAAGGCCCAGTAAATATCTTCAAAAGATTATAGAAGAAAACATCCCTAACCAAAAGGGATGATCATGATCGTACAAGAAAACTACAGAACTCCAAATAGATAGGACCAGAAAAAAAATTATTCTGGACACTTAATATTCAAAACACCAAATGTTCAAAACAAAGAAAGAGTACTATAAGCAGCAAGGGAAAAAGCTCAAATAACATATACAGAAAGACTGATCAGAATTATATGCGATATCAAAACAGAAACTATGAAAGCTAGATGATCCTGGACAGACATCATACAACCTCAAAAAGGACACAATTGACAGCCCAGGTTACAATATCCGGCAAAACTCTCAGTTATTATAGATGAAGAAACCAAGATATTCCATTACAAAACCTAATTTACACTACATCTGTCCACATATCTAGCTCTAGAAAAGATAATAGATGGAAAACTCAAACACAAAGAATGAAACTACACCCTAGGTAAAGCAAGAAAATATTTTACCTAAAACCCCAAAGAAGAAAAGCATAAAAACATAATTCTACCTAAAAAAAAAAAAAATAACCGACAAACGAATCATTATTCCTAATATGCCTTAACATCAATTAAATCAATTCCTCAATAAAAAGACATACAATATTAGACTGCATTCCTAAACAGGATCCACCATTTTGCTTCATACAGAAAACTCGTCTCAGTGACAAACACAGATACTACCTCAGAATAAATGGCTGGAAACATTTTTTTTCAAGCAAATGGTCACAAAAAAAAAAATAAAAATAAAAATAAAAATAAAAACCTTGGAATACCCATTCTAATATCTATTAAAACAATTTTCAACCAAAAAGTCATCAAAAAATATAAGGAAAGGGCCCTATTACTCATCAAAGGAAATAAAATCTATTCAGATGAACTCTCAATCCTGAAAATTTATGCTCCAAATACAAGGGCATCCACATTCATAAGAGAAACTCTACTAAACCTCAAAGCATGTATTGCACCACATACAGTAATATTGGGAGGAATCAACATTCCACTCTCATCAAAAGATAGATCATTGAAGCAGAAACTGAACAGAGATAGACTGAAACTAAATGAAGCTATAAACTAAGTGGATTTAACACACATCTATACAAAATTTTATCCTAAAACAAAAGAATATTCTTTCTTCTCAGTACCTCACAGTACCTTCTCCAAAACTGACCATATAGTCAGTCACAATACAGGCCTCAAAAGGTACAAGAAAATTAAAATAATCCTATGCATCCTATCAGATCACCATGGACAAAAGATGGTCTTCAGAGCACCAAAGATAACAAAAAGCCCACATACACATGGAAGTTGAACAATGCTCTATTCAAAGATAACTTGTCCAATGAAGGTATAAAGAACGAAATTGAAGACTTTTTAGAATTTAACAAAATGAAGGCAAAATATACTCAAACTTATGGGAAGTAATGAAAGCAGTAGTAAGAAGAAAACTCATACTTTTGGATGCCTCCCAAAATAACTGGAGAGAACATACACTACCAACTTGTAAGCACAGCTGAAAGTTTTAGAACAGAAAGAAGAAGATATACCTGAGAGGAGTAGACAGCAGGATATAATAAAACTCAGAGCAGAAATTAACCAAATAGAAATCAAAAAGAACTATACAAAGTGTCTATAAAGTCAGGAGTTGGTTCTTTGAGAAAATCAACAAAATTGATTATTTCTTAGCCAAACAAACTTCAGGGCATAGAAAGAATATCCAAATTAACAAAATCAGAAATGAAAGGGGAGACGAAACAACAGAAACCAAGATATTTCAAGAAATACTACTACAAAAGCCTACACTCAACAAAACTGGAAAATCTAGAAAGAAAAAAAAAAGGAAAAATTTCTAGACAGATACCAGGAACCAAAGTTAAATCAGGACCAGATAAACATCTAAACAGTCTCATAATCCCTAAAGGAATAGAAATGGTTATCATTAGCTTCAAACAACAACAACAACAACAACGAAAAAAAAAAAAAAAAAAAAAAAAGAACTAGATTGGTTTACTGCAGAATTCTATCAGACCTTCATATAAGACCTAATACCAATACTCCCAAACTATTTCACAAAATAGAAACAATGGAAAACTACAAACTCATTCTTCAAAGCCATAATTACGCTCATACGTTAACCACACAAACATCCTACAATAAAAGCAAACTTCAGATCTGTTTCTCTCTTGAGCATTGATGAATAAATGACCAAGAATTTTTTTGCATACTGAATCAAAGAACCTACTAAATGATCATTCACCATGATCAAGAAAGCTTTCATATCTGAGATTCAGGAATGATTCAGTATACTGAAATCTATCACAGTAATCTACATTATAAACAAACTCAAAGGAAAAAAATCACATGGTCATTTCAATAGATGCTGAGAAATCATTTGACAAAATTCAACACCCTTTTATTTTAAAAGTTTTGAAAGATCAGGAATTGAAGACCCATACCTAAACATTGTAAAATCAATATACAGCAAACCATTAGCCAAAATCAAACTAATAGTGAAAAATATAAAGCAATCCCACTAAAATCAGGCACTAGACAAGGCTGCCCACTCTCCCCTTACCTATTCAACATAGTACTGGAAATCCTGGCCAGAGCAATTAGACAGCAAAAGGAAGTCAATGGGATACAAATTGGAAAGAAAGAAGTCAAAATATCGCTATTTTCAGATGATATGATAGTATAATAATGGGACTTCAAAAATTTCACCAGAGAACACCTACAGGTGATAAAGAACTTCAGCAAAGTTGCTGGATATATAATTAATTCAAACAAATCACTTGCCTTGGTCTACTCAAAGAATTAATATGCCAAAAAAGAAATTAGGGAATTGACACACTTCACAATAATCTCAGATAATATTAAATATCTTGGTGTGATCCTAACCAAGCAAGTGAAATGTCTGTATGAACAGAACTTCAAATCTCTGAAGAAGGAAAGTGAAGATGATCTCAGAAGATGAAAATATCTATCATGCTTATGCATTAAAAGAATCAATATTGTAAAATTACCACATTGCCAAAAGCAATCAACAGATTCAATAAAATCCCCCATCAAAATTCCAAATCAATTTTTCATGGAGTTAGAAAGAGCAATTTGCAAATATCTTTGCAATAACAAAAACACCCAGGATATCAAAAACTATTCTCAACACTAAAAAAAACTTCCTGGGATTCACCAACATTAAATCAATCTGTACTACAGATCAATCGTAGTAAAAATTGTATGGTGTTTATAAAGAGACAGGCAGTCAGATCAAGGGAATAGAATTGAAGAAACAGAAATGAACCCACACACAAAGGAGCTAAAAACATTCAGTGAACAAAGAATAGCCTCTTCAACAAATGGTGCTGGTTCAACTGGCAATCAGCATACAGAAGAATGCAAATTGATCCATTCTTATCTCCTTGAAGAAAGCTCAAGTCCATGTGGACTAAAGACCTCCACATAAATCCATGTACACTGAAAGTATTAGAAGAAAAATTGGAAAAAAAAAACTTAGAACACATAAGGACAGGGGAAAGTATCTTGAACAGAACTGCAATGGCTCATGTTCTAAGATCAGGAATTGACCAATGGTACCTCATGAAATTGCAAAGTTTCTAAGGCTAAGGCCACTGTCAAGGGGGAAAAAACAGCAACCAACATATTAGGAAATGTTTTTTTACCAATCCTACATCTGGAAGAGGGCTAATATCCAATCTATACTAAGATTTCAAGAAGTTAGACTCTAGAGAATCAAATAAACCTATTAAAATGGTACACAGAACTAAACAACGAATTCTCAACTGAGGAATATAAAATGGCTGAGAAGCACCCAAAGAAATGTTCAACATCCCTAGTCACAAGTAAAGTGCAAATCAAACAACCCTGAGATTCTACCTCAAACCAGTCAAAATGGCTAAGATCAAAAGCAGATGGTGAAAAGGATGTGGAGAAAGGGGATTACTCCTCCATTGTTGTTGAGATTGTAAACTGGTATAACCACTCTGGAAATCAGTTTGGCAGTTCCTCAGAAATGTGGATATAGTACTACTGAGGACCCAGCTCTACCACTCTTGTTCATATATCCAAAACATGCTCCAACATATAAAGAGGATACATGTTCTACCATGTTCAAGGCAGCCTTATTATAACAGTTAGGAGGTGGAAAGAACCTAGATGTCCTTCAATAGAGGAATGGATACAGAAAGTGTGGTATATTTACTCAATGGAATACTACTTAGCTTTTAATAACAAAGACATCATGAAATCCTTAGGCAAATGGATGGAACTAGAATGGATCATCCTAAGTGAGGTAACCCAGTCACAAAAGATCATACGTGTTATGTACTTACAGATAAGCAGATACTAGCCCAAAATGCTAGAAAAACCCTAGAAACAATTCACATACCTTTTGAAGCTCAAAAAGAGGTAAGGTCAGAATGTGGATACCTCATTTCTTTTTAGTTGTCAGTACAAAATAGTCATGAGAGGAAATACATGGACAAAGAGTGGAGCAGGGATTGAAGAAAAGATCATCCAGAGACTGCCTTACTTGGGGATCCATCCACTATGCAGCCACCAAACCCACACCTTATTGCTGATGCCACAAAGTGCTTACTGGCAGGAGCCTGATATGGATGCCTCCTCAGAGACTTGGCCAGAGTCATACTGATACAGATGATGATGTTTGCCATCAGAGTAAACATGGGGACCCCAGTGAAAGGACTAGAGAAAGAACTAATGGCGCTAAAAGGGTTTGCAACCCCATGGGAAGTACAAAATCTTCAACTAACCAAACCCTCTGACGTTCTCAGTTACTAAAACACCAACCAATGAGTACACATGGAGAGACCCATTGATCATGTTGCTCATATAGCAAAGGATGGCTTTGTCTGGCATCAATGGGAGAAGAGGCCTTTGGTCTAGTGCTCTATTCGAAGACACGTTGTCCCAGTGGTGTGAATGCCAAGACTGCTGATATGGGATAGGGTGGTTAGTAGAGGAAGCACCTTCATGGAATCAAGGGGATTGAGATGGAGATGTGAGTGACGGTAAAGGCGATAACATTTGAAATGTAAACACAGAGAATATCCAATTAAAAAATAAAATTACAAGGCCAAGATCCCTGTATTCACACATATATCTAGAGAAAGAATTTATAGTATATTTATGTTTGAGTATATTAAATATTTTAAGATATTTTAGTCATTGATAATTTATGTGTGCTTAGGAAAATATTTATGTCCTCCTAAAATGACAGAATAATAAATACATTTTATAGCTAGATTTAAAATAAGATAAAGGTATATATTTTGACTTCTCTATCTTGGCACCTTAACAGGACATATCCTCAGTGGGTTTATACTGAGAAAAATCTACTCTAATAGTACATGTCATAGTTTCTTATCAGTACTGAATCATTCTACATAGCTCAGCAGACAGTATATAGATCACCAATAATGTGGAAAGAACTCTGCTCTTCTGATCTTGTGAATCCAACGCATGTGAAATAAGATAGGACCATGTGGAAGTCTGGATAATACCTGTATTATGGAGAGAGCCTGGAAATGTGCTGTCTTACTTTTAAGTAAGGGACATCTGTTGAGCCTGTAAGTTGGTGAGCAACAGATGACACTACATCTGTTTGCTTACAAAGTGAGAGACTGACAAGCAGGGTGTTGTCTACAATGTTCTTTTAGTTGCTTGTTTTCATTAAAATGTTTGTCATGAAACCAACTCCAACAGCAGTGTTTTGCCAGACCTCTGAAGTTCTTGTCATGCTTGGTCATACTTGTAACACTCCCTAATTTGCCAGGGATTATTTTGAAAGCTGTGAATCTATTAATGTCCTTCATGAGTACAAGTCACTGGAAGGCAGCAAATTTTTTACTCTCTAGTTTTGAATGAAAAAACATAGATGTAGAGATGTCAATCATTATCCCAAGACACACAGCTTATATATATATATATATGAAATTCTGAAATTATATATTGGGAATATCTTGCACCACTCTCTGTCATCACAGCTTCTCCTGGTTTCTTTCTTAACCTTTCCAAGTTAGTCTAGCTTTTCATCTAGGAAAAAAAGTCACAATTAATTCCATTTTTTGTAATCCTAATTATGGTATTTTATAAGTATACACATTAATTTTACCTCTTTTCTACACCTCAGTTTACGTGGGAGTTTTGAAGGGGTGACAGCATTGCTACATGAACACATCCAGTGTGGATAAATGCTGTGTTTGATGTTCATGTTAACATAGGAAGCTGGCTTCCCAAGGTTTCATGTTCTGAGACATGGTTAGTAGGTTATTGTATTGAAAGGTATCTCTGTGTTCTAATTCTACTTCTAGTGCTTTGATAAAACACTGAGGATAAGACACCTAAGGGAGAACCCAGGTCATATGGTTTGTACTTCCTGAGAATAATCCATCATTAAGGAAGTTAGGGCAATGATTAAAGCACGTAGGTAAGAACCATGGAGGAACATCTCTTGATCTCTTGTAATCTTATTTTCTAGTTTCCTTAGGCTCACACCTTGTTAGTTTTCTATATTAGTTTCCATAGCAAAGTACCCTCCATAATATTTTTTAACCTTCTGATTCAGTTACAAGCCAGCCTGTCATTGACAAGTACACAAACCCTCCTCATATAGAAAATTATTCAGTTTTTTTCCAGGTGACACACAGATGTATGAAGGTCACAATTAATAAATGCTCTCTCTCTTCCTCCTTCCCTCTCTCCCACCTCTCTCCTCTCTCAATTAAATAGCCTCCTAGTAATAGTAGTTACTGATGTCTTAACACCTGAACTCTGGGATCAAGGAAAGAATTTCAAAATACTCCTATGCCTATTTAAATACTATATGATGACTAGTGAATGGTTATTTAAAACAAGAAAGTGTAAATGATAAGCTGGAGACTTTCTCTCTTGTTTTGTGTACCTTTTTGCAAGGATGAGGCTCTATATATGCTGTAAGACATGAATATATTCTAGACAATGAGCCAAAGTACTTCTTATATTTCTAAATAAAAAGCAATGACAAAGCTGTCTTGCTTTAAATGTTTAGTGTTATTTAATTACTCCTATTAAAATTACCTTTGAGACAGAGTTGATATAAAAACTGAAATACTTAGAAACTGACATTGGAAGAAACAAATTCAAAATTTTATGAAAACCTGTAGTGGTATTTTGTCTTGTGGCACAATGTTCTGATAGTCTGCTGCTGAACAACTGACGAACACTTGTAACTTATTACTGGTATCTGTGAAAACCAGAACCTCTGACTGTTTAAGGAAGGAAAACATGTATTACCTATGAAACATATGTGTAAATGAGATATTAAACTCAAGCATAGAGAAGCACCAGTAGAATTCTGAGACACATAACTAAAATATTAGGGCTAAGATCTAGAGGAACAGTGACTCTACCAACACAATATATAACTGTTCATTAATTCAAAACTGCTTACCAGACATCCAGACCTTAGAAAATAAGGTGAGGTAAATAATGCAACTTTCTCTATATTTTCTATTAAAAACAATACCCAAAGAGACAGACTGTTCCTAATAACCCTCATATTTTTATTGTATCCTATAGAAATTGTAGTCTTGAATCAGCAACCAAAATCTGATTGCTTGTTCCTCTACTTAAAATCTTAAATGATTTATGCAATATTAGTTGGTTAAAGACAATATAACTTATTCCATATAAAGGTTTTGCTCTCGAGGGTTGAAGATTTGGTTCATAAAGTTCTTACTATGTGTGTTTTTGCATACAAGTTTAGGTGTCCAAAACCCACATAAGTATTGGTTCAAAATGCAGAAATGGATGATTAACTAGAGAAGGTACTGTGCAGATATGCTATATCTATCACTGAGTTCAGGGTTAAACTTTGAAACTCTATATCTATATTTAATATGGTAACAGTTGAAGAAAACTCTGAATATGATTCTTGGATCTCTACCCAACATGCACATATGTGTCTCTACACTGTGATCAGGAGAACACACACATATGAGAACAATTATACATGCAAGCACATGCACAGATATGAAAAAATAGAAAAATAAAGTGCACTAAAATATTTAGTACATATGAAAAAGGTTATATACATGTTCAGTCTTATCCCATATTCAGCATCCCATGATATGTAACTAAAATACTTTGTAAACAGTTGCACTCATATGGGTGACTACTTCCCTTATTTGTGGGATCTGAATAAAAATGAAAAGTGTTTGTGGTGCCAAGGACCTCATTACCCTGCAAACCTACCCTTTCCTTCATTGTTTTACATACACACATTATTCACTTGCACTATTCCCTACATTCTAATTGCCCTCAGTTTTGAGGACCTCAGGAGCCAAGTTAGTTAAAAGAAGAAATATATTTTTTATGAGTTCTATAGGCAGTTCTCAGCAGAGCCACTTTTCTCTCTCTTTGAAACTAGTACACAAGAATCCTTCCCTATTTCTTAGAAACTTTGTACTTTGTCTACAACCCTTGGCTTTCCTTCGCTTGAAAACATTTGTCTCTCACTTACTCCTTGGATGACCTTCCCTACTATGTGTGTGTTTCATCTGATATTTTCCATCCTTTTATTTTTAAATTTTATTTTTTATTAGATACTCTGTAATTACTTTTTAGATATTATCCCTTTCCCCTGCCTGGCTCCCATCCTCCCTCCCCTCCACTTGTCTTCATGAAGGTGCACTCCTTCCTAGTCACCCTTTCCACTCCATTGCCTTGGGATTTCCCTATATTGGGGAAGCATGCCCTCCCTGGACCAAAGGCCTCTCCTCATATTGATGCCAGACACTGATATCATCAGCTACATATGTAACTGGATAAGCACATTGAATCATGGCCTGTGTATCTTAAGATGATAGTCTAAGTTCTATTTGAAAATGTCACTATATTCATTTCTAACTGATGCTTAAGATTTTAATTTCTCAAAGAAATTTCAATCACAATTTTGGATTTAAAATGATCTTACATGAGAAATTTGGATAGTATAAAATCAGAATTTTGAGGCAATTTTCTGGGTAATTCAAGCTTTATTAAATCAGTACTTACTTTATATCATGATCATACTTCAGTAGACATACAAAAACTTGACAATATTATGATGAATTGCTCATTATACATGGTTTTTATATTACATATCATGCTTTCATTCATCTTTGTTCTCATATGCATAGGTTCAACTATGCAGAGACACATGTAGATGTCAAATATTTCTCTATAGCCTACCATATTTATATACAAATTACAACACAAAATAAACAAGTTACAAAATAATTTCTTTTCGGCAAAGAGAACATACTAATTTTATACAAGAAATGTATAAAGAAGAAACAAATTTGTTCTTACCACAATGTTTCCTGTGATTTAGCCAGAAAGAAAATATAACAACATACAGCAAAATGGAAAATCATGAGCAAACTAATAGAAGTAATATTCCCTTGGCTTCCCCTACATTGGGAAAATGTGCCCTCCCTGGACCAAAGGCCTCTTCTCACATTGATGCCAGAAACCACTATTTTCTGCTACATATGCAACTGGATCAATAGGTCTTTCAATGTGCGCTCAAATATTGGTGTTTTAGTCCATTGGTTTTGGAGGGTTTTGTTGGTTGATAATGTTGTTCTTCCCATGAGGTTGCAACCCTTTTCAGCCCCTTAGGTCCTTTCTTTAGCACCCTCATTGGGGTCTCAAGTTCAGACCAATGGTTAGCTGCAAGCATGTTCTATCTATATGACTCTAACATAGTCCTTAATAAGGCATCTCTATCTGGTTTCTGCCAGTAAGAACTTCCTGAGATCAGCTAATAGTGCTTGAATTTCGTGGCTGCATACATGGTGGATCTCCAGGTCAGGTGGCTTCTGAGTGATCTTTTCTTCAATCCCTGCTCATCTATTTGATCTTTCATTTTCTCCTGTGAGTGTCTTGTTCTCCTTTCTAAGAAGGACTGAGCCATCCCCATTTGGCCTTCCTTTTCTTTTCTTTCTTTTTTTTTTTTTTTTTTTTTTTTTTTTTGAGTTTTATAATGTCTGTGAATTGTTTCTTGGGTATTGAATACTCAGAGTTTTCTGGGGCCACTTATCAGTGAGTGCATATCATATGTTTTTTTTTTTTTTTTTTTTTTTTTTTTTTTTTTTTTTTTTTTTTTTTGTGACTGGGTTTCTCACTGAGGATGATAGTCTCTAGTTCCATCAATTTGCCTATGAATTTTATGAAATCATTGTTTCTAATAGCTGAGTAGAGTAGTACTCCATTGTGTAAATGTACCACATTTTCTGTATAGAAGTCATCGATTACAAAAATAATTTCAGCTGTAGGTGAGATTTCATGAGCTTCTCCCAATCCAAAATGGTATTCATTTTTGGTTTGCTTTTGTACAGCTATTGTACATAGAGTTATACTGCCTATGACATCATGTGTGCAACAATTTTATGCCTCACATGTACTGTTCAGTGCAAATATCCCCTATATGTAATTTTTACAATTTAGTAAATTATACAGTTATTCTTTTCAAGAGTCACCTGTGCATTTTTAATATTTATTTTATGAAAACTTCTAGGTTATAGATTATTATAGAATGAACTGCAATCCTTACTTTTGTGAACCATTTATATTGATGTGAAATTGAAAAGATAAATTTTCAAATATATTTTATTTATGATATGAAGGGAAGCTGTTACCTTCCAACCTTATGTATTCTGTTTTTTTTTTTTTTTTTTTTTTTTTTTTTTTTTTTTTTAAATTGCTCCTCCACACCCAAAAAAAGAAAGCCTCAATCCTTCTTAGGGAAAAAAAAATAAATGTATAACACCCTCTCAGAGTGTGATAAACCTGAACCTCAAATCATTAATAATACCTGAGCGAAGATAATTGCCTTGTGGCAATTTTGGTATTCATAGATCATTGTGCTTAATCTATACCCAACAAGAAATCTGTTTCCATGTTACATTCTGTCCTACATGTACTTCATGCTTATGGTAACTAGTGGGATTTCTATGCATGCCATCAAACCTCTAAAAGAATTAAGTACTGACAAATTAAGTTATGCCAAAATGCCTTTAAAATCTGTAAACGTATCCCTCCTTTTTTTTAAAATAAAATGGTAAGAAAAAAAATTTCCCAGTTAATTTAGTCTACATATGTAAGTGAAAATATAATACTGTTTTAGTGGTCACACTGTGACTATAATCTGTGGAGGACACACTGTAACTACATACATTATCTGTGAAGGTCACACTGTGACTACACACTTTATCTGTGGAGGTCACACTGTGACTACATACATTATCTGTGGAGGTCACACTGTGACTACACACTTTATCTGTGGAGGTCACACTGTGACTACATACATTATCTATGAAGGTCACACTGTGAATACATACATTATCTATGAAGGTCACACTGTGACTACATACATTATCTGTGAAGGTCACACTGTGACTACATACACTATATGTGGAGGTCACACTGTAACTACATACATTATCTGTGGAGGTCACACTGTGACTACACACTTTATCTGTGGAGGTCACACTGTGACTACATACATTATCTGTGGAGGTCACACTGTGACTACACACTTTATCTGTGGAGGTCACACTGTGACTACATACATTATCTGTGGAGGGCACACTGTGACTACATACTTTATCTGTGGAGGTCACACTGTGACTACATATATTATCTGTGGAGGTCACACTGTGACTACATACTTTATCTGTGGAGGTCACACTGTGACTACATACATTATCTATGAATGTCACACTGTGAATACATATCTATGAAGGTCACACTGTGACTACATACATTATCTGTGGAGGGCACACTGTGACTACATATATTATCTGTGGAGGTCACACTGTAACTACATACGTTATCTGTGGAGAATGAATAACTACTTTCAAGTTAGACATCCTCCCTCTCAGAACCCATGGTCGGTTAAAAATTAGGGAATTTAGCCTTACATCTAAATAGATTTCAGATATTTTGTTTCCTACTATTACTTGTGGGTTATCCATATATAAGGCTTCTAATATCTTGCATAAGGCTCTGCAAGAGTTTTTCTGTTAAGCTTCTTTGTTTTGTTTTAGTAAATGCCCCTGAGGCACACCTGAGGAAATGTCTTCTCCACAGTAGAAAATGACTCCAGCAGCAGGAGCAGAAGCCTTAAGAGCCAGCAGCAAAACAACAGAAGTCTGTACTCCCCTTTTTACTCTTGCTCTAAATGAATCTAATTGTATTTCCCAGTATCCTTCACACACACAGAGCTCAAATGGAAATCAAGTAGAAGTAGTCTTCCTTCCTATGGAGGCATATGCCAGGAAACTGCCTCACACTGTCCTCTATGTCTGACATATTCCCTCATTTTCCAGCCCAGCAATATATAATCAAATATTTCTTTGCCAACACACATTACCAAAGTATAGGGAAGATTATATATATATATATATATATATATATATATATATATATATATATATATATATATTAGTGTGGCTATGCCATACCTACTCCCCTGAGGTACTAACAAAATATTCGAGGATAGATTGAGATATAAGCACAACACAATTTTTGAAAAGTTTAGAGTAATTCTGCTTAAATAAACTTAACCTCTTCACTAACGAAAGAGGTGAACAATATACATGTTCACAATTTGCTTAAGAACAATGATTGTATACGTCTTTTGGAACCCTGATGATTTTCTCATTACACAGATAAGAATATCTAGAATTTTGTACACTTGCACAAGCCACACCTGTGGAATACACTTAGGATTTTACTCTAGGAAGAAGAGTTTTGTAGTGAGACTATTCATATGCTCTCCACATGAGACATCAAACTGAAAGACTAATTTCTGTTTGCTCCCTTATCTGAAAGGTAACCCATGAAGAAACTGGTAAAGGAATGGCAAGTTTGCTGGACAACACATCCTGGTACTGAGATTTAACTTCGCAAATTTTATATCTAAGAACAAGAACCATCATTTTTTAAGAGATTTATTTGAAAGAAAATCATACTTTGTCTATAGATTCATTAGTTTAGGTATGAGAACAGCAACAGCTACATGCTCAGGTTTTAGTCCTTTTAAAACTTTATTCTGAGTTAATGGCATATTTATGCACAATGTGCCTGATCATTTCTACCTGTTTTTCTGTTATCAAAGATTAATACCATTACACATCCTTCCCAAATTCCTCCCTCCATCCATCCCAACCTCCCTCTTTCTTTCCCTCATTTCCTTCTTTCCTTCTTCCTTTTGAAATCAGTGATTCTACCACTGCCCATATAGATATGGGTGTGGGGCCATCTACTCCAGCATCAGGAACCTACCGATTGTTCTTCATTTGAAGAAATATAACTCTCCTCTGACTGGCAACCATCAACTACCAACAGATTCTCTTTTTTATGGGTTCTGAAAGGGAGAATGTCTGACTTGAAAGCTGTTATTTATTCTCCACAGATATTGTATGTAGTCACAGTGTGACCTCCACAGATAATGTACGTAGTCACAGCATGACCTCAAAAACAGTATTATATTTTCACTTGTATTTGTAGACTAAGTTGACTGGGAAATTTTTAAAAACCAGAATACATGAAGTAGGAAGATAGAGTGTGTAAAGAACATTTAATACGCCTTTCTTATATATCTCCTTTCCTGTTCATTTCATATGCAAATTACTTTTAGACTCACATTTTAAATTATGCTAATTAATCTAAATATCAGGTACTTTAAGACTTCACTAAAATATTAATCATGTTTTTGTACTGTTTATTTTCATAAGAATTTGTCTGATAGAATTAGCTTCTATTACAATTTCTTTGACAATCTAACATCTAATAAAGGGCATGCATGGTATCTTTTTATAAATATTTTTCATGTTATGTGTGATTTTTTAAAAAACGTAGTTACCAAAAATCATCTAAATGATAAATATCATAATCCCTTAATGAAAAAGCCTTACATTTCATATCTCATTTATATTTAGATCACAATGCCTACTTTCTACCAAAACTGTAGAACTTGCAAATGGCATAAGAGATAAATTAAGCTGTCTTTTCACATTGCCCCATGACACTCAGAAGCTCTGAAATCTAAGTCTTATTTTGAACATATGAAATTACTTTGTCTGAGAATTTCTGCTTTCTTGTTTCAAAAAATATAGGTCACAAATTTAATAATCAAACAACTGTATTTAACTGGTTCATGGATTACATGATAATAGTTAATAGTTAACCACAGTGCTGCATTCTACTGTGAAACATTACCACACTCTGGATATTTGGGGACCCTTTGTTAGGGAATTTTGTATCAATAATACTAACATTGATTTTTACATTTGGGAAAGTTTGTAGCACAAATATGTTAAATAAAGGCTATGTTAGTCAATACCTCAAAAATAGCCTGCACTTTGGCAAGGTGATAGTTCTAAACTATACTTTCTCAATTTAGGCTAAAATTATATTTATTTCAAAATCAATTTGAACCACATAGTCTTTAATCAACTGTATTTGCTGTTTTTCAGTTAATTCAGTATTATTCTCAAGACTTTTGGTGAAAGCATTTGCTGATAGGATAATATGTATTAATTAAAGAACAAGCAAAATTTATTTTTAGAGATTTGATAAATCCTTGAAAGTATAATAGAGGAGCTTGCTAGAAAAAAAATCATGGTAGGCTTATTATTTCCAAACTCTAACATCTAGTTTGCAAATGATTATATAACATTTACTAGAAAAAAAGCTGAATTCTTGAATATTAAGTTGAGCCACAAATATTCATTCTATTACATAAACAAAGACCCATATATTCATGTATGTGAAGAAATGCTTTAAGATTTTTTTCTTCTCTATATCTTTCCTTCTTGTTCCCCTTCCAAGAATCATGCAGTGAATCCAGCTCCCACTAGTAAACATGCCAATAAAGAAGACATTCTCTTTCTTTGACTGCTTGGATAACTCTGTCCTTTATTTGATCCCAGCCAGTGTTCAAATTACCCTATAAGGGAAATTACTGAAGATTCTAGCATACATTATGCTCATGAAAGTGCTAGCTCAAGTTGAAGTCTTCAATGTCTGCTATGTTTTATGCTTACTTCTAACAATGAGAAGATAATTTCGGTTATAATGGGTCAAGACTGAACTGCTTTTGTCCTGAAGGTGAGGACAGATGCCTACAAGGGATCTGCAGCATATTTGCTGACTGGATGAAAGAAAAGCCTCAGAACAACCAACTTTCAATGTCAATGTCATTGGTAGATATATTGGATATCATTTCCAATTCCACAATGTCTCAGCTGCTGTCTCGAAATGCAACACACACACATACACAAACACACACACACACACACACGCACACATACACACACACACACAGACAAACACACACACAAAATATTGGCTTCAGAATCTCCTAGGCTTTGCTATGGGTAATGAAACAGAAAAGATTTGAAAAGCAGTTTTCAGAAGTGTTGCATGAAGAACAGTGAGAAGACAAATGTGTGGTTTTAGATGGCAGCTTACTCTTTAAGAGACATTGGATTTACCATTGATACAAAAGATTAGAGAAGCATTATGTGGAATGAATGCCATCCCTGAGGGCATAGTGGATTTGCAAGATGGTGCTATGACATTAACTAATTTAAATGTAATTGGCAGGAAATTTTGGATGAAATGAAAAGTCATGAGGTGGACTATGGAGGGCTCCTGAGTACTTGTGAAATATATATTCCAAAATGATGCAATCTAACTATAAGTGCATGAAACTATTTATAGCCCAGTAGAGGGGCCATTGGTGGGATCACATTGTTTGAAGGAAATGATAGATGGAAATAAAGAAATATATTCCCACAAGGTACATTATTCTTATATTAACAGCATACTGAGAATCAATATCAACTGAGTTCTAAATTCAAAGGTGGGAGGAAAAGCATATTTTAAAAAGCCAGATATACCTGTACACACACATAAAGGCAGACTGACCTTTGCTGAGTCAAATGTATGGTTTAAAATTATCCTTTTAGATGGCATGGCTCAGGAAGAAAGGTATTTGCTATACACATAAGGGGACCTATGTTCCTATTTTTAGTACCCATGTCAAATAAACACTCATGCTATTGTATGCAGTGCTAGGGCAGAGAATAATTGATCCTGGGTACTCACTGAAAGTCAGCCATCTGCAAGAGGAAGCTACAAATGAATCCGAATTTGTCTCTAAAACATGGTAAAAGTAATTTAGGACAATAAGAGTTATTTGCATCTAGCTTGACATCCATAGTCATAACATTATACATGAACATATATACAAGTGTACACACAAGAATATATACAGGTGTACACAAAAATATATACAAGTATACACACAAGAATGGATAAAAGTGTATACACAAGAATATATACAAATGTACACACAAGAATTTATACAAGTGTACACACAAGAATATTTTTAGATTAACACACAAATACTTAAGCAAAAGTATATTTAAAAAAAGCTGTCGTTATCCTGAATAAGAATCAAGAGAATAACATTCGAAATGTACATACATAAAATATTCAACAAAAAAGGAACCAAGCTATATCTGATAACCAAAGTATCAACTGAAAAGTGATCTAGTAAATTTATAATTAAAAGCAAAAAAGCATGTTAAATTTACTAATTTATTGGTTGAGCAAATGAATTATATCTATCATGCTAACCCTTCTAATATATTCACACTACAATTATAATTTTATCTCATGAAAGACCAGGTGAAAACACTTTAATATTGATAAACATTATCATTTAAGGGAATTTTTAGTTTAATAATAAAACAACGTAGAACATAGTTTCAATATTGTCCTTTAAATCACTTATGTAAAAAGTAGATATACTTTTATTTCTTAAATGAATTTATTTAGGGAAATGAGAAATTGTTATAGTATATGAAATTTTAAAAATTTCTTAAACATAGAAAAAATTCATGAATTATCTTCAGATATTTAAATTGTTTTTTCTATATTGAAATTGTGCATTTTACAAAAAATACTCTAATGTTACCAAAACAGTGAATGGTTGTTAAGAGATGATTTTTTAAAATAAGTTTGTTGGCTCATTTCTTTATTTCATTTACTTATTTTTTATTGTCTAAGTGAAGAATAAAGAGAAAAGAAAAATCTTCCCCTTATGAATGTATTGAGAATTTTTTTTGAGTAAGTTTACCAGAAAATGATTCTTAGTTTCCTGCCTGCTTGACTGTATTTATAATTTTCAAACTGTTCTTACCATTTGTAAATAAATTTTACTTGCTAATGTGGGAGGGATAAGGCAGATGTAGCCTATAATTTATACTGAGTTAAGTACTATACATGTTTGCCTTGTGAAAATATGTGATTGAGTCCTTAGAGGAGTATCATAACAGTATGTGGGTAGCCTATATGTACAAAAGGAACACATATTTCACCATGACACTTTTTTGGAAGGACATCCTACCTCCTTTAAATAGTATACTGTTTCCCAAAACTCTTTTGCTCTCAATCAACTACTACTTGTATATATTATCATAAATTAAATATTGAAAATGTTTTATTCTGAAAATTATTTTCCTGACTCCTCAAACAAGAAAATAATCATATACAAATAATTATGCTCTTTTAAACATCCATAAAATGTATTTCAACAAATTTGCTGGGTTTTTATAGATATAATTAAATGATTGTGCCTTCACACTTAAATGAGAACAACCCATGAAATTCACTACTTAGTCAGATGTGTTGTTTCTTGATTTGTCTATGTCTCTCCTAGTTTGATGCATTAATCTTGACTATAGTTTTGATTAACCATTCTTTTTTATTTCTAGAATGTAATTAAATCTTTGACCCCAACACCTTCCCACACTTCTACTTCTTTATGCCCCACTAAGAGTTAGAGATTAAGATTATTACAATAACCTTATCAGACAGCATAAACTATTATAAGTCTCCATGTTCATCTCAGGATAATGCACATCTTTCAAATTTTCATATCTTGATTCAACTGCTTTTTCAATGATGCCAGCCTCTCTTGTGCCAACACTGTTCAAAGTCAAATCTCATTGTTGGTGAGATACTAAACGAATCTCAAATTGTGCTATGGTCTGCTATGTTCTCAGACAGTTATGATCAATCTTATACACAGCCTATTTTGGCACTTTACAGATCTACCTGCATTTCACAGAGGTTCAGAAATCACAAGTCCAAAGTTGTGTTTATATACTTCACAGAAATACCAAAAGACATCAAGATTTATGACTAATCCTCACTTTATTTTAATAGTACCCATTCTGTATACACATACATTAGAGCTGTTTTCAGACACTCCCAGAGAGGTCATCAATTTCCATTACAAACGGTAGTAAGCCACCATGTGGTTGTTGGAAATTGAACTAAGGACTTCTAGAACAGCAACCAGTGCTCTCAACCTCTGAGCCATCTCTCCAGTTCCCAACAGTGTCTATTCTGATCTTTGTTTTATTCTGACTATACCTTCTCAAAGCAACTATTTTACCCTATCTAAAATAATTTTCATTTTCATATCCACAATTTAAAAGTAGATAATTTCCCCCCTTTACCATCTTCTGTATGATCTAATCTCTTTTATACCTACAGTGATTATTGTACATTGATGAGTTCCATCTAATAGAACCAGAAATAGAAAATGTGTTTGCTTTCAATAGTTCTCTTCTTTAATGGAAATAATGGATTGTTTTCACTCCACTGGCTTTTGTATTGACTCCTCAATCAACAAGGTAGGATTCCCCCCCCCCCCACTTTTTTATCATTTAGTATTGGTTTTTAAAAGCTCATCAAATAAAATCTGTTTTAATAAGTGTGTACCAGCCACATTTCCTCATTGGGGAAGGAAGAAAATAGTACTCTCTGACATCCGTGGAAAACCTTTCTCCAAAGTGTATAGTTAAAGAAGCTTACATGGATGTTTATGTAAAATGTTTGCTAAATTTTCTGATTGACAACTGATAAAATTGTGCTTAGAACATATCTTTCAAACTTCAATTTTATGGTACAGTAGGAGGTCAATGTGATGTAGACATGGAATTAGTCTTGATCATATTAAATAACTGTCTAGATCGTGAATCATAATTTCTTCCAGACACAGCTAGAACCAGTTTATTTATTAGAATGGTAGTTTAGAAATTTGATTCCTGCACTTAATAGACTCAGCAGTGTAAATTATGACTGAACTGTGAACTTTAGATCAAATTTACATCATTTAAGCAGTTTAATATTGTTTTAGTTAAAATTCTTAGTTACTTCAGGAAACACAAACCCTACAGTGAAATGTTCAAGATTAACAAATATAAGTGGTCTCTCTTCGAGGTTCTCTAGATGAATGGACTTTCAGCTGAAAGACAATGCCAGAAATTATAAAGTACCTGGTGTATTCTGTAAAAAAATCTTTTAATTTCTTTATTGAACAGTGATCTTAGAATTTTATCTTCCTATGTATTTTTTCCCTTTCTCAGTTCCCACATGTGTTTCCTATTGATAATATAGTAACATGCCCTATTATATTTGTTAACATGTTTAAATTTGGTATCATTTTCATTTTAAATTCAGTATACTTATCATTTTTGTTATTATGTTTCTGAGACTCCAACTGTACTTTCTATGGAATAGATCTGTTTTCTTTATATATATATATATTATATATTCTTGTGGTCTTCCTTCTGGGCTGGAAGCCCAGATTCTCACAGGCTTTGTTCATTCTTCACATTTTGTTCCAGAAATATATTTTTGTGACTGTTTGAATTAATAATGTGATCGCCAAGTTATGTCTGCTGTTTGTGCTCTGAAAAATCCAGCACATTATCTTTTATTACTTATTGTAATTATCTATGAATTAGGATAGTGTATACTTAGTTTTTAAGCATTTGTTTCTGATGTTTTTTCCATTTCACTGTTTTTAATAAGTAGCTTTCTTTTTAATTTTTCAAAACCTATATTTATTTAAATTACATACCGATGTTAGCCCCCTTCTCTCTTACTAGTACCACCATTACAAGCCCCTACCACTAGTACCCTATTCCCTTTTCCTCATAGAAGGGAAAGAACCCAATGGGTACCACCCTGCACTGGGACTTCAAATCACAACAGGACTAAGTTCATCTCCCACTGACATCCAATAAGGTAGTCCAGTTAGGGGAAGGGTATCCAGTGGCAGGTATGGAAGACACAGGACAGCCTTCTCTCTAATTTTTAGGGGAATCTCACTAAGACCAAGCTGCAGATTTGCCATATGTATGTAATAGATCTGTGTAATATATTTCATGCTTTTTGTAGTTGGCTGTTCAGTCTCTGTTATTTGACTCTGTGAGTCTTCTTGTATCACAGACCCCTTCTGCTTATTTAATCCTATCTCCCAGTCTTATTATTTTTAGAAAATTAGTCATATTATTAGGTTTCTTAATTGTGAGAAATAAAAATGAATGAGTTTTTAATGTTCACTAAATAGTAAAAATTGCCATATAATTCACATCACATAGTGTTCTTCTCATAAGAATCTATGTTCCTCATAAGTCTCACCTAATGAAGTATGTGAATATGAGAAATCTAACTCAGAATGAAACACTAAAGTATCCATTGAACCAGAACCAGAATGTTTGCACTCAGTACCCATTAACTTATGAGAACTTCCAGGCCTAGAGACAGAGGATTCGCCCATATGGGCCTATGGACATCATGGATAACAATTTAAAATCCATTCTCAAATCATATTAGTTTTTTTTTTTTTTTCATTTAACAGTAACAAGAATTTGATTCAGTATCTCAATTTCAGTTACTGGGATGCTGTCCTCCTTAGTCTAAATATGTCTGCTTAATTATCTATAGCTGAGTTATGATATAGTCTTGTTAATTAATTTCCATGCTTGCTATCACAGTTTGAATCTGAAATGACTATTATATAATCATGTGTATGACCACTTGGTCTCAGGCTTGTAGCATCATTTGAAAAGTCATAGGACTTTTAAGAGATCGAGGCTTTGTTTATGTAGTTTCTTACTTGAGCCAGGCCTCATTTTATAGCTCTGCATAATTCCTGTCTGGTTTGGTTTTTGACTGAACATACATGTGACTAGCCACCTCATGTGTTTTGCTGAAAATCTCCTGAAGGATTATGAACTGGCTCCACAAAACCATAAAGGAAAATATTACCTTTCTTTCTGATACTTCTTTTTATGAAGTCATAGCAACAGGAAATACAAATAATCATGCATACATATATATCTATAATGTCATTTTTACATATGTATAGTGCTCCTCGTTGCTATTTGGTAGTAACTGATATTATTAATTTGCAGAGAAATTATATTTATCTGAACTTTACCAGTCCTTATTTGTATAAGTAGGTGACTTGGATTTTTTCAAATATTTCAGGTCAGTTCTGTTATTGCTTGTTATATATGAACTTCAACTGAAATATAGTACAAGTATTAAATATTCATCACAGTTTTCTTTAAAAAACAGAAAATAGAAATAATTAAACAGTACAAGCACAGGGCAAAGTTTTGCTGCAGACTTTTCTTAATGATTTACACATTATTTTAAAAACACTCACTGGGGACTAGGGAGATAGATGACTCAGTAGGGGTAAGGGGCCTTTCATCAAGCTTGACCATGGTCCAAGTCACCCTTGAGACATTCTTGGTACAAAGAGAGGAATTCCCACAGGTAGACACAGATAATCAAAATTGGAAATAATAGTACTAAAAATAGATAATTGTAATAATAAAAACAAATTTTTAAAGCTGTTCTTTGAGGGGGAAAGGAGGCATAAAATCAGAGGTGTTTAAACAAAAAATACGGAAATACTTCCCCACTGGATGATTTGGGAGAAGGATTGCAGGAGCTAAAGGAAATGGCAACTCCATAGGAAGAGCAACAGTAACAACCAACCCTGGACCCTTGGGATCTCCCAGAAACCAAACAACCAACCAAATAGCACACACCTGCTAGTCTGTGCGCCGCCCCTCCCATTGACTCCTCCCCTCACTGAGGTATGCAGCAGAGGACTGCTTTGCCTGGCCTCAGTGGGAGAGTATGAGCCTAATCCTGCAGAGATTTGATGCCACAGGGAAGAGAGATCCTGGGGGAAGGGAGTGGTGATGTGAGGCAGGGGTAGTTGGGTTGGAGAACATCTCAGTAACAAAGGGAAGGGGGAATGGGTTGATTAGCTCTGTGAGGAGGAACAGGGAGGGGTAACAACGTTTGGAATGTAAATAGAAGAAAGAAAGGAAGGAAGAAGGGAAGGAGAGAGGGAGAAAGGAAGAAAGAAAAGAAGGAAGGAAGACTGCCTTTATGTGAAATGATAGCACAATATTCTCAGTAAGTAGAGCAGAGCACAACTGTGATTTGGAATCTATTCATCTTGCTACAGAAAAGATACATTCTTTCAGTTCTATGGCTATGATTGTCAAGGTTTTCTTTTATATAGAGAATAACTCTATTCTACAAATTTTGGGGGAAAAACGATTACATAATAAGTAATGAAGTTACCAACTGAATAAACTTTTGTAAAATACCAATTTTAAACTTTAGTGGCTTTCATTCCCCCTAGTGGTAATTGATGGAGATTCTACAATATTCATAAGGCACTGAGACAAGAACTTTAAATTACATTTGCAAAACTCTCTTTATTTCTCACATTTTCAATAGATCGTATGCATCATCTGCATAGATTATAAAGTTATGCTTTTGTTTCTATTTTCAGATCAATGATTGATGATCAAGGTGAAAATAGCCTACATCGTTTTTAACAGCAGATTGAAATACTAATCAATTCCAATTTATTAATTATAATTTATAATTAATTATAGTTTAACAGTATAATAAAAACCAAACCGTTGCCACTTCTTAACGAGTAATAACAAAAATACTTTATTTTAGTGCGACAATCAAATATACAAGACTCTACTTTGCCAAACCTGAACACCAAGATTTCACTGTTTTAATAGATTTTGTGAAATTATTAATTGTTATTAAAATATTTGTCTTATTCATGTATATATTTGATACTGTATACTCCCCCCACCCACATACACACACAAAAATTAGCTTTTGCTTGAAGACTTGATAGAAAAAGAAGGCATTTCAGAATTTATTTTTGTAATTATTTTAGTGTCGTAAATGATCCATATGTTTCATTACTCTGTGAACTTAAATCCTCAGGCAAAGCAGTCTGGAATAGAGTACAAACTAAAGATATGTATTTGAAATAACCACAACTATGATGCATACAGCTATGCTATGTTGGATTAAAAAAAACAGAAAAAGAAAAAGAAAAACTTCAGCCTCTAATTAGCATTAAATTACAGTCATAAGGTTTTGATAAAGTGCTCTCCTAGCTATCTTTCTGGTGATGCTTAGAAAGGCTGCAACATTTTCTTGAAAGTTGTCTTCATTCTAAGAATCTCCAGTTCTGCTCCCGTTCTTTTCTCCCCTGTAGGTCTGATTTCTTTTTACTATCTGTCACTTTCTCAACTGTTCCTTCTGCCCTACATCTATGAGTAATATTGAAGCAAAGACATATCACATTAATGCATCTTATAAGGATGAAAAGACAGTTTTAAATGAAAAACTTTAGTGTGAAATATTTCCCATTGTTCTGTTAGAGCTAAAATATTGTATGTAGGGCCTGGATATGTTGTACTTGCTATTTTATGTTCTCTGCTTTCTCTTTAGTTCTCCATGTGAAATTATGATGTGCTGTATACAATATCTATATTGTATTTTGTAGTTCTTCCTACCATTTGGTTTTTGTCTATTTGTTGTTTGTTTTATTTTACAACATCATTCCGCAAAAGTCATGTAACATAGGTTAGTCTTAAACTCATTGTGAATACTCTTCACGTTCTAAGATCTTTTTTTTTGTACTCCCTACTATTAATGTCTACTCCTAACAATGACTCTTGTCTACTTACCTAAATGCAATTATACAATACCCCTTGTTTATTCACATTAGGAATTGTTCAATCTATGTTTTTTTTCACGAGTTATGATGAACTTAGTCAGGATCTTCAAAGAAGACACAGGATTAAGAGTACTGTCTCTTTATACCATGTGAATGTCTAGTTCTAAATGGACATCTATAAACCAGTATTTGCCACTTAAGGAGAAGCCAAACCGGAATTTATGTTAGGCTTCTAGGCTCCAAGGATTCTGAGAAAGAAACCTGTCTATTTTTGTTTGAAGTTTCTCCTTTAGTAACCTAAACTCAGAATTACTATGAAATTAAACTAAAAATGAAAGCAATATGTTTTAAAGTGCAGTGTAGCAGAAGCATATGAAAACTCTTGTCCAAGTAGAAACAAAATAATAGACAGGGCAGAGAGAATTGCAGTAATTGAAGAAGCAAATGGCTGAGAAGCACCTAAAGAAATGTTCAAAACACTTAGTGATCAGAAAAATGTAAACCAAAACGACCCTGAGATTCTACCTCATACCAATCAAAAATGGCTAAGGTGACAAAGCCTCTGATGACAACACATTTTGCCCAGGATGTAGAGAAAGAGGAACACTCCTCCACTGCTGAATTGTAATCTGGTACAAACACTCTGTTAATCAATCTGGAAGTACCTCAGAAAATTGGAAATAGATCTACCTGAACACCCAGAAATACCACTCTTGAGCATATACCCAAAAGATGCCCCACCATGCCACAGGGGCACATGTTCTACTATGTTCGTAGCAGTCTTATTTGTGATAGAAAAAAGCAGAAAACAGTTCATATGTCCCATGACAGAAGAATGGATACAGAAATTGTGGTTCATTTTACAAAATGGAATATCACTCAGCTATCAAGAACGAGGATATTCTGAATTTTGCAGGCAATCAGGTGGTACTAGAAAATATCATCCTGAGCAGGGTAACTCAGACCCCAAAGGACATGCACAGTATGAATGCACAAATAAGTGGATATTAGACAAGTAAATAAAAGTACAGAATGCTCAGGTACAGTTCACAGAATTTAATAAGGCAGCATACTGAAAGGTCCAAGTGAGAATGCCTCAGTCCCATTTGGGAGGGACAGAAAGCAACCACAAAGGGGAACAGAAAGAGGGACCTGGGATAGAAAGGGGAAAAGGGAATATAATTTGGTATTGGGTGGGAGAAAAAGACTGAAAGGCCTGAGGACCAGCACACACACACACACACACACACACACACACACACACACACACACACACACACACACACAAAAAAAATAGAAACAGGCAACAGGTTGGAAGGACCCTCCAGAATACACCAGAGACCTGGGAGGTAAGAGACTCTCAGAACTCAAAGGGTGGGATCCTAAATGAAATGCCCTACAGTGGGAGAGGGGACATGTAGAGCCCTACTCCAACAGAAAGAGAGGGCATCAAATGAACAATGGGGTTGCTATCCCACAGTCAAAACTCTGACCCAAAATAGTACCAACACCTATCTGAAAAAAAAACTGCAGGGAGGGAAATTTAAAAAAAAAAAAAAAAAAAAAAAGGCCTGAGGAGAAGAAGGTCCAGCTATAGGCCAGCATGGTATCCAGCTCAAGGGGAGGCCCTAAGGCCTGACATTATTACTGAGACTATGGATAACTCACTGAAAGGAACCTATCACGACTGCCCTCCAAAAGACTCAACCAACAACTGAAAGAGTCAGATGCAGATATTTGCACCCAATCAATCAACAGAAGCTACTGACCCCTGTGGTTGTATTAGGAAAAAGCTGGAGAAAGCTGAGGAGGAGGGCAATCCTGTAGAGGACCAACAATCTCTCAGACACCACCAAAAAGGTATCCTATACCAGCAAATATGAGACCCCCAACTAATAAACAGCAGAGGATTCTTGGGTATGGCTTCAGTCAGAGAAGATGCACCTAACACTCAATAGACTGGAGGCCCCAGGGTGTTTGGAGGTCGAGTGGGGTGGATGGTATGGGTACATCTTTGTGGAGACAGTGTGGGCAGGGAAGAGGTATGAAGTGTGGAACAGTTGGAGGGTGATGGATCTGGAGGGGAATAAAATCCTGAGTGTGAAGAAAGAGAGAGAGATAAAGAGAAGGAGGAAGAAGAAGAAGGAGGAGGAGGAGGAGGAGGAGGAGGAAAGGAAGGAAGGAAAGAAGGAAGGAAGGAAGGAAGGAAGGAAGGAAGAAAGGAAGGAAGGAAGAAAGAAAGAAGGATTGGAGAAAGGTTACTAATACAATAAAAATCGTTAATCCAGAAATGAATCATAGTGTATTAAAATACAGATAAAATTAAATATTGAGAAAACAGAACTTTAATAGAATGTTTGATGTACATTGTGCTTTAGAAGTCAGGGCAGAAGAAAAGCCTATGTAGTGTGTGCTGGAAGAGGCCCCAAAACAAACTACAGGACAAAGGTGACTTTTAATGGACTAAAACAAAGCACTTGAGGCAGTTAAATGGGAAACCAGAAGAGGGGTAATATTCAGCTTCTTATATAACAGATCATTAGATACTTAAAATTCTTACCCAGTTGATGATATTTTTCAGAAGTTAAACTGAAGTCAAGGGTAATTTCACATCTATGAGTCAAACTAATCAGGGTGAGATTACTTTATAAATTAGGTAATATTGAGAGAATTTAAGAAGTAACATTGTTCAAGTTATTCACAGATAATCACTTATATAAATGAACTATGTATTCAAACAGACATTTCTCACATAATACACAAAGCTTCAAAGGACACTGGAAAAGAAACAATAACAATAAAAACCATTTAGCCTAGCAGCTATAAAACCAGTGGGATTTATACTAGAAGAAAATCTAAGAACAGATGTTTTCTGGGTTAAATTATGAATTTGAAGAGAAATTAATTTGACAGGACAGGAGTAAAATGGAAAATGCTATCACTTTACTATTGTAATTTTAAGTTAGATAGTTACTGAAAATGAACATAATATTGTAAAAAAGATACCATAATCTCAAACATGTTGTGAAGTCCAGTCTTATGTGTTATATAATTTATGACAAGCTGAAGATTCTATGTAATGAATTGAAAATCTCACCAAAACCAAATAGCCTCCTTAGGGATCTAAAATATAATGTTTCTTTTTATTATAACAGAACAAAATTATGAAACACAACATTAAGCAGTATTTTTAGTCTTGCAAAGAGATGCATGCTCACTGACTAAATAAGAAAAACAAAGGAATATGAGATACAATAGAAGTCATGGAGTATCAGACTTTTTTTTCTTCAGATAAAATGATTCTCTATGAGAAAAACCCTACAGAAACCAATAAGAAATTAATATGATACACAATTTGTTTAGAAACATTGCAATATCCAATAAAATGAGCAAGTTTATCTATATAGTTTCAAAAATATCAGAAATTTAATAAATTTATTTCTATTTTGAGCATTATAAAAATGAAGCACTGAAGTCTATGTGTGAAAAATTGCAAACTGACTCTTGCCAGGGAAGCAGGCAAACTGATGGCAGGTTCTCACCTGTTTTTCTTCTCCTCCAAATGCAACTACCCAGTCTCATTCCAAGACACACATCAGAACACCTGCTGCAGCCTCCCTTTCCATTGCTCACCAACAACAATCCATCACACAGCTCTTCCCCTCCAAGCCTTGTCTCTGCCACCAATTGCTTTCTACTAGCAACCAGTACCATCAGACAATCCATGGGAAGCCATATAACACTTCGATCACTGAAGAAAGCCAGCTACCTACAGATCACACATCTCCATCACTTCCTCCAAGGCCAATCCTCCAGTCTCATCTCCAGCTTTGTAGCAGACCTAGCAATATGGTCCCTACTCATTTCCTGCCCCTGTTGTCAGGAGACTAAGCATAACCAATGGACTGAACAACTTAGATTATCTCCCTCTTTTGAGTACCATCTGAATCCTTCACCTATCCCATCTCTACTTCTAAGTGTCATTTAACTTTACCAAGAAACATGAAACTTGAGGCACTCAGGCCATCTGTCAACAGGAATAGATTTGATCCAGAGACACAGGCAAGGTACACGGGAGAGACGGGAACCAATCACTGACAACAAGACCAGGGATAATCACAAACAACAAGATGGAAAGAGGAAAGCTAAAGAACTAACCTCAGGGAAACCAAGACAACCTGGCAACACCAGAACCCAGCTCTCCTATCACAGTAAACAGCAGAATGCCAAACACTCCTAAAACCAAAGACTCAGACCCAAAATCATACCTCAAGCTGATGACAGAAATCCTTAAACAAGAAAGGGAGGAAAAGCATAAAGAAATAGAAGCTTTTAAAGAGGAAAAAACACTCAAAAAATCAAAGAACTAGAGGAAAAAAGAACCAAAGAGATGAAGGAATTGAAGAAGGAATTTGAAATGGAAACAATAAAGAAAACAATAAAAGATACAAACCTAGAGGTAGAAAACCTGAAAAAGAAATCAGGAGTCACATATGCAAGCATCTCCAACAGACTACAAGAGATGGAAAAGAAAATCTCAGAGACGAAGGACAACATTGAAAACATAGATAAAACAGTTGGGGAAGATGCAAAAGCCAAAAAGCTCCTAACCCAAAATGTCCAGGAGAACCAGGACACAATGAGAAGACCAAACCTAAGGAAATCGGAATAGAAGAGGGAGAAGAATATCAACCAAAAGGCACAGTAAATATATTCAACAAAATTGTAGAAGAAAACTTTCCTACACTTAAAATGATATGACTATGAGCATAAAAGAAGCCTACAGAAATCCAAATAAAGTGGACCAGAGAAGAAATTCCTCCCAACACATGATAGTCAAAACGCCAAGTGCCAAAGCAAAGAAAGGATACTAAAAGCAGTAAGAAAAAAAGCTCATGTAATATAAAAAGGCAGAGCAATCAAAATCACACCCGACTTCTCAACAGAGACTATAAAAACTAGAAAATCCTGGACAGACATCATGCAGACCCTAAGAGAAGTCAAGTGTCAGCCCAAGCTGCTATACTCAGCAGAACTATCAGTCACCATAGATGGAGAGATGAAGATATTCTAAGACAAATCTAAATTTACACAATATCTGACCACAAACCCAGAACTACAATGAATTATAGGTGTAAAACCCAACACAAGGAGAGGAACTAAATCCTAGTAAAAACAAGAAAATATCTAAGCAAGAGAACAAAAAGAAGAAAAACACACAGAGACAATTCTACCACCAAAAGCAAAAAGAGCAGGAAAAGCAACCACTATTGCTAGATATCTGTTAACATAAATGGACTCAATTCCACAATAAAAAGATTATCAGACTGGATACATAAATATAACCCAGCATTTTGCTGCATACAGGAAACTCATCTCAGAGAAAAAGACACTATCTCAGAGTAAAAGGTTGGGAAAAAAACCTTCTAAGAAAATGGCCCCAGGAAGTAAGCTGGAGTGGCTATTCTAATATCAAATAAGGTAGATTTTCAACCAAAAGTTATGAAAAAAGATAAGAAAAGACACTTTTTACTCATTACAGGGAAAATTTGTCAGGAGGAACTCTCAGTTTTTAACATATATGCTCCAAATACAAGAGCACCCATATTCATAAAAGAAACCCTACTAAAGCTCAAAAATACATTGCACCCCACACAATAATAGTGGGAGACCTCAACACCCCACTCTAACTAATGGACTTATCATGGAAACAGAAACTGAACAAGGACAAAGTGAAACTAGCAGAGGTTATGAATCAATTGGAATTAATAGATATCTACAAAACATATAATCCTAAAACAAAAGAATACACCCTCTTCTCAGGAACTCACAGCACCTTCTCAAAAATTGACAATATAATCACTCACAAAACAAGCCTCAATAAATATAGGAAGATTGAAATACTCTGATAAATCATAACAGATCAACATGGTCTAAGGTTGCTCTTTAATAACAACAAAGACAACAGAAATCCATATACACATGGATACTAAACAATGCTATAACAAACAATAGCAGGGTCAAAGAAGAAATAAAAAAAAGAAATTAAGGATTTTCTAGAATTTAATGAAAATGAAAACACAACATACCCAAACCTATGGGATGCAATGAAAGCAGTACTGAAAGGAAAACTAATAGGGCTGAGTGCTCCAAAAGGAAACTGGAGAGAGCATACACTAGCAACTTGACAGCACAGTTGAATGCTATAGAAGAAAAAAGCAGATACACCCAAGGGAATAGATGGCAAGAAATAATCAAACTCAGAGCAGAAATTGAACAAATGGGAAAAAAAAAAAAAAACATTCAAGGAATCAACAAAACCAAGAGCTTGTTCTTTGAGAAAATTAACAAGATTAATAAACCATTAGCCAGACAAAACAGAAGGCAAAGAGAGAATATGCAAATTACCAAAATCAGAAATGAAAGTGGAGACATAATAACTGAAACTGAGGAAATTCAAGAAATCATCAGATCCTACCACAAAAGCTTATACTCCACAAAGCTGGAAAATCTGGAGAAAATGAATGAATTATTAGACAGATACCAAATATGAAAGTTAAACCAGGACCAGGTAAACCATCTAAATAATCTCATAACACCTAAAGAAGTAGAAGCAGTCATCAAAAGCCTTCCAATCAAAAAAAGCCCAGGTCCAGAAGGGTTCAGTGCATAATTTTATTAGACATTTATTGACGATTTAATACCAATACTCCCCAAAATATTCCACAAAATAGAATCTGATAAAGCACTACCTAACTCATTTTTTGAGGCAACGATAACCCTCATTCTTGAACAACACAAAGACCCTACAAGGAAAGAGAACTTCAGACCAATATCACTTGTGAACATTGAGCAAAAATACTCAATAAAATTTTTGAAATGGAATCCAAAAACACATCAAAATGACCGTTCACCATGATAAACTTGGCTTCATCCCTGGGATGTAGATGGTTTAATATACAGAAATCCATCAATGTAATTCACCATATAAACAAACTCAAAGAACACAAAACCACATGGTCATCTCACTAGATGCTGAGAAAGCATTTGACAAAATTCAACATCTCTTCATGTTAAAGGCCTTGGAAAGAACAGGAATCCAATGCCCATACATAAACATAATAAAAGCAATATACAGAAAACCAATAGCCAATATCAAATGTAATGGTGAGAAACTTGAAGCAATCCCACTAAAATCAGGGACTAGACAAGGCTGCCCACTCTCCCCCTACATATTCAACATATTACTGGAATTCCGTGCCAGAGCAATTAGACAGCAAAAGGAACTCAAAGGGATACAAATTGGAACAGAAGAAGTAAAAATATCACTGTTTGCAGATGAAATTTTAGTGTATTTAGTGACCCCAAAAATTCCACCAGAGAACTCCTACACCTGATAAACAAGTTCAGCAAAGTGGATGGATATAAAATTAACTCAAAAAAAATCAGTAACCTTCCTCTACTCAAAGGACAAAAATGCAGAGAAAGAAATTAGGGGAAAGAAACCCTTCACAATAGTCACAAACAATATGAAATACCTTGTTGTGATTCAAACTAAGCAAGTGAAGACCTGTATGACAAGGACTTCAATTCTCTAAAGAAGAATACCGAGGAAGAGCTCAGAAAATGGAAAGATCTCCCATGCTCATGGATTGGAAGGATCAACATTGTAAAAATGGCCATCTTACCAAATGAAATCTACAGATTCAATGCAATCCCCATGAAAATTCCAACCCAGTTCTTCATAGAGTTGGAAAGAGCAATGTGCAATTTCATCGGGAATAATAAAAGACATAGAATCGTGAAATCCTTCCTCAACAACAAGAAAACATCTATGCGAATCACTATCCCTGACCTCAGGCTATATTACAAGGCAATAAGGCAATTGTCCTCAAAACTGCATGGTACTGGTACAGAGATAGGCATGTGGGTCAGTGGAATAGAATAGAAGATCCAGAAATGAGCCCTCACATATATGGCAACCTGATTTTTGAGAAAGGAGCTGTAAACATTCAATGGAGAAAGGATAGCCTATTCAACAAACGGTGTTGGTCCAACTGGCACTCAGCATGCAGAGGAATGAAAATAGACCCTTTCTTATCTCCTTGTACAAAGCTCAAGTGCAAATGGATCAAAGATCTCCACATTAAACTAGGTACACCGAAAGAAGAGAAAATAGGGATAACTTCATAACACATAGGTACAGGAGAAAATTTCCTGAACAGAATATCAATGGCTAATGTTCTAAGGTCAAATATTGACAAATGGGACTTAATGAGATTGCAAAGTTTCTATAAGGCTAAGGACACTGTCAAGAAAACAAAATGGCATCTAACAGATTGGGAAAAGATCTTTACCAACCCCACATCAGGTAGAGGCCTAATATCTAAGGTATACAAAGAACTCAAGAAGCTAAACACCAGAGAATCAAACAACCCTATTAAAAATGGTATACAGAGCTAAACAAAAAGTTCTCAATTTAGGAATATGGAATGGCTGAGAATTATCTAAGGAAGTGCTGGACATCATTAGCTGTTGAGAGCAGTTTGTGCCGCACCCAAACATGGAGCCGGCTTCCTGCCGATGACTCAGCAAACAGATCCCAAGAGACATAGTGCGCATGTGCCACAGATGTCACAGCCCACTCTAGGGGCATGCTAATGAGTTACTGGAGGGCGCACCAATCAGGTAGCGACAGGACTCTCCTGAGCATATATAAGCAGTGCAATTTTCTTCCACTTGGGTCCCCTGCTCAGAGTATTGTACAATGAAGGTTGTTTGCAGAAGAATCTTGTTGTTCCACACCTTTTCCTGCTGGCAGGAAGTGGGGCATGTAGCAATTAGCTACCAGGGAAAGGCAAATCAAAACAACCCCGAGATTCTACCTAACACCTGTCAGAATGGCTAAGATTAAGAAATTCAGATGATAGCAGATGCTGGCACAGATGCAAAAAAAGAGGAACACTTCCCCACTCTTGGTGGGGTTGTAAACTGGTACAACCACTCTCCAAATCAGTATGATGATTCCTCAGAAAATTGGACATAGTACTACCTGAAGACCCAATTATTCTACTTCAGGGCATATACTCCAGAGAAGCTCCAACATACAACAAAGACACATGCACCACAATCTTCATAGTAGCCCTATTTATAATAGCCAGAAGCTGGAAAGAACCCGGATGTCCTTCAGTAGATGAATGAATACAAAATTGTGTATTTACACAATGGAGTACTACTCAGCTATCAGAAACAATGACTTAATTAAATTATTTTTTTTTCAAAAAAAAAAAAAAGGAAAATAAAAGCTTTATTCCCTAGTAAATGGTGAATAACAGAGGTCTCCCCACCCTTTCTGATGAAGTTGATCTGATGCTCAGAATCTCAGTAAGCTTCTACGAGATTTGAGTAGGCAGCAGAGGCGGAGAAGCACTGTCCTGAAGACCAAGTCAGTAGACTGAGGTGATTCTGGCACTCTATACTCTGAAATACAAGCTCCTGACATTGTCACTTTTAGTTGAGCCTAGAACTCTCTGTTTTCTGACTATAGTCAAGGATTCTTCCATGGAGTCCCAGGATCACAGGTAAGCAGTGCTTCTGAATGAATCTTCTTTCTATTCAGCCTCTGTTGCCCCAGCATTAGTGTACAGATTACCTTATACAAGACTCCTTTCCCTTGCTCAGCAGAGTTCATTTCTCAGAGGCTCTGGGCCATCCTTTGAATTCTCTACTTGAGGCTGGGATCCTTTAAATATCAGGTTACGTTCCATATAGATTCAGAGTCAAGTTCTCCCTAGCATCACCCAGTTTAGTTGCCTCCTTCTCCTCTTCCTCTTCCTCTTCCTCTTCCTCTTCTTCTTCCTCTTCTTCTCCTTCTACTAAGCTACTGTTCTAGATATTAAGTATCAAGCCCTGAGTCTTCCTTATCAATGTAACTGTATAAAGAGTCACCTCTGGGTAAATTTATGAAGGAATTCCTCAAGAGTTTTAACTGAGGAAAACCTACCCTGGATGTGGTAACTCTGTATCAAGGGCTGGCAATGTATAAAAGGGGACAAAGGAGAAAATGATTTGAAAATCCATTGTTCTCTATGCTCTCTGAGTGCAGATGTGATGCTTTCCTGCTTCTGCACACAGTGAGGCCACCCACCCTCATCACCATGCTTTCTCTCTCATGGTGGACTGTGCTCTTAATATATATATAATATATATAATTTATTATATGTAAGTACATGGTAGCTGTCTTCAGACACACCAGAAGATGGCATCAGATCCCATTACAGGTGGTTGTGAGCCACTATCTGTTTACTGGGGATTGAACTCAGAACCTCTGGAAGAGCAGTCAGTGTTCTTAACTGCTGTGCCATCTCTCCAGCCCCTACTTTCCTTCTTAAGTTCCTTTGTTTTAAGTTTTATTTTTGAGTTAGACCATCAGGCTGGTTTTGGACTCACAGAGAACTACCTGCCTTTGCCTCCAGAGTGCAGGGATTAAACGTGTGCCTGTTAAATGAGTAGGGTTACACATTAAGGTAGGGCTCATAAAGGAATCTGCAGTGCTTAGACAAAGGTGGATCATGACAAAGCAGAGGCCACTCCTTTGTGAGTAGTCCTTTGTAAGGGGCAACCTCCCTGTGCCGCCATTCTAACTTTGGAGGCCACACCTTATATCTAAACACTTGTTGAGATTTACAGAACTCAAAACAACTGGAGACCTTTGGATAACAGGAGTTTGTGTAAAGCTCTTCCCAGTTCTTCAACTCAGTGTCTCGACACACTCAGAGGTCCCAAACTGCTGAGAAGTTTGCTGTGGAAAAGGACAGTGTCATTCTAAAGAGCTACAGGGTGGAGTTTGGTGACACATACCTGCAGTCCTAGCACTCGGGAGACCGAGGAAAGAGTTCCAGCCAAGGCTGGGCAACAAGACAAGACTTTGCACCACAAAACAAAGTGAAAACCAGAAGTATATACAAGTGTACAGACAAGAGCCCAGGGAGTTGGAGACTGAGCCCAGGGAGGTCAGGCAGAAGACAAGAAAGAGGGGAAGGGAGAGTAGGAGGAGGGAGAGAAGGAGGAGGAAACAGCAATCAACAGGAGACTACACATTTTCTTTCCTTATTCCTAATAAAAGTTCTTGCACCTATGAATTTTCCCAAGTAAAAGCTTTGAGAGCCATAATCCATCCACCCTCTAGGGTCCTGCTCTTATACAAACCTGCCTTCCTTCTGAGCTAAATAGTAAGTGGCTAGATTAGAGCTCTGGTAACCATGTCATAAGCATTCACCTATGAGTTGAATTGAATTGGATACATTTATCCAGTAGCTGGCAACATTGTATAACTCTGCCTTTGCTTTTTTTTCTTTCCTCTTTTATTTACTCCCCTTTGTGTAATCTTATATATTCTAGGTTAGTCTGGAACTTAGCTCGTAGTTGAGGATACCTTGAATTTCAGATTCACATCTGACTTGCAGAGGAAAGATGGTACAGACCCAGGGTTTCATGCTTCCTAGCTAAGTACATAACTGGGTTACAGCCCCGTCACTATGTTTGCCTTGGTCCTCAAGAAGTTAGCAGCTAATGTTAAAGTCTGAGACAGCTGTAGATCTTAGAACTTTGTGTCTGTTTCTCACTGAATGGAGGATATACTCCTCAGGTTTCCACTGTATGTGTCTTATCAGGGGCCAGGGGATTCCAGTCTGTCAGTAAGGGAGGCAGGCAATCCACAGAGCAGAGTAGGAGGAGGAGACTTCTGAAACAGCTCAGCAACAGCCTTAAAAGTTGGTGGGATTTTAGTCCCTGGGAGTTCTTGTGAGTTTGGTTGATATTGTTGTTCTTCCCATGGGGTTGCCAAGCCTTTCAGTTCCTTTAGTCCTTTCTCTAGTTCCTCCATTGGGTTCCCAATGCTCAATCTGATTGATGGTTAGCTACAAGCATCCTCATGAGGTGGGAATGGGTGGTTGGGAGTAGGAGCACCTTAAGTCCTGTCTGGTGTGGAGTACATGCTTCCTTCTTTGTATCTTGGTTTCCCAGACTGACCGGAAACTGAAGAGTAGGGCAGATGGAGATAAAGCAGGCCAACCCTTGCTGTTCACTTCTCCGTGCCCACTGACTTTATGAAATTCTTAAGAAAATGGATGCATCTAGAGAATATCATCCTGAGTGAGGTAACCCAGTCACAAAAGAACAGACATAATATGCACTCACTGCTAATTGAATACTAACCCCAGAAAGCTCTGAACACCCCAGAAACAACCCACAACTATATGAAGCTCAAGAAACAAAAAATAAAATGAAAAACCATTATGCTGAACCTTTACACACCAATAAAACTTTGACTATCTCCAGGTTATATCTTGTTTACAGGTGCTTTATGCTCATTGTAACTAGTAAGATTTTAATGCACACACTATCAAACCTTTAAAAAAATCAGGTACTTACAAAAATGGATTCACATATTTTATGCATAAATATTTAAAATCTGTACATTTATCTTTGTTTTTTTAAAATAAAGTTGTAAAAAAATAAGAAACATGAGACTTACGTTAAATGTAACTTCCAGTGTTTCTACTTATGAGGACCCTAAGAGAATTTCCTGCCAGACAACACACTGCCAACACATTATTCTTAGAAAGAGAAGGAAATCATAAATCAAAGCAAAAAGCACCCTTCCATCAAAGCACCTGCAAAAACAATCATCCTGATACCAGATGCATAGATACCAGCATAAAAATATCATCAACAGCCAGGACAAAAAGACTCTATTGATGCCAAGCAACTCTCCTATGTTCCCTCCCATGACTCATTTCTTTATATCTGACCACAGTTCCAGCTGGTATTTCCTAGGAAAATACAAAGTACTTGGGCCAACAGGTAGGCTATTTGCAAAAAAAAAAATGTTTTTAGACATGTTCAGCATCCTTAGGTATCAGGGAAGCAAAAATACAAACTCCTGATATTTCATCTAATTATTCATCAGAAAGGTTAATATCAATAAAGTACTAGCTCCTCCTTGCAAGGATGGGAAGAAAAGAGAATACTCACCCATTTCAGGTAGGACTGCTTGGACAGCATTGTGGAAATCAGTGTGATGGGAATCTATCTACTTCAAGTTTCAACAATATTACTTGTTACTACTGCAAGGATAATGCATTATGACCAAATCAGTTTGGGGAGGAAACAGTTTATTTTACACTTCGAAAAGCACATTTCATTATCAAAGAACAAGAAATCTAACAGAACAGGAACCAAGACACAAGAATTGATGAAGAGATTATGGGGTTTGCTGCTTACTGGCTTGCTTGGCATAGCTCGCTTAGCCTGATTTCTTATAGAACCTAGGACCATCATCCTAGCAATGAGACCACCAACAATAAACTGACATTTCCATTATCAATTAATAATAATAATAATAAAACTACAACTGGATCATATTAATGCATTTCCCAATTGAAGTCCCTTCCATTCAGATGCTCTAGTTTGTTTCAAGTTGATGTAAAAATATCCAGGAAAATGGACTTTCCAGCATAAGCCCAAAAAACACTTCAGCCTTCTACACATACATTTATTTAACTCTATCCATCGTTAGTCCTCTATTCATAATATCCAGAAGGTGGAAAAATATCTTATTTCCCTCATCAGAAGAATGGGTAAAGAATGTTTCACAATGTACACATGAACTCATTCTCCAATATGGTAGTTAAGCAATTGAAAACCTTCTGTAACTGCCACAGGAGCCTAGCATGAGTGTCCTATAGTAGTTCCATCAAGCAGCTGATTGAAGAGAAGTAATTACAGACATCAAATATTGGGTAAAGTTTGGTGATTTTTTATGAAAGAGTTAGGGAAGGTATTGAAGTTACTGAAGATGATAAGAACCTCACCAGAGAACTAACAGAATCAACTAATCTGGACCTGTAGGAGCTCTCAGAGACTGAACAATTGACAAAAGAACACACATGAATTAGAATGGGGTCCCCAGTACATAGGTAGCAGACAGACAGCACAGTCTTCATGTAGATGGCCAACAACTAGAGCAGAGGCTCCGCTTAAAGCTCTAATCTGAATATCGTATCAATTCCCCTAAGAAGCAGCCATTGCTGGACTCAGTATCAGAGTGCTGATGTGCTGGTATGGAGGGGTGTGGGAGGTTTGCGCACTCTCTCCAAAGAAAACAAGAGGAGTGGGGGAAGGGTTTTTGTGGGTGGGCCCAGGAGAGGGCAATATTTGTCTTGTAAATAAATAAATAAATAAATGATTAAAACTTTCAAAAGAATATACTAATGTGATTCACAGGAAAATAGATGGACTGGAAAAAAAATAATTCTGAGTGAAATAAACCAGATGTAGAAAAACTAAGATGGAATGTATTCATTCATATGTGGATATTAGCTACATGAAAACCAAACTATATTCTTATGAAGCTCAGAGGTTAGGTATAGAGTAAGCATGTGGTGAAAGGGAAGAGAAATGCCAATATGAAAAGAAAATAGTATGGGTAATAAGAAATAGAAAGATGTGGATGGAACAAAAAGATAGTGCAGGAAACGATAGAAAATAAGAATTAGAAGAGAGACCATGAGGTGTGATGCTCCCATCATACAAATGGACATTTGACAAGCAGTATGAAGACTAAATTCAATAGGAGCTTCCAAAATATAGGTATGTATGAAAGCAATCTGTATGACATTGCCAAATAATGAGGGGAAATCTACCCTACTAGACATCTTTCTTTCAGCTAATGAACCTTCTAGTCTGGTGATTGAGTGACATTTAGATAAGTTGCTGGCCATCAGAGTCCCCACTGGAATTTGCAGACAACCAAGGCTGTTGTCTGATTTATAGGTTGTTATTGGTACTGATCATAAGGCATCATTGCTGAAGAAAACACCTTTTCAGCTCACTGAACATGGAGAAGTCTGATACCTACAGAGTGCCTTCACCCATACTTGCTAGCTTCATTGGGACAATAAAGTACTCTGAACTGCTAACTAAAGAAAAAAGTAATTCAGTCTAGCCATAAAGCCTTTGAGCAAGACTATGCTGCCAGAAAGACACATTATGGCAATGGTTTTCCATCACTTGTGGGAACAATGGATAAATACATAATTTGTCTTAAGGTCCACTCAGTTAGAACATGTACTGACAATCCTTAGGTGATGAAAACCAGAAACCGAATAGCTCAGGAAGCTGTGGTAAACAAGTACTATTGATCAAAAATTACAAGTAGGAATTAAATGATTCCTAATGACATTCTGTTCTACTCATAAAACAATGCCTTGTCAAACCATCCCTAGAATGGCCTCCTTCTGCAGAAGATTGAACCAAATCCAGAGGCTCACAGCCAGGTATTATGCAGTGGGTTAGAGATCTTGGAACACTCAGCTCTAAATAAAATGTCTCCACCTCATTCTTCCCCTTAGAGGCAAGGGAAGAAGAAGCAGAAAGAGTGTAAGAGCCAGGGGGATTGGAGGATGCCTCCTGAATGAACATCATCTGACATCATCTTAATCATGGAGACTGAGGAAGCATATAGAGGTCAAACATGGGTATGTACTAGGTCCTCTTCATTTATACTGGAACTTCACTGTTTCAATGGAAATCCTGTGTGAACAAAGGAAGACTTCCTGATTGGCATGACTGCACTTGGATTCTTATCTGACTGTCTTGTACAACTCTGAAGTGCTCATTTTGTCTTATCATATATATATATGTGATTGAATTACGAAAAAGCTGGAAGAAGCTGAGGAGGTCGGCTACCCTGTAGGAGTACCAGTAGTCTTAATTAACCTAGATCCCTGAGATCTCTCAGACACTAGATCACCAACCAGGCAGCATACACCAGTTGATATGAGTCCCCCAGCACAGATACAGCAAAGAACTCTTGGGTCTGGCTTCAGACAGAGAAGATGAACCTAGCCCTCAAGAGACTGGAGATCCCAGGGAGATTAGAGGAATGGCAGTGTGTTTGTGGTGGGGATATCCTCGTGGATGTGGGGAGTATGGGGAGGAGGTATGGGATATTGAACAGTCAGAGGGCAGACCAGGAGGAGAATAAAATCTTGAATGTAAACATTAAAAAAAATAAATAAGAAAGAAAGAAAAGAAGAAAGATAAAAAGAAAGGAAAGAGAGAAATTTATTCGTAACGTGTAAGTAAAATGTAGAATGTTTTCATAAGTGAGTAAAGGCATGCATGAAATCCAGAAGATGCTATGAGATTCCCTTATGGCTGGTTGTAATTTAGCTAGCATTGCTTCTAGTGCTGCACTCAGGTTCTGTGCACTAGCTGACACTCTTGTTACTCAGTACATCATCTCTCCAGAGTTATACATCAACTGATTATGTTCCATTAAGGAATAGCCAGTAAATATTCCATCTTAAATAGAAATTTAACTGCATAAAGTATCTGATAGACAATGAGTGAGCATTGGAAAATATATGCAGCACATGAATTATTAGAGAAATATGTAATACAACATCAGTGAGATATGTTTTTGGGATGTTCAAATTGGACAGCAAGCATTTTCTAATCTGTGGAGGATGCTGACCCTCACACATTACCAGGGATGTTGTAAGAATGAATATTCACACTAAAAGTAGTTAAGCCATATTGGAACAAAACTATTATTTTATTCTTTTTTCTTACCAAAATAAAGTATTTACAGAAATTTGTATGAATGTTTGTAGGAATTCGTTATGTGTTATGCAAACTCTGGAATATGCCTTCTCAGATGACTGGCAAGAACCGTGCAAACTTTAACCTTTATTTATATGGATTGTTATTTACTTATATAGAATGTTGTTAACTAATCAACTGAAAAAACTTTTATCCTACATTAATCTATATATAAAAATTTTACTCATATCATATGTGTCTATTATATCTAGAGGAAATCAAAGCCAGACAGGAAAGTTAATATGAGAAAAGTACCAGGAAAGGAAGCTGTCCAGATTCCAGACGTGCCTACTGTCTTTATTATGCAGGTACTCTCTGGGAATGTATTTCATGTCCAGTCAAAATGGAACCTCCAATATGTGCAGTTTGTGTATATTAATCATTCCTCAGTGGTTATATAAAATGTGTGGTCTTCAGATGTCCTGTTATTTTTGTCTCCTCACAGCCACTAATGTATACAATAAGGATAACATATACATTCCATGAGAGTGATAGACGTGAATCCATGATGCCCAAGAGCCACGGTTAACATACATTGAAGAAAATATCATAAAGAACCTGAGATTAGAAGCCTAATGAAATGGGCTGTGGTAACAAAGAAGAAATGTATATACAAATGTAAATACTGTATCCTACTATTTCAGCACAAAAAAGGAGAAAGTGCCTTTTTTTCTCTTCATTACAGTTATCTACTATCATTTCTATTATTTACAGTAATAATGTAATTGTAAGTTCCAAAAATAATAAAATAATAGTGTATATATAGCTGAAGATTTTATATTCTAGTGTTTCATGATACTGTATTAGGATATTTTTTTTATGAAAGCAGAAAGGGGGAAAGAAAGAGAGAGAATGCTAGTTTACATTCCTTGGTCCACGATTTTAAAGTCTAGAAGCCACAGAAAATGAATGACTATTCACTTGGAATGTGAGACTTGACTTCTCTATTGTTGATTCAAGCTGTGTGAGAAAAATCAAAGAAACAGTATGTGTCTGTGCTCACAATAGGTTTGACATTGTACAGGAGAGGTGGTTTCTTGACACTGAAGGATGTTTTACACATAAATAGATGAATGTGTACATTATTATGTATTCTTGAAATTCTATCATTTTTGAGACTGAGGCAGGTGGATCTTCAGTTGAGGTCAGAGTAAGTTGCACAAAGAGAAACAGACATTGGGAATCTCTTCTCAGAAACAGGATATCCAGCTAGCAGAGACCCAGGAATATTGTGCTTGCTTAGCCTGCGATGTTCTGTGCTCTCTTCTCGAGACCATGAGAAGAACAAAAATCTAATTAATTTGACCTTTACAACTCCCATTCTGTACACAATTTTATGCTTTATTTTACTTTTCTTTTTTAAATAGATTGCTTGAAGATTTTCCAGTGTCAAAATATTTAAATGCATTCTTCAAATTCGCATGTAATTTCATAATATATTAGTTTTGAAGCAAACTACTAACAATAGTATCTAATTAGATTCTCTTATACTTGAAAACATTTTAACATCTGTATGTAAAGCATCATTAAATCCATATTAGTTTTCATTTCTGAAGTCTTTATCTAATGAGAGCTGAGGCTGAAAGTTTAGTCTCAACCTCTGACTTCTAATTTGTGCTGCTTATTTTGGGAAAATGAAGATAAGAGACTGTTTCTCTTTTTTTCTCTATTTCAGTAACCCCCCATCAAGTTAGAATAAGTTGAAACTATTTAGAAATATGAGAAAACAAAGATTATTGCATTCACATTTTGTAGTTTTGATAATGTGACACAAAACTGTTTTTAAAAAAATCTCTTCTTCTGTTGCTTTCTCTGTCTCTGTCTTTCTGTCTCCAACATTCTTTGTTGATCTCTCTGACTCTCTCTATCTCGCTCTCTGACTGTAATGTGTGTTTATGTGTGTTTTGTAGGTTTTCTAATTTTTGTCCAATCTATCTCTGAATTTATGCGTCTCCATTTGTTAGTAGTTTGCTTTGGAGCTAATATTATTTTAAATTGCATTAGTACTTATAGAATACATAAGCTCTTCCCAGGCAGTGCTCTTTCTCATTCTTTTACATGACATGTCATGATATTTATATTTCTGTAATCTTGACATGAGCTAGATTTATCTGTGGAAAGAAGTCGCAGTCGAGAAAATGCCTGGATCAGTTGTTTCAAGCAAGTCTGTAAGATATTTTCATGATTACTGACAAATGTGATGGGGTCTAGTTCAAAAGGTGCCTTCTCAAGGCAATGGTCATGATTTGTTTAAGCAAGTGGGCTAAGCAAGCCTTGAGGATCAAGATGGTAACAATGTTTCTCTCTGGCTTATACTCCAGTTCCTGCTTTCAGATTCCTGCCTTGTTTGCCTGCCTTGGTTTTTCTAAATGCTGAACTTGCAAGTGAAATGAACATTTTTTTTCCCTCAAGTTGTCTTTGGCCATTGTGCTTTCTCACAGCAAGATGAGCATTATTGAGACAGTATATGCTTATATAATACTTCAGCTCTTTCTCTCTGAAAGCCTCTTTGTCCCCCCTTACTGTCTATTTATAATCTATATGCATCATCACTTCCTCAAATACACATATATAAGTGCTAGATACGTGATTCATGTAATATCTTAGAAAGAATATGCATTGCCTGCAAAAATTTTAAATGTGTCCTGTAGTGAATTATTAATTTTGTGTTTTGATTTTTTGCAACACTAATCAAATTTTTACTGATGTCAATATGAAGACATGGCTTTGGGAACTTTGTCACAACTAAATAAAGATATGCTTTAATCATCTGACTTCTGCCTCTAACAATAATGGGGAAAAAATCAAACCATATTCATATGATGCCATTCGTGAGAAACAGATGAGAAAACTGGTAGACTGACAGAACAGAAGGAATGTGTGAGCACGTGTGGGTGTGTTCATTTTCATAATTTGCTGTTAGAGCTTAAGTCATGATATAACAGACGTGCTCTTATTCCAAAATTAAATTCTAACTACCTCTGAAGAAATGAGCACTGAACCTCAGTCCAGATATCAATTCACAAAATTTGAGGACTGCTTAAATCTCATTTAATTTAAGGAATTATTTATATTCAGAGTATATTAATGTTAGCTAAATAATACTTGTAAAAATTTAAATAAGAAATTGTGGAAGTGAATGCTGTGTTCGTTCAACATATAGCTGAAGTGAAGATAGAATTGAAAGCAAACTTTCTAGTCTGATGTTTTCATTTTAATTTTGTCTACTTGTAGTTTAATAAGAAAAAAATGTTAAGTTTATTTAATATTTGATCATGAATTTTATTGGAAAGAAGATTGGCCATAAACAAAAATGTTGTGAAATAATTGCTAATTTGTTGTTTTGTTAATCATTTCATGAACATTATATATTTCATCAAACTTACCTCTTATTTAAACTATTTTGAATGAAAAGTCAAAAAGCTTAGGCACAGAATCAAATTAACAAACACACATAAACATTATTTATGCCTTGTCTTCTGCTTTCAAGCTCAAACAGATCCCTGACACTATGTATTGAATTTCTCATTGAAATCAATAAGTGAAATGAACAAGCATCCTCTTTTTCTAGTGACAAAGATGTTTATGTCATAGAAGAGCCTACAAATGCACATTCATTTCTTGCTCACATGAAAGTATGAAATAATGTTTTAGGACTTCTGAGACATTTTCCTGTAGCAACTCAGAACTCCAGCATGTTAAAAGTTGTGGTGTGTTGATGTGATATTAAAATCTCAATGTTTGGCATCTTCATGTGATCTACATGGAAGATGGTACATGCAAAAAGAAGGAGCCAAAGGAAGAGCTATGTCCATGTGGGTTTGAGAGGAAAAAAGTTAATTTGCTCACTCCCCATATGTTAGAACTATTTGTCTACAAATTTAACTACTGTGTGATGGAAAGACAGCTCAAGGCATCTGTACAGAACTCTATTTTGGTAGACAATCACATAGTCTTTATCTTCTCTGAGTGAAAATTTGTATTTTATATTAATATCGATTGCTTTGAAACCAATTATAAATATCATGATAAATACTTCTACATATTTTAACAATGAAAAGTGTTCATCATTACAATTAATAAAATCAACACCTTAAGTCATTATCAGACTATCTGTAATAGAAATTTATTTATGAAATATGTGATCAGTTTTGTTTAAAACACAATTATAAGACTACTAATTGGATTTGATTACTATGAAGTCTCATAATAATAGTTCATCTGAACATGTTACAACATTGAAATGAAGCAGAATTCCTCAATTAGGAACATCTATATAAGATCACTAAAAGTGTATAATAGAGAGGCGTTGTTGAGTCACTTCATTCACAGACATGGTGATCAAATCACTGATTGAAGGTTTGGAAAGGGAACACTAATTACTTAAGGTCATGCAGGAAGTAAGCATTGAGAGACAGAGCTGTCAATCATGCCTGGAACTCTAGAATCACAGTTGAGCATTTGACATACTTCAATTAAAAATTTATTACGACTTACTGAAATATTGAGGACCATGCAGTATTTACATATTTTCATTCCAAATAATACTGTTTCAGTGGTGCAACTGAGAAAAACAAAAGAATATTCTTAGTGTAAACAGGCACCTGCAAACTAGCCAATAACAACATACTGGCATTAATCCCTATATAAAAATTTTCTTTCTCAAATCATCTAACCTTATATCTAATGTAATGTAATTTAATCTAATCTAGTGATGGGAACCCTACAATCAATGTAAAAGCCCAAGTAATAATTCACAAACAGAAATGCCATATTTTGTTTCACCTGCTAATGAGTTTGACTTCTAGCCTGTCAAACCTGTCATACTGCATTTCCCATCAGTGTTCACGCATGCCCACTTAGGATGGAGTCTTCAAGGCAAAAGAACAATAGCAACACATACTGAAAAAGAGCTCATTCCTCATTCCAAAATTATCAGAGATACACAAATGTTGAAAGCATTCATGGAATTTTAGGAAATGCTTTGAGATTAAAGAATTGGTGCAATTTTATAATTTAGAAGGGAATAGGAAAAAAGTGCTCTTTGTGATAAATATATGCAACAGTACTATATTTTTGAAATACTTAGTGATTTTCAGTCTTTATTCTAAAAGAGCTTTTTTTTCCCATTTATCCATAGTTTTACTATCAAAACTTATTTTTAGCTATGATTACTTTTTCTCAGAATAAAACTATTTAAAATTATATATATATATAATTATATATTATATATATAATATATATATATAAGCATGATTAGAGAAGAATGAAGATTGTCAAGAAATAATCTCTTGAATAATTGGAGAAAAGGCAACAATAAGGGATCAAAGGGGAGGGGAAAGAGAAGAAGAGGCAGAAAGAAATATAGAGATAGAAAAAGAGACACAGAAGCATAAACATAGAATATATAAATTTCTTTAATATATTCAGCCCTTATGCAACAGATTAAATATTTTATCCTACATAAACTAACATTTTGGGAAATAAAACTTTATAACAAGGATTTTGACACTCTCATTTTCAATCTCATATGATTTACTTATGCCTAGAGATTATGCTAAATCAAAACTTAATGTCATTGTGTTAGTAGGTATGTTTTCAGTTCTGAACAATGCCTTTGCTTGTCTTTACAGAACCAGCATAATAAATAAATAAATAATATAATAAATAAAACTCAGTTCCTTTCTAGGAAAATATTCAGACATTGTTTTAAATAGACATAAAGCATTGATCATACATATTTTTTGTGATAACATTGAGGTACACAGCGGTATATTGAAATATATTCCAGTCTGAAACCTGTGAACCTATATCAAAGAGGTTGTAAAACATACGTACTCCTGAATTTGAATCTAAGAACAGATGTTCCTGAATATAATTTATCTTTCTGAGACATAATAGGAAAGAGAAGTGAACATGATAAAATAGATGCCCTCAGGACAGCTAGGGCATAACACACATACAGGCACATATGGGCAGCATGAGCTAATGGGCTACAGAAATAAAATCAAGACAAAAAATAAGCAGTGGGGGCAGTGGAAAATAAGGGACAGGTTGGAGAGGATCATTCTGCAGCAGGAATGGTCATATTTTTATTTATACATGTATGAAACACTTAAAATGAAAATATATTTTATAAAGAGTAATACTTGATCTAGATGGACTTGCTAATGATCTGTTTTCCTCTGTGACAAAGCATTGTGGTTGAAGTCAGGTTACTGTCAGCCTTTGTATAACAATCTTCCTCATAGAAAAGGGCCCATCACAATGTCTATCGCTATAGCGACTCAGAAATATGCATGAGAATGACTAATAACTTGGAGACATGTAGCTGTGCCCTATTGAGTTAATCCATACCCTTCATTAACAAAAACAGCCAGGTGAGCACTGACGAGAAGACTCACTTGTGAAAGGCACTCAGTGCTTTAATTGCTACCTGCGCAACCCAGTTTACCTAGTTTCATTCTCCCAGTCATTCTCACATCATCTCATCAAGACTGGAAATTGTAGGGTGGTATAATAGGGGAAGTACTTAGCATCGCATTTGACATAGAGTCGAATTAAAGATGTAATTTGATTCTTAATACCTACAACAGGTGGCTCTCAGTTCCCTCTGACTTTATCTCCAAGGCATCTGATGCCTCTGGCATCAATGGGCACTGGTACTCCTATGGGCCAACCTACACATAAAGGCACACACACACAGACACACACACATACACACACATCTATCATAAATAAAATTAATCTTAAAAATAACAGGAACTAGTAAGATATGACAGTAGTATGGAGGTGAGAGAAGACTGTCTTAAGACTGTTTGGACTGTAAAGTGCATTACCGAGCAGGCTGAGAAACTCAGAAAATTCAACCCATTACTTTAACTACACCAAACAGAAGAAGAAAAACACCAATATATAAAGCACAGGAAAATTTTAACAAACCTATTGTGCATTCTCTGAAATGTCAGTGTTTTGTGTTCACAATTAGCAATCACTTTCTAAGTAGTTTTGAAATTATAATGAATGCCCCATATTTTCAGAATGTGTAAATAAAGCCACAGCCGAATCCATCTATATATATGGCTTATAATACTGTAAATAGCATATAACATAATGATATTTTAATGCCATGGTGTTTCCCATTTTGATATAGCAAGGGGCTCTGATGTTTAAAGCTAAAAATGACCTTTTAACTTGTTGAAAGTGAAACAATGCTTTATTATTCTAAGAAGCATACACACACATAGATTTTTATAAATGGTACAAAATGCAATATTTTGGTTTTATTTAGCAGGTGTTCCCTAGGCACTTCTGCCTGTAATCTATTTAAGTATAGAACAGAAAAGAACATATGTATGATAGTAAAGTACTATTTTATACAATTGATAAAAAAAGATTCCCTACAGTGAGTTGCTGATTAGCCAATGATACAGTTCTTGCCTTACATGTACAAAGTTCTGGATTCATCCTTGGCATTTGAAAACAAAAATAAACAATGTTGAAACCACCTCTTTAAGGGTAGACACATCAGTTGCTTCAGGTGCTTGACTCTAAGCCTGAGAACTGTATTTCAGTCTCTAAAGTCTACCCTATGGAAAGTGCCCACTTCCTTCTATAAATCACACTCATATCTCTATGTGCAACACTGTGTGTATATGTACACATAAAGATAAGCTCATGTGAATGTACTCACACACACCCACACACACTAAACTTGCAGGGAATAGGTATTGATGTTTTGTTTTAAAAAAAAACTTTGTTTTATTAATTTTTATGTTTTAGAAAAGCTGATAGTTTGGTAATATTGTAAAGGAAGCTTTCAGATGTGCCACATGCTGGATGAGGGTTATTTCTTCAAGGAGACATGTTTCTGTAACTATTGAATAAGAGAAAGGAATAAATGTTTGACTCCTGACAGTATGAGTAATGGTGGCCATCAAAAGATGTGTGAAAGGTCTGATAGTCCATAATCATATTCTTTCTCATAAACTGTCTGTTTGATTCTTTCCCTCAGAGGATGAGACACACTTATAAATCTTCAGCTTCATGATGAGAGAAAAATATTCTCAAAGATTCAAGAACAACCCCCTACACCTCAGAAACTGGTATCCAGACAAGTGTCAGCACCAATAAAGAAATATAGAAGGACACTTATTTGTAAGGAGGAAGAACCAGCTGTCACCTTCCTGAATTATAAAATTTCTACATGAAATGGAACATGAACAACTCATCAAGTGATTATTAGAAGTCAGGTGAAGTCACAAGAAACACAGAGAGGCTGCCAATAAATACTTTGAGCAGGTGTAGCCAATGATTCCTTTGAAGAGGTTTCTCAAGAAAATAAACACAGCAAATGCAGAACGTAAGATGACAGTCATGTTTAAAATAAACTCTCCAAAATCGAATGGATTCCTTCCATTTTTTCCACACTCACAGATCATGTAAAGTAGCACATAACTCGCACATGGCATAAAGTGGTTTTGCATAGTAAACTTCTGGACCACCCACAAGTACCAGATGCACAATGTATAGTACTGGCTATATATTTAATTGATTTCATTTGACAAATATAAGGAATTGGTTTAACAAGTTAAATTTACTCAGTTTGTTATGAGCGTGTTTTTATGGTGCTGTAGTTTTGTTATAAAATGTATGTGGATTTAAAAGGGCATGTGAAGGTAAACCGTAATACATTAGGTAAATATTAAGAATGAAATGTGCATTTTACTAACAGATATGAGTACTATCATTTCTGAGACAAGAAAATCTAAATAATGAATAGTATACTCAATCAAACATACTTAATGCAATTTAAGGGAAACTAGAAATACTTCAGCAAACATGATCTGAGATAAATTGGAAGTAAATAAATATGTATTATTTATTAAAACTAATTGATTTAAAATATAAACTGTCAGTTCTGTGTACTAAATTATAAATTTAAAAAAAGATATGTAACAAATCAAAATATTCAAGAAACTAGATTAAGGTGCGCCCTTGATGAAATGTGCTCTTAGTCACAAACAATACAGGTTGAGTAACATTTCCATAATGATGGTACTTCTTTACAGTTTTAGTATTTCAACTTCATTTCCAGTTGTATAACTTTAATCACCACAAAGATAACTTTAACAAAGTTGAAACAAGAAAAACAATCTGTTTTATAATGTCTTTATGACTCCAGAATCCAGAATCTTTTCCTGCATTTCAATCCTTTCTTATTACCTAAAATTAGTTTTCTTGACCTCATTAACTGTAATCCTCCTTCCACACTTACAGCTGTTTGCACATACACATACATACACACACACACACACACACACACACACACACACACACACCTATACTTACAGGCTTTGATTCCAATATGAAAATAAGCATTAATTTTATTCTTTTTGAGTTTAGGCAAACTTCTCTAATATTATTTATAATATTTTAACTTTTATTTAATTGGAGGTAAATTTAAAATCAAGCAATTATTGACCATTGTTACTTAAGTTTTTCAATTAAATATTTGCAGATATATTTTGTACTTTGTATAAAAACATCATCAAGTTAAAGAAGAAACACTGCTATATTGACAACTTCTTTTTAAAGTTAATTGAAAATGAATATTTTTTAATGAAATATAACCATATTTTTTACTTAGAAAACTTCTGATGAAATTTCTTATAATTTGTTATCAAAGATAAATTTATCAACAATTTGCAAACATTACTAATAAAAATATTTTTAACTTATTGTTTTCATGTTTAACATACTTATTAAAATTACTTAATATTTAAGCCTTATAATATTATAGTTTATTATAAAAGTTCATGAGTACCTGAGAAGTCCCAGATATTAAGTAGAATTTAATATGAAATTAACATGAAATAAGCCCCTGCCCCCATGTCTAACAACAAAAGTTAGAATGAAATTTTACTTTCAGATTTATTTTCTTCCTCTGTTTTAAATTGTGAAATCGAGCCACTATTACTTTAATAGGTGAATAGTATCATAATCTTTCTCCATTTCTCAAACCCTGTTTCCTCAAATGAAAACATAAAGTACGTATGAAATTTGTGATATATCCTTACTGTGCAGATAAAACTTCTGAGTCAAATTTAACCATTCTGTACTTAAGCCAGGAATATAGTTTCAACACAAAATGTAGTATTAATACATAACCATAAGCGACATCTTGTCCAAAATGCATGACTATAAAATTTAAACATAGTACAACCATTTGTTACAATATATGATATAATGATTTAACTTTCAGACTTATTATGTGGAATTTGTATTACAGGTCATACAAATATCGTTAAGTTTCACTTTAAATATATTCAAAAATCAACAAAATGAAACAATAACAACAGAAATTTTGTCTTTGGTATACTAGTAATGGTAGGTTAAAAAAGAAAATGTAAATTGTATTTATTAGTAATAATGTGATTTGATTTTTTATATGTTAATTAAATTTTATTAAGCAAAACCTGCTCATAATATATATTTATGTTTGTTTTAAACTGATGTTATCTGATATCTTAAGTGACATGTAAAATATTTTTGCAGTACATGTGAACTCTAAATTATTTGGTAGGAAAAAAAAAAACAAAACAAAAGTTAAGCACTTTGCTTGAAATTTCCATCTAGGCCAATATGAGGTCACCACAAGTGGGTCTAAAGGATTGCCTTGGTTGGTATAATAGGATGCAGTGAGAGATCACTTCAAACCAATGTCTGTTCTTGCATCTTGGCATGGAACTGAATGCAATTCTTTGTGGATATATCACAAAGCAAATTTGTCTTTATTATAGAAATTAAAAAATAACAGAAATACAAAACCAAATAACTTACAACAGCATCCAAATGTTTCAAATGGGAACATTTAACTTGAATTTTACTTATGTTTACTTCTGTTCTTTTGAGACCAAGTGTCACATTGTATGTCAGGCTAAGCTTACCACACTATATACTATAGTAGAGTCATAGTTTGTCAAAATATTTTTGCTTCAACCACCCTTCCCAAGTAATAGATTAGATGTACATACAGCTATATTTTAAAATCTTTTCAGTTATATAAATGAAAGAAATTATTATGATAAGTTAATATTCTAAAACTTTAGTTAGTATAAAGAATTTATGGTAAAAATGCAATTTATAGAAAAAAGTTAAGAGTGAATTTTCTCCCATGCTTATATATATATATATATATTTGAAAAGAGGTTATTGCCCCCAAAAATGTATTGCATATATTAATAAATAGAATATTAACAGCTACATTATAAACTGCTGACATTAACTGTTTCTCTATCTCCATAAATTTATAATTTTATGTTATTATGTAATTTTGTTCAAACAAACATTTAGTATAAAAGATTGACATATGTAAATGATGATTAATGAAACACTGCATCTCTATATGTATTTGTATAAAAAACATTTTGGTGCCCTATAAAGTTAGCTAAGTGTCCACTCATCTTTGCCTGCTCTATAATATACTGTGAAAATGCCTGTAGTAACAGTGAACTGCCAAGCATGATGGCACAGCATTAAACTCTCACTGCTCAGAAGCCTTCAGCAGAAAGGTTAAGAGTTCCAAGCTAACCTGCCATATATTCCATTACAGGTTTGTTTCAAAGACCTTATTTTCAAGATCAAATAAGAAAGAGGGAAATAGAGAAAGAATAGCAAAATAATTAATGTAAGAAAGCTATAAATAGGTGTTTGAAGCTGATGTGAAATGGGATTGAAACCTGGTCCTGCCACATTTCTAACTATCTCATCATTATCATAAAAAAATATTTGAGACTAACTACATGCCAACAACTTGACATGTGTGTAACATTTACATAAAGGAAATAGTACAAATCTTACCTTACAATTCAGTCTGTGAATGCTTGGTGGTAGATTTCTTCTTAGGTATTAAAGTTGTTGAGTGTTGAGCATTAGGTATTAATGGCTGAGTCCTGTAAGAAAAAGCAAAAAAAAAAAAAAAAAAAGGAAATGTGAAAAACTTTAGGACAAGAAAACTAACCTCTCTCTACATATACCTACACGTCAACACTTAGAAGTAGTTTGTAGTTTGAATTATTTCAATACTGGGAAGTGATTGAAGAGCTGTGTGTATGTGAGAAATTGTGCATTTGAGGTGCAGCATAGCTTAAGACCTCTTTAAGGTGTAATTTTTAAAAGGATACAATGGAAAGAAAAAAGAGGACAGATGGGAGAATATTATCCTTATGAAAATGCTTAAACAACTAGACTTTTTACTTACATTGTATATTGAATAATAGCAATAAGGAATCTCAGATGCTTCAGTGGTTACCTGTTCAGATTTATTTACCTAGTTTTATTCTCCTATTCAGTGTTGTGTGCAAATGGGGACAATATATGGCATTGTACCTAATTCAGAGTGAAAATAGATCCTCTCTTCACTCTCTGTCACTATTCCCAGGACACTAAGTAAGCATATTCTGGTAGGGCATTTTGCTTTCTAACATCATATGAACCTCCTCATATGAATCTCGTTTTCTCTGAAGAAATTAAGACTGGATTTTTGCAGCAATGATGCATCACCAGGACATCTACATGACTTTCTGTAAGGTGAATGCAGTAGAACTGAAATTCCAAAGGTTCTTATTGGTTCCTAGTAATCTTATCTCTGGTAAGGTAGGCAGAGACAATGAAAGGCAAAAGAAAAAAAATTATTTAAAGATTTGGCTTATTCCACTGAAAGAAGAGCTGTTCTTTGCTAATATGGGCACCACATTAAGATATTTGAGTAAAATGGAACAGCTACATACATCTAGACACAGGCAGGTACAAATATATGTCTACAGTTAGAATAACACACACACAAAATTGGATATAAAAGAATAGCATAGGAAAGTCTGACAAAATAATTATAGGCAAAAAATGATTTTATTTGTAATCACTTTAACTGTGTCCATATAAATAAATAATTCTGATTTTATTCTGAAAACTTGGGTTACTGTTACATTAATTTTATTTTGCAGGAAATTGTTTGCAGATCAAATATTAATATCATGATATGTAATTTCACAATGATTATAAATAATCTCATTGTTAAGGTAATTAAAAATATTCAATTTGAGTTTCAATAAAGTGTGGTAAACTTGTTTACACACTTGAAAGTAATGGGAATAAACAATCATTGGTCATTGAATATTCTCAATATTAATTTCCCAATGAAAAGAAAGCCAGTATCAGAATGGGTTGAAAAACAATTTCTTCTGCTCCTACATCCAAGAAACAAACTTCAGCACCAAGGATAAATATCTCAGGGTAAAGATTTGCAAATATATATTTCAAACAAATGGGCTTAAGAAGCAAGCTGGTGTATCCATTTTCAAAATTGGCAAAATAGACCTCAGACCAAATTAATCTTCAGAGATACAGAAAGACACTATATACTCATCAGAAAAAAAATCAACCAAGAAAACATTGCGACTCCTAAGAGCTCTGCACCAGAAACAATGTCAAGCAAACTCATTGAATAAATATCATTTCAGCTTAAGTAACATTAGGTAGCATTGGTCATTAGACATTGATAGTATGAGACAATATGCTTCAATATGACCTACTTTCTACAATATATAGGCCATCCAGATAAAAATTATACTGAGAAATGCTAGATCTGTCATTATAAACCAAATGAAATTAATGCATACTTACAAAACATTACACACACACACACACACACACACACACACACACACATACACACATACACGCACACACATAAAAATATGCATTTTTCTTTTCACCTCATGGAGCTTTCTTCAAAATAATCATAGTAGAACACAAAGAAAATATCAACAGATAGAAGAAAATTAAAATAATTTATTGTATCCTATTAGACCACCATAGATTATAGCTGGATTACAACAACAACAACAACAACAGAAATAACAGAAAGTTTACAAACTCATAGAAATTGAGCAACTCTGTGCTCATTGAAAAAAGTGTCATAACAGAAATTAAGAGATTAAATGCTTTCTACACTTCAGTGGAAATGAATACACAATGTACCCAAACATGGGACATTGGTGAAAGAGGTACCAAGACACAAATTAATAGCAATAAATCCCTGTGTTTAAAAAAACAAAGAGTAGAAAGATCTCATACTAGCAACTCTAAAATTTAACAACATGTGATATCTCTAGAAAAATAAAGGCCACCCTGGGACTGTACCAGCAGGGTACCCATTCCACATACAGTCACAAAACCCAGACACTATGGCAGATGCCAAATAATGCATGCCTCCTAAGAGGCTCTGTCAGAGCCTGACAAATATAGATTTTTCCAAAGGGCTCCCAAGACATTCATTTTTGTTATTGTTATTGACCTTGGTTGACCAAGAGATACAGAAGGAAAGTCCCAATATCACTGGTGTAGGTCCTAGAGAACACTGAGCTGGATCTGAGCCTAGTGGACTAGCTTTCCTTACACTAGAAGGTGCCATGCGAACTTCCAGAGGAGCAAAACAACCAAAGTGATATCTGGGATGTTTGTGAAACACAGTGAAAACTAGCAGGCACAATAACCCCAAAGGTCCTGTACTGGTTTGTATACTTTGGTGGTGACCAGTAGCATTCTACTTCACCTCAAGACCCACTAAACATGATTAAAACCATGCCTGGTACTAGAAAGCTAGCCTACTACACAAAGGCTGTTGAAGTCATGGCTCTTGAAGAACATAAAGCAGTATACATGGAAGAACAACAGTATCAATGACCAATGGTTGTTGATTCCTGTTATGTCATTCCTGCTGCTGGTGATGGTGGTTGTGAAGGGGTCCCTGTGTGTGTGCATGTGCGCATGTGAATGCTCTTCTTTTGAAGTTTTGGTTGTGAGATTATTCATTCCTTGTGTTTTCATGGCTATTGTTTACATGTTTAGGTTGTAGTTTTATTTCCAGCACCTTTTTTAAAACTAGATTTGTATATTGATATTGACTAATAGTTGTATTATGAAATATCTAATTATTTTATATTGTTGATTGAATGTTTGACAGGGTTTAGGCTAGTATATATTTATTGGAATAAGAACTTACTGAAGAAAAGAGCATTAGTACAGACAGTAAAGGCAACAATAAATTTAAACTTATGTAACAAAACTTTACTTTATAGCAAAAGGTAAGATCATTTGAAAAGGTAAGATAGTGCAGAATGGGGAAATATTTTTTCCAATTCCAAATCTGAAAGAGTGATAAAGTATAAAATATATAAACAGTTCAAGAAATTTGATTAAGAAAACAAACAAATATCCAATTTTAAAATGGAGTACAGATCTAAACAGAGTTTTCAATACAGGATGCTCAAATGCCTGAGAAAGAACTTAAAAATGTCTAGCATTCTTAGCATCAGGGAAATGCAAATCAAAATGACTTTGAGATTTTATCTTACACTCATATGGCTGATGGCTAACGACAATAAAAGCTGAGACAGCTGACGCTTGCAACGGTGAGGAATAAGGAGAACATTCACTCCCAGACGGCCAGAGTCCATTCATATACATCCACTGTGGATATAAATGAGGCAGGTTCTCAGAAATATAGGAATTGTTCTACCTAAAGATCCAGCTACATTACCAAAGGATGCTTCACCCTATGACAAGACAACCTGCTTAGTCTCATTGATTGATCCTCTGTTTCAATAGCTAGAATTAGAAACAGTCTTGGTACCCCTGAACTGAAGAATAGATAAATAAAATGTAGCACATTTTCACAAAACAATATTAGTCAGCTCTAACAAATATCACAGCATGAGATCTACAGGCAAGTAGATGGAATTAGGAAAAAAAAAATCTTAGGTAACTCAGACTCAGAATGATAATTGTGCTATGTATTTTCTTATATGTAGATATTAGCTATAAAGAAAATGATAATTGAGGTACAATCTATAGACCCATGGAGGTTAGAATTAGAGAATGGGAATAAGGGGACATGTGGCAGGAAGAACTAGATTTCATGTATTGGTGAACTGGAGCTATGGTATAGAAACTTAGTCCACTAGAAACTTTCTAACACAATGAAAGTAGTCCTAATTAAGTTTCCAAGTAAGAAGAAATGAGTAATTCCAACTTAGCACCTTTAGTCACCAAAATAAAGACTCTTGTATCCAGAACTGGGTTAATTACAGTTGTTGAGGAGATACAATACAGTACAATAATACTGAGTTGCTGGCCTGAGGGAATCCTCAAACAACCCAGGGTGTTGCAAATACAATACAATCCTCCAAAAATCTGACAGGAATGACCCACCACACAACTGATTAAACATATGGAGTTTGAGCTTCTGCCTATATAGAACATTCACTGCTAATTTATAGTGTCTTTAGTACAAGAAGGGAGTCTGCACGTTATATAGAGAAATATATACACCTACTAACCACAAAAATAATTGATATGCAATGCTGTCCTGCCTGAAAAATGTACTAGAACAACCATGACTCAAACTTCTGAGAGTAACCAGTGATAGCTGATTTGACCCACTCCATAAGATGGAACCGACATCCAACACTTCTCATGTGATCAGCAACCAGAGACTAGATGGATCAAAGGCTTAGGGTAAATCCAAATAATACTTTTCTTAAAAAATAAAATAGAATAAAATTAGAGTTAAACTGATTCCTAATGGCATTCTGCTATACTCATAGATAAGTGCATTATTCAGCCATCATCAGAAGTGCTTCCTACAGCAGCAAGAGGGAAGAAATACAGAGACCCATAGTCAGGAATTAGGCAGATAGAAAGAGAGTCCTTGAACACTTAGACTAATTCATGCACCTCCATCCGATCTCTGCCCTCAGAGATCAGTGAATCCTGACAAATAGGAGTCAGAAAGAGGATAAGAGGTGGAGAGGATTGAAGACAACATAGGAGAAAGGCTCTCTAAGTCAGCAGAATTCATGAATTCAGAGACACTGAAGCAAGAATAAGGCCTGCATCCATCTGTACCAGGTCCTCTGAATTTGGATTATGCCTGCCAATTTAGTTTATTATCTGATTCTTCAGTGAGTAAATGAGTTGGTCTCTCTCTCTCTCTTTATTTTTTCTCCAATTCTTCTGGGCTTTTTCCTTCTTATGGATTGCCTTGTTCAACTTCTATGCTGTGGTTTTGTTTTATAGTCTTTATATATATATATTTCTCTTTTGTTGTTATGTCTTAGAAGCCTGTTCTTTTCTAATGACCAGCAGAACAGGAGTGTATCTAGATGGGAGATGTGGGAAGGAACTGGGAGGAGTAGAAGGATGGAAATTAATTACGTTATATTGTATGACAAGAGACCCTTTTTCAATAAAAGGGAAAAGACTTGAGAAACTGTGTAATATAAATAAAACATTTTTATAACTATAGTGTATTGTAAATCAATACATATATTAGCCTGAGAATAGATGTTTTAAAAATGAAGAAAACCTATTCAATATTTCATAATGTATACAGCATAAGTTCAGATAGACAACATAACTTGTACTGAAAAAACAATATTAAGAGATCACTGAGATGTGTGACCTCAGAAGACAATGGATATTTTAGAGATTCTAAGGGTGCCAGAATTATGAGTACACCTTGACCTTTTTAGGAAAATTAAAATCAGTTTGACCTGTTACTAGTCGTCAATACAATGCAATCTGTGATCCTTATTTCCCAAAATTATAACTATTTTCAAATGGGGCTGGAGAGATGGCTCAGTGGTTTAGAGCACTGACTGCTCTTCCAGAGGTCCTGCATTCAATTTCCAGAAATCACATGGTGGCTCACAACCATCTGTAATGTGATCTGATGCCCTCTTCTGCCATCTCTGAAGAAAGCTACAGTGTATTCATATACACAAAACAAATAGCTATTCTTCATGTAGCCCTTGGACATACCTCAAGTACTTTCATAATATACAAGTAAGAATAGATTCATTCACTAATTGTTCAGTGTCTACAAGGTATAAAAATGGTTTATTTTGTAGATATGACAGTGTAAGGGGAAAAAAAAAAAGTACCTACAATCATGAAATTTAATTTTGTTGAGTTGACTGGTGAAAGAAACAAAACCAAGACCAGGCACTTACACAAATACATAATGCATATAGGGCTACTGTGAAATCTAGAAAATGTAATGATGCTTCAAAGAGTCATGAAGCAGGAAATTTTATTTAATATAAATGTCAAAACAGGTAACATCTTAGGTCAGACAAGTGGAACATAGGAAAATTGCTAAGCATTGTGAGTTTGAAGTGCTAAATTAAAAAAGGTTCAGAGACATGTTGGAGTTCTTTTAAGTCTGGGAAATGAAATACAGTAGTCACTAATATAAGACTAGAAAATATCATAGGATTCTCCATAAGTGCTGTGAAAAGAAAGAAACCTTGAATGATCGATTGTCTATCTGTCCGTCTACATATCACTACAAACAATGAGAAAAATCTCAGTTTTCAAGAACACCCTCTCTGAAGAGTCCTGGTTCCGATGTCAATTGAACAGACAGACTTAAAATGCCATTTTACCAATAATACATATTAAAAATCGTGTGACTACTTAAACTCCAGGAACTACGATAGAACAAAGTATTGGTCTCTCTGTCAATTAAACCTCACAGTTAATTGTTACTAGCACACGGTACACATACAACAACTCTGGCATGAGAATCACCCAAAATGCCTAAGCAATTGGATCGTTCTCCATATTCTATGGAGTAGAAACTTGTGCACTTTGTGGAACATATTTATGAATGGCACATATCTTCTGCTGATCTTAACAAAAACACATTAGAAACAAGGCAGAGAGCAGGCTCCCTTTCTTGTCTTCCATAGCTAGCATACAGGATACACCATCCACAGACTTGCAACAGAATGTACATCTTCACTAAATGGGACTGAAATTTAGCAAGAAAAATAATCTGCAAATATTCCTTATTTACTAGAAAATGATTAGCCTGAAGCTATTACTAGGAAGCAAGACTGTTTGCCTTATTAACATATTTATTTGGCCATAATAAATAACCCTGTTATAGCAAACCTAAAGAAAGGATTTGTAATATTGTTTTTCCCTTATTAAGAACATACCTCACTTTCATTTTAGTTTTCATTTTAATTTTAGTGTTGTTCATGTTTATGGTAATGGGAGTCCAACGCTTTAGCTTTTATATGCTAGGAAAGTGACATGAAGCAGTATGTAGTTACAATGTTGTCTCTATTTATCTTAAGTTATACTATTGTGTCATCATGTCTACAGTTTTTTGGGTATCTAATGTCTTTAATGTAATAATTACTTTAAAGAAAATACCTACAGTATTTATTCTTACTGGGTGGTTTGCTGAATAACAATTTGAATTCTTAGTACAAAAGTAATTTACACAGACACATATGTGGTATTACATAAAATATATTTTTAATGATTATATAGGTTGCTATCTCAAAGCTATTTGAGTAATGCTAAATTTCACTAAATTTCAATTCATTCTTCAGTTTCCAACCTTATTACCTTTTGACCATACCAAAAACTACATGAGTTGTTCAGAAAAATGTGAGTGACTGCATAAGAATTCAATATTTTAAAAAATGCTTTACGGTTATTTCTAATAATGTTTACAAGAACCAGGTCAATTCAATGAGAACTCTAAGCATGCCTCCCAGTAAGAATTTTAATAAGAAAACAAATGGATCCACTTAAAATAGAGATTTTAGTTGAAGACCGTCCTCCTTCCAACATTATATTTTCTCCTAAGGAAACTAATCCAAAGGATACTCCTTTACCAATTATTTCCTAATTCATATTTTCGACACTTTGAACTAAAACCTGTAAAAATGCCACTAAATCCTTCTCCATGGGTATGGTTTTTACTTACCATATTTTTATCAAGAGTTGCAAGTGCCTTTAATCTCATCACTTAGAAAACAGGAATAAGCAGATCTCTGAATTCAAGGCCAGCCTGGTCTATAGAGGAAGTTGTAGGAAAACCAGATGCTTTCAGTTAACCATCAGACTGAACATGGGGACCCCAATGGAGGAGCTAGAGAAAGGACTAAGGGATCTGAAAGGGTTTGCAATCTCGTGGGAAGAACAACAGTATCAAACAACCAAACACTCCAGAGCTCCCAGGGTCTAGAACATCAACCAATGAGTTCACATGGAGAGACCCATGGCTCCAGTTGCATATGCAGCAGAGGACAGCATTGTCTGGTGTCAATGGGAGAAGAGGCCTTTGGTCCAGTGAAGGGACATTTTCTCAGTGTAGGGGAATACCAAGGCCCTGATGTTAGAAAACGAGGTTAAGAAAGGTAGCACCTTCATGGAGAAAATGGGAGGGGGAGAGGAAGTAGGAGTGGGAGGGATGGGATAATATTTGAAATGTAAATACAGAGATTTTTCCAATAATAAAAGGAAAAAGAGAATACAAAAAAACAAAAGAATCAAATAAACAAACAAGTTAAAACAAGCCAAAAACAATAAAACTAAACTGACTTTTCCAGGCCTTTAAACCCAATGAATACCATAGAAGTTTCAGAACCATCTCTGGCTATTTCCCCATGTTTGTATCTATCTTTGCTTTCAGAAGCCAGGTGTTCTTAACTCTGTAGCTTTATTGCCTGGTCATGATGAAGTTAGTGTTTTGTGCTCTGATAAACTTATTCATACTTGAGATTTCCCACTGAAAACTGAGTTCCTGGAGCTCTAATTAGTGAGTTACATCAGACATGGGCTTAATCATTTTGGAACACAGAAAAAGCAATTGACTAAGACACAATGTAGTTTTAATGAGACAGCCTCTGAGCTGATACAAAAATGAAAGGCTGTTTCAAACCTAAAAGATAATAAATGTGGTTCACCTTTAAACAGATTAAATAGCAACTCAGAAGGTGTCATGTCTCCACCTTCCACTACATGTGTCCAGTAACAATGGTGTGCTTTGAAGGCCACCTACACTTAAGCATGTATAGTAACTCTGTGACTAGCTTGTGCTAGATCAGGCTTTTTTCATAGCAGATTCATTCTCCTCCTGGCTTTGCAGAAGTAAGGTGTTATACTTCTGCCTTATTAAAAAAAAAGATAGTTTAAGATAGGCATAGTAAACAGTTTTGTTATGCAAACACAAAGCCTGGGGATCTTGTGACAACCAACAATAGCAAAACAAAATGTAAAAAATGCAGTGCAGAGAATTAACCTTCCCCTAAAGGGGAGAGGGATGAAGAATATGAGCCTTTAACTATGAGATAACATATTCATGATAATTTAATGACGCAATTTTAAGATTATCTGCTAAATAGAAATTTATATCTAATATGTTCATTTGTTTGAAATCAGTGTATACTTGACTCATCTAGCTGGTATAAGAGGATATAGAAATATTATTTTGGTAATCACCTATGTTCCTACATCTGTACTCAGATTTAAAATCCTAAAACCAATCTCACTTATGAACATTGAAGCAAAAATACTCAACAAAATCCTTGCAAACCGAATTCAAGAACACATTAAAACGATCATTCATCATGACCAAGTAGGCTTCATCCCTGGGATGCAGGGATGGTTTAATATAAGGAAATCCATCAATGTAATCCACCATATAAACAAACTCAAAGATCAAAATCATATGGTCAACTCACTAGATGCTGAGAAAGCATTTGACAAAATCCAACACCCCTTCATGTTAAAAGTCCTGGAAAGAACAGGAATCCAAGGTGCATATCTAAACACAATAAAAGCAATATACAGCAAACCAACAGCCAACATCAAACTTAATGGCGAGAAACTTGAAGCAATCCCACTAAAATCAGGGACTCGACAAGGCTGCCCACTCTCCCCATACCTATTCAACATAGTACTGGAAGTCCTGGATGGAGCAATTAGACAGCAAAAGGAGATCAAGGGGATACAAATCAGAAAGGAAGAGATAAAAACATCACTCTTTGCCGATGACATGATAGTGTCCTTGAGTGACCCCAAAAATTCCACCAGAGAACTCCTACAGCTGATAAACAAGTTCAGCAAAGTGGCTAGATACAAAATTAACTCAAACAAATCAGTAGCCTTCCTATACTCAAAGGACAAACATGTGGAGAAAGAAATTAGGGAAAAGGTACCCTTCACAATCGTCACAAAAACTATGAAATACCTTGGTGTGACTCTAACTAAGCAAGTGAAGGACCTGTATGACAAGAACTTCAAACCTCTAAAGAAAGAAATTTAGGAGGATCTCAGAAAATGGAAAGATCTCCCATGCTCATGGATTGGAATGATCATCTTAAAAATGGCCATCCTACCAAAAAGCAATCTACAGATTCAATGCAATCCCCATCAAAATTCCAACCCAGTTCTTTAAGGAATTGGAAAGATCAATGTGCAATTTCATATGGAATAACAAAAGACCTAGAATAGCAAAATCTATCCTCAACAACAAAAAAAATCTGCGGGAATCACTATTCCTGACCTCAAGCTATATTACAAGGCAATTGTGTTGAAAACTGCATGGTACTGATACAGAAATAGGCATGTGGATCAATGGAATAGAATAGAAGATCCAGAAATGAGCCCTCATGTATATGGTTACCTGATTTTTGACAAAGGAGCCTTAAACATTCAATGGAAAAAAAACAGCCTATTCAACAAATGGTGCTGGTTCAACTGGCACTCAGCATGCAAAAGAATGAAAATAGACCCTTTCTTATCTCCTTGTACAAAGCTCAAGTGTAAGTGGATTAAAGATCTCCACATTAAACAGGATACACTGAAATTATTAGATGAGAAAGTAGGGAAAACCTTCGAACACATAGGCACAGGAGAAAATTTCCTGAACAAAACACCAATGGCTGAAGCTCTAAGGTCAAAGATTAACAAATGGGACTTAATGAGATTGCAACATTTCTGTAAGACTAAGGAAACTGTCAAGAAAACAAAAAGGCAACCAACAGAATGGGAAAAGATCTTTACCAACACCACATCAGATAGAGGCCTAATATCCAAAGTATACAAGGAACTCAAAAAGGTAGACACCAGAGAATCAAATAACCCTATTAAAAAATGGTGTACAGAGCTAAACAAAACGTTCTCAGTTAAGGAACACTGAATGGCTGAGAAACATCTGAGGAAGTGCTCGCCATCCTTAGCCATCAGGGAAATGCAAATCAAAACAACCCTGAGATTCCACCTCATACCAGTCAGATTGGCCAAGATGACAGCAGATGCTGGTGAGGCTGAGGAGAAAGAGGAACACTTCTCCACTGTTGGTGGGGTTGCAAGCTAATACAACCACTCTGGAAATCTGTCTGGCGTTCCCTCAGAAAATTGGATATAGTACTACATGAAGACCCAGCTATTCTACTTCTGGGCATATACCCCAGAGACACTTTAATACACAACAAAGATATATGCACCCCAATGGTCATAGCGGCTCTATTGATAATAGCCAGAAGCTGGAAAGAACCCATATGTCCTTCAGAAGATGAATGGATACAAAAATTGTGGTACATTTACACAATGGAATACTACTCAGCCACCAGAAACAATGACTTAACCAAATTCTTAAGAAAATGGCTGCATCTAGAGAATATCATCCTGAGTGAGATAACCCAGTCACAAAAGAACAGACATAATATGCAGTCACTGATATTGGGATGCTAACCCCAGAGGCTTGCACTCCCCCAGAAACAACTCACAGACTATATGAAGTCCAAGAAATAAAGAAAACAAAAAATATACATATATTCACAAAACAAGATGACTTTGACTATTTCCATGTTGCGTTCTGTTTTGCATGTACTTTACGCTCATTGTAACTATTAGGTTTTCAATGCATACTGTCAAGCCCTTGAAAAAATCAAGTACTGACTAAAAAACATATTCACATGGTTTTATGTAAAAATTATTTTAATATCTGAAAAAACAGTACTGTCAAAAATGTATAATTTTAAGCAAAAAATGTTTAAAATCTGTACATTTATCTTTGTTTTGGAAAATAAAGTCATTTAAAAAAAATAAAATTCTAAAAATTATGAGAAATTTTAAGTATTCATATATACTTATATATTTTTATTTAAAACATTAAAATTGATTTTTAGAAACATAAGGCAAGAGTTTACTTTTCTGATAAATTCACTATAACTAAAATGTAGGATAATTCTTCATTCATTAATTTTCACTTGTCATGTACTAGTTAAGTATATGACATTTTATAACATATGATCACTAAAGCAATTGTACATGCAGTCATTTTTAATGTAGTATTATTTCAAATGCAGCACTAGAACAAAAGCTCAATTGCGTCTCACTGGAAAGTTACCAGCTACCCTACTTCACCGAACACTATGATGAATTCGATGAAAAAATAATCATTGGCCCTTGATACAAGGTGATGATCCTTCATTATAGCAAGAGTCATTTGTAAGATAACATTGCTATTACCCTCTGACAACATTGTTTTTAAATTGTGATAAAGCAGAAACCATAAATTGGGACAGAATTTTAATGGTCATTATCTTCATTAGCTAATGAGATTGCTAATTATGTTTTTAAATGACAATGATTTAGGAGCTCTTGCTAAAATGTTTTCACAGGAATAACCAGGAGAACAGTCATCATCATCCATATATGTTCACAGTGGTGGAAGTGAGGTGTAAGGTTGCATACTGTAGTTATTTTATATATAAATTTGTTCTTTGAAAAATGTTCCCTTAGTTGTATAGTTAGTCTAGATTATATGCTGTTTATCCACATGAATATACTTGAATAAAATCTAAAGCACTGACAACATTGCTTATAGCATTTCTTCCATGATAAACTTCTAGGATACAATCCTTCAACCTTGGAGATCACTGTTTCTTTCAGGAGATTATGACAATCAATTTTAACAATGAAGGTATATCTTGGCTCTGTTTGACAGCAGTGTTGAGGGCAAAATTAATGTTGTAGAACAGATTCTATTTTTAATTTCACCATTTTACATCTTGCCCTTATAACAAAAAGATCATGGAGAATATCATAAAAAGATACATTAGCAAATGAATGCTATGTTTAACCCTAAAATTTTAGATTTTTATCAGTAAGATAAAAAGTGCCAGAAAAAAATAAAAATAAAAATCATAATAACAGAACTCAAATTCTTTGTGTTCTTGGGCATACAGCCCATCCACATTCTTTAAGGCTAACTGGAAAATGTAAGTATAGTTTTATGTGCCAGGATTCCTGCTAGCTACTTCTAGGAAAGCAAATGACTGTGTGAAATGCAGAGAAGAAAACTATGAATTGATTTATCTGGTGCTACAGTGAGCATTATTATTTTCACAAGATCTTCAGCAAACAAAAGTAAGAACATGTAAATATATAATAAATTATATGAATAGATTCATTTAAAGATGATTAAAATCTAAAAGTATTACTTGTATAATGGTACATATAGGTGGAAAATAAAATGTCTGTATATTGCATGCCATATAGTAGGTGCACCAGTTTAGAGAAATTAATAATTACTGTTATAAAAAACATAATAAAATATACTTATGTATTTACAGTCTGTACTGCTTTCAAATTTTATAGGAATTTTAGTCCAGTAACACCAGCTTCTCAGTGTCTGGTGTGTTAGTGCACACCTTTGATCCTTCTGGCTGGAATGCATACCTTTAATCCCAAATAATGACATCTAATGAAGGAAAGACAAAGTGACAAATCAGAGAAAGATTTGACAGATGAGTCAGAGATTGGATACATCTAACTTTCATGAGGAAAGGAAAGAGAAGCAACTGAAAGAGAAGCAAGTGGTATGGAATTCAAGGGAATTCAGTTCAGTTCAGTAGAATTCAGTTTGGTTCAGTTCCAAAATAGTTTGTCAAAAGTGACTCACCTTTGTGTGAAAAGATGAAATAATTAAAATAATAAATTTTAAATTGGACACTTTATGCCCTTATGGGAAAAATTGCATTGATGATATTCACATAGGTCACTTTCAATCTATTTTTTCTGTTCCATTTTAAGGCTCATACAAAGCTGTAAGCTTTTAGAGACTTCACCTTACACTTTCAAGATATTAGAGGTAAAGAACATGCCAAAATCATATACTGCAAAAAGAAAATGTCTTGAACAAATGTTGGTAAATTCAACAACAAATAGAAAAAGAATGAAGTTACATCTGCATCTACTACCCTGACAAAGATTAATGTCAAATATATCAAAGAAACAAATATATAATCTTAAATGTTGAAACCATTAGAAAAAAAAAGTAAAGTTCTACAAGGCATTTATACAGAAAATGCCTTCCCATTTCCCCAGGATATAAGAAAAAGAATTGATAGGAGAGACCCCAATGTATAGCTTCTATCCAGCAGGAAAGAACCAGTTGGCTGAAGATGAAATGCAGAATAAGAGAGGATCATACACACTGCATAGAAGGCTAACATAAAGTTTACATGAAATACAGATTCTTAAAATGTGTTTAAGGTACTTAAATATGGGGATGTAAGTTGCTATTACTTTAGACATCACAGTCTGCCACTCTAGTAAAAGACAACATTTGTTGAGGGTACATGAGAGGAAAAAAAAATCAATTTACTGTTAGTGGGAGTGTAAACTGGTGTAGCCACTTTGGAAACCTATGTAGAGAACTGTCAAAAAGCTAAAAATAAATCTGCAATAAGACTCAGCTGTACCGCTGCTCCTCCCATGCAAACAAGTAAGCGATCTACTCTTTATCCATCAGCTCAGGCATCCAGGGTCCTATCCTGTTTGAGTTTCTATTCTAACTTCCTTAATGATAATCTTAAATAATCCTTTTTTTAATTCTGCAACAGGATTTTAGGTTATGGCCCTTTGTTCAAGCAATAGAAATAATAACTAAGCTACCTGTGAATTTCAACAATGAGAAACAGAGCAAGATATCCCTGCAGGTGGAATAGAGACATGTATCTTTGCAGCAATGAACAGCAGTTTCATGGGACATAATGTCTACTCAATAGGAGGCAATTTATGAGAACTATAAAACTAACCAACTACCCATGGCTGATGAGATGAGGGGTCTTAGAAGAAAATTTCTTACAGCCATGTTCTCAAACCACTATAACCTCCAATATATTTGAATCATATAAATATATTCAGTAATATAAAGATAATGTTATATTTACATCATTTGACCCTATCTCCTTCTTTCAATTTCTTCAAAAATCTCTTTGCTCTATCTCAAATCTGTGACCTTTTTTATTTAATTATTATTGTTATACAAACACACACTCACACATATACATAAAAATAAATGTATAATACATTTATTAATATTAGTTCCTTTAGTGACTAGCCATTTCTTTTTAAGATTTATTTTTGGTATTTTCTTATGTTTAGGTATGTGTATCTGTATGGGGAGATGTGCACACATGTGCATGTACCCTCAGAGGTGAGAGGCAGCTTCAGAATAACCTGAGAGCCTCTAGTTATGAGTTCTGGAAACCAATTAAAGAAGAGCCATAAAACAACCAATTAATTTATCTGGGTACTTAATACTTATCAAGATTACTCTCAGTTAAGTTTGTCTTTGATTCCTCATTAAAAATTCTTGGTTTTGTAGCAGATGAAGACTATTACATTTAATTTTCTCTAGTAACAAAATGCCATGATGAAAACAACTTAAAAGAAAGGAGAGTTTGTTGGATTTCCAGCTCAACAGGGATAAGAGTCTATTACCAATGCAGCAGTGTACCATAGCAATGAGAATTATAAATATTCTATGATGGCTGAGAATACCCATCCTAAAGCAAAAGCAGGGAACAGAGAGCAAATGGGTAATTGTGAATTGTTTTAAAAGTTCAAAACCCACACCCTGGGAAATACTTCCTCCATCAAATTCACACATTTTAAGCCTATACAAATAGTGCCACCAACTGGGGACCAAATATTCAAATGTCAGAGTCTCTGGAGGACATTCTCACTCAAAATTCCACATCCAAATTCTAGCTTTAGAGGCTGCAGGGCACATCCTAATGCAAAATACATTTAGTCTCACTTCAAAAGCCTCCATCATCTTTTACAGTGTCAACACTACTTAAAATGCAGTTTCCTCTGAGACTCAAAGGGATATCTTTTGTACCTGTAAGATATAAAAGCAAAATTATGTAGTTCCAACATATAAAATACCTAGTACCATTCCAAAATGATAATGGACAACATCCTGAGGAAATGCTGGACCTAAGCAAGACAGAAACTGAGCAGGATAAACACTAAATCCTCTAATTTCATGTCTGGTGTCAAAGGGCTTAGTTGCTTCTGGCTTTCCAACTATGCTGCCTGCAATATGCAGCTCTTTTTCAACTGGATCAATTCTTTTTGTGAAGCTCTCTTTGGCAGATATTCTATAGCTTTGCTATCTCTGATATCTAAAAGTCTCCAGTACAAAGCAGGCTTCACTTTCACAGTTTCATGTAATTCCCTCTCAGGCTTTCCACTCAGAGACTCAACTGCCATCAACTTGGCCTCATGAGATCTCTGAAACTGTCGAGGGGCATTCCAGAATCCTGTTACTTCTATACTACATAGCTCTAATGCCAGGTGGACAACAGTGCCATGTTTGGTTACCAGCTTGTGACAGACATTGTTCTACTTGTCTCATACATGTATCAGCTTCAGTTTGTTGTTCCTGTCTAGAAGCAGAAATATCCCTTAACTATTCTACAGTTTTAAAGACAGAAGCCTAGCTGGGTGGGATGTTACCCTAAAGGCACCTTTTGTTTCATTACAATACCTTCTGCACATCTTGAATTTAATATTTTAATTTCAAGTAATAGATAAAATAAGCCATCGGATTCCAATTGATTAATGAGTGAATATAAAGAATTTGTTTACTTGACTGACTTAAAAGTTTCAGGAATGGGCATTACAGGATGTTAAATATATACAAATTATAAATGCACTTAATGTAGTTCAAAAGAACTAAAATTAAAATGAACAGTTGATAACTGCTATTTATGGGTCAGAAAGGAAAAAATAGAGATTTTAATAATTATAAAATCTCAAATGAACTTCAGACACTTACAAGAACACCCTAATATATTTGTTGGGAGTTTTGCTTTTAATGATACTCATTGTATTAATGTTAATATAGTGTTTATATAAATGTCTACTTTATATAACATTGTTTTGAAATTCAGGGAGTATTGATTACTTAATGTTCTTCTACACTGTTACCATCAAAAGAATGGCAGAAGATGCATGATACCCAGAACATTACATCATAAATTACTGCTTCTCACTGTGCTTGTGATCCTGATCCCAAGACCACTCTGAGAAATGTAGCCTTTTAACATTAATTTGCTAGTATAACAGAATTTTGTCAAAAGTCAGGTTACACTTTATTAGCGTTAGTACTTTTTAAACAAAAGCATTTTAATGTAGTTCCAACACACATTTTAAGAAGCAATCATGTTCAATGTAAATAATGTACTTTGCCATTGAAATCATATAATATTTAATCAAATCTTTTTATAGAATTAGTTATTTTCCTTGTTACCTGTATTAGAAGTCAATGAAATTATTATGTAATTTTTTCACATAGATTTTCTCCAAGAAGCAAACATGCATTATGATCTTTCCTAGGAATTTATTTACACATTGAAATTAGAAATATCAACATTTGTTATGTATAGTTCACTTGCGAGTTAACTCAGCTCTCTCTAAGAAGACAACAGAGGTTTGTATTTTCCCCTTAAAATACCACCCTCTTTACTAGATTAGTTCTCATTTCTAATGTCTTTCCATAATCTATGAAATTTAGCAACGGGCTTTTCTCTTGAATTAACATTAAATTGCTCCATTATAATTCCAGTTAAAAATGGTATAGGAATTTCCCAGCAAATAATAGTATTTTTACTCATATTAATCATCAAACCAGTGTATTTAGGATGTGTATATAGTCATAATGCAATCAATTCTCATGTAAAGCATAAGAATATATCTATATGATTATTTAATTTCCTGTCTTGCTTTCATAGATACAAAGGAAAATAACTATTGTTATAGTAGTTTGAATGAGATGTCATTCATATTCTTTGGCATTTGAATACATAGCTCTCAACCTGTGATGTTGTTTGGAAAGGCTTAGAAAGTTTAGCACTGTTGGAGGTTGTGCATGTCTGGCTAGAGTAATACTGGAGTAATTTGGTGATGCATCCACTGTAGAGGAATATTAATCCAAGTTTAATCACATTATAGGAATTAAAGGTAAATTAAAGGTGTGCCTGCATTCCAGCCAGAGTAGCCATGTTGCTGAATAAACATTCTCTCCAAGGTTAGACTGTAGAAGGAAGTAGCCATCTTTGAAAATTATGTCTAAGTGAAGGAAAGACAAAATCATAAAACAGAGAAAAAATGACAAAATAAGTCAGAGAGAGGATATGCACAAACTCTCACAAGAAGAGCACAGGAAATAAAAGTTATCTGAAAGAATATCCAGCAGAGAAACCCAGGCAGTTGGGAGTCGCTGCACTGAGTGCACTGCAGTGTACGTGAGATCATTTGCGAGTTCACACCTTTCAGTGCATGTCAGTAGAGGCAGCTGAGGTCAGAGAACAAGAAGGTGTCAGAAGATTAGAACAAATTATTACAGTTAGTTTGAGCCCAAGCAGAACAGTTAGTAGAAATGTTGAGAGAAGCCAGATTGAAACAGTCAGCTTGGAGAGAAGTTTGAGCTATGTATTGGAGCAGCCAGCAAGAGTTCAGAAAAAAATAAGAAAGGGTGATTTTATTCAGAAGAAAGACCTGGAGTTGACAATTAAATCAAGAAAATAAGAGTTACTTTTACAATACACCAACAGTCAAATGTTATTGCTGTGATGAAAGTACCTTCCATCTGTTTACCCACTTTCATCAGACCTGCAATTTCTGAACCATACAGGGGGACCTCCATTTTCCAGCTACATCTTCCCCCACTTTTATTAGATCTGTAGATCCTGATCCATACAGGTAACCTTCCCCACCCACCTCTGTCTTCCTGCCATCTTCACCAAGACAAGTTTCTCTGAGTAGCTTGTTATAACAGGGGGACCTCAATTTGCCCACCACCTTTCCTCCACCTTCCTCAGACCTGTGACTTCTGAACCATACAGGAAAATGTCCCTGTGCCAACACACTTTCTCTACTCTCTGAGTCCTGAAGGCCAATCCAAGCTGCCTTGAGGAGCCTTCTATCCCAGGGGAATCTCAATTCTCTTGCCTCTTCTCTCCCTACCTTCATCTCTCTTATGGATACTGAGACACACAGACATGCAAGTCCAAAGCCATATAGAATTCTGTGTCTGGGACCATACAGTCCAAAGATACCATTCAGAAGCCAGCCACACCAGGAACACTTAGGTTTGTCCTACTCCCAATACCTACTTCAATAAGAACACTGAAAAATGAAAATAATCCACCTAGCTGAAGGCCCTAGAAAGAACACAATTAACAAGACACAAGGAAACATGGTAACTCCAGAGCTCAGCTACCCCACTACAAGGAGCCCTGGTTATACTAACACAACCCAAACACAGAAAGTGACATTGTATCCAATCTTAAAATAATGAAAGAGGCCTTTAAAGATGAAATGAATGAATACTTAAAATAATAAAGGAAAATACAGTCAAACAGATGGAGGTCATTATAGAGAAAACAAATATATCCCATAAAGGCATACAGGAAAATACAATTAAACAGGTAAAGGAAATAAATAAAATGTAAAAGACTTGGAAATTAGAAATCAAAGAAATAAAAAAAACATGAACAGAAAATTCTGGACATGCAAAATCTAGGTGAGAGGACAGTAACAACAGATGCACACAGGGTACTGGATATGGAGAAGAGAATCTCAGGCATAGAAGATACAATAGAAGGAATTAATACATCAGTCAAAGAAAATGTTACATCTAAAAATTTCCTGAAACAAGATGTCCAGGAAATTTGGGATACAATGACAAGACCTTACCTAAGAATAATAGGAATAGAAGAAGGTAAAGAGTTCCAGCTCCAAGAACCAGAAAATAGGCTCAACAAAATCATAGATGAAAACTTTCCCAACTGGGAGAAAGAGATACCTAGAAACCTACAAGAAGGTTATAGAGCAACACTTAGACTAGACTAGAAAAGAAAATTCTCCAGCCACATAATAAAATACAAATTTCATAAAAGAGAAAATACTAAAAATGGAAAGGGATAAGTTCTAGGTAACATACAAAGACTGAACTATCAGAATTACATTCAACTGCACAACAGAGACTCTGAAAGCTAGAAAAGACAGATATCCTGAAAATGCTAAAATCCCATAGGTACCAACCAGTACTACTCTACTCAGCTTAACTTTCAGTCAACCTGGATGGAGAAAACAGGATATTTTAAGACCAATACAAATTCAAACAATATCTATCTATAAATCCAGCTATTCAGAAGAAAGCAAACCTAGTAGGATAAATAACTCCATGAAAACACAGGTCATAACTAATTTCACCAAAAAAAGAAAAACACATGTGTGCACATGTATGTAAGCAAACACACACACACATACACACACACACACACACACACACACACACACACACATACACACACAATAACACCACCAACATCACAATATCAGAAAATAGCAATCACTGGTCATTAATATCTCTCAATATCAATGGACTCAATTCCCCAATAACAAGAGAGAGACTAACAGAACACAAAAACAGGATCCATCTCTGCTGCATAGAAATACACTTGAGCAATAAAGAGTAAATGGTTGGAAAAATGTTTTCCAAGCAAATGGACCCCAGAAACAATCTGAACTAGCCATTCTTATACCTAGTAAAATAGAATTTTAACTGAAGAGAGAGAGAGAGAGAGAGAGAGAGAGAGAGAGAGAGAGAGAGAGAGAGAGAGAGACAGAGAGACAGACAGAGACAGAGAGAGTGACAGACACAAAGAGAGAGACAGAGACAGACAGAAACAGAGAGAGACAAAGAAGGACAGTTTATGCTCATCCATGAGAAATCTATCAAGGACATATCTCAATTCTAAACATTGATGCCCCAAACACAAGAATACCTACATTCATAAAAGAAATATTTCTAAAGCTTAAATTGAACATTAAACTTCAACACCCCATTCTCACCAATTGACAGGACATCCAGAAAAATAATAAAGAAGAAAACAGTGAAACTGGCAGTCATAATGAATTAAATGGACCTAATTGTCATCTATAGAATATTTTACCCAAACAAAAAAGTATGTAGCTCCTTCTCAGCACCTCATGCATTCTCCAAAACTGGCAATAGAAAAACAAAAGCCTCAGCAGATAAAAGAGAATTGCAATAATTCTGTTTATATTATCAGAACACCATAAAGCTGGATTTCAACAACAACAGAAATACCAGAAAGCAAACACACTCAAGAAAATTGTACAACTCTCTGCTTAATGATCTCCTGGTCAGAGAAGAAAATGGTAGGAAATTCAAGAAATCAACTAAAATGAAGATACAAAATACCCCGATTTTTTTGGACACAATGAAAGCATATAGAAGAAATTTCATAATACTAGGTGCCTCCGTCAATAAATTAGAAAGTTCTCATACCAGCAATTTAAATATACACCTGAAAACTACAAAAAAAAAAAAAAAAAAAAAAAAAGCAAACAGGTCAAAGAGGAACAGAAGTGAGTAAACAATCAAACTTAGAGCTGAGATCAATCAGTTAGAAACAAAGAAAACAATACAAAGAATCAATGAAACCAAGAGCTGATTCTTTGAGCAAATCAACAGCTTAGACTAATTTTTAGCCAACTTAGCAAAAGACAGAGAGACAGTATCAGTATAAACAATATCAGAAATGAAAACAGAGACATAATGGACACCAAAGATATTCAGAGAACATTGGTCTTACTTCAAAAACTTGTACTCTAAAAATTTGGAAAACCTTAAAGAAATGGATGACTTTGTAGTCATATAATATTTACCAAAGTTAAATCAAGATCAGATAAATTATTGAAGAGCCCTATAAACCCTAAGGAAATGGAAGCAATCAATAAAAGTCTCCCAATTGTTTAGTGCAGAATTCTACCTGACTTTGAAAAAACTAATACCTGTATGCCTCAAAAAATGTCCACGAAACAGATATAGAAGAAACACTGCCAAACTCATTTGATGAAGCCACAGTCACCCTGATACTTAAGCCACAAAAATGCTCAACAAAGAAAACCTAGACTAATTTGTCTTAGGAACAAAAGTACAAAAATTCCCAATAAAATACTTCCAAACTGAATTCAGGGACAAATCAAAGACATCATGCATTAAAATCATTTGTTTCATTCCAGGGTTTAGGGATGGTTCAAAATCCTAAAAGTCCATCAACAAATTTACCACATAAAGAAACTGAAAGAAAATTCTCATGACCTTCTCATTAGATGCTAAAAATCCTTTTGATAAAATCCAAAACTCCTTCTTAGAGATTTTAGAGAAGCTTGGTTTCTTCTATTTTATTGCTTTCTCTTTCTTTCTTGTTTTCTCTCTCTCCTATCTTTGTCTCTTATTCCCAGTCCATTGTCCTTCTTAGACAAGTGAATCACTTCAGTGCTAAGAACTTGGTCTTAGGGTGTCTTGTGCTCAATACTGTTTCCTTTAGGAAGAAGTACTGGGAAATGTCATGCTCTAGGCAGAATACAAATATTCAATAAAGAACTTATAGTTTCTACTGTTATTTGCACTGTGCTTGTAATACACTGGACCTGTCAGCAATTAGTCAAGTTTTGAGGAATAGATTTCATAATGCACTAACTTTTAATACTAAACTGGAAACTATTGTTAGAATCAAAACAACGCTGAGACTCCACCTCGTACCAGTCAGAATGGCTAAGATCAAAAATTAAGATGACAGCAGATGCTGGCAAGGATGTGAAGAAAGAGGAACACTTCTCCACTGTTGGTGGGGTTATAAACTGGTACAAACACTCTGGAAATCAGTCTGGTGATTTCTCAGAAAATTGGACATAGTACTTCCTGAAGACCTAGTTATTCCACTTCTGGGCATATACCCCAGAGAAGGACCAACATACAACAAAGACACATGCACCACAATGTTCATAGCAGCCCTATTAATAATAGCCAGAAGCTGGAAAGACCTCAGATGTCCTTCAGTAGATGAATGGACACAATAATTGTGGCATATTTACACAATAAAGTACTACTCAGCTATCAGAAAAAAAATGACTTTATGAAATTCTTAAGAAAATGGATGCATCTAGAGAATATCATCCTGAGTGAGGTAACCCAGTCTCAAAAGAATAGAAATAATATGCAGTCACTGATAATTGGATACTAACCCCAGAAAGCTCTGAACAACCCAGAAACAACTCACAGAGTATATGAAGTTTAAGAAAATAAAGGCTAAAAAACTGAAAATGAAAAACCATTATGTTTAGTCTTTATACACCAAGAAAACTTTCACTATTTCCTGGATACATCCTGTTTTACATGTACTTTATGCTCACTGTACCTAGTAAGATTTTAGTGCATACTATCAAACCTTTTAAAAAATCAAGTACTGACAAAAATGTATTCATATGCTTTTATGCAAAAATGCTTTAAAAATCTGTACACTTATTTTTGTTTTTTTTTTAAAATAAAGTTGTTCAATTAAAAGAAAAAAAGAAAGTCCTGTGTGTTTTTTTGGCCTTGCCCACTAATGAGTTTCCCAGGCTCCAAAGAATTGTTCTAAACCCACAATTACACACGTAGTCTTCAATAAATTCACAAATATGAAAAGGGGGAATTTTAAAAAAGAGTGTGGACAAGTCTAAGAGATATATTAAAGAAGATATAAATAAATGTCATCAGGATGTTCTGTACCTAATTAACACAAGTTTAAATTAAAAGTATAAAACTAAGTAACTATTGTATTAAAGGAAGCATAGCCTCTCAGAACTTCACTCAATGCAATTTGTTATTGTTAGCTAGTTTATAATGATAATTACATTAGTTACTATTTATCATAGTAACATTATAAACACCATTATTTTTATTTTGATTATGATGCTTGGCTTCTAGTGGCACACTCCTCTCTTTATACTAATGACAATTTTAAAAATGTTTCTAAATAAAAATTGTTTACTTTTATTATGACAAGGAGCACAAAAATTTGTATTATATAGAACTGTCATTGCACATGTTACTTAAAGAATTATATGTAACTAAAATTAAAATAACTGATACATAAACTATAACGATTACTGTCTGATGATATTTTCTGTGACTTGAGGATTCTAAATGAACATAAAATATCCCATCATGGAGCAAAATTTCCTCTGCTTAATGAGCCCCGTGCTAATGTAACTGTTCTGATCAATAGTAGCATTCTCTTCCAAAGACTGGTAGCTGCCTTAAGATCTAAAGAACAGGATGACTCAGCAGAGAGCTGGAGCAGAAATTCTTTATTTACCATCTTTATCCCTGGTGACCAAGTTTGTGATCCAGCTCACTGAAGCCCTTAAGAGGGGACTGTATATCCCCTGAGCAGATTTTGTAGATGCTGGGCAATGAAATAGCAATACAGTTAAAGAAAAATCACTCACCTGCATCATATCAGAAGTTCCTGCCTACTTGTAATCCTTTATAGTTTCTTCAATATAAGAAATTAGTGATTCAGTACATTTATTACTCGATACAAATTTGTTGTGTTTTTTTCAAAACTAAATGATCTAAAATATCATTATTTATCTGTGGATATGAACCTCATTTCCATTTAACTTATTCTCTCTTGTGGAAAAATTGACTTAGCTTTGTGCATGAATTCTGTTTGTGTTTCCAGACTGATCAATATTACTTGAAATAAAGAAGTCAACTAGAAGGATATTCTTTTATTTTTATGAAATTTCCTAACCCTACTATAGAAACATTTTTAAAACTAAAGCAAACATATATCATTTGCCATATCCAGGTCAGAAATAATCTATAACCAATTTAATAGACCACACAATTTTTGATCATAATCATGTAATCTAAAAGTTAGATAAATTCTGAGGTACATTTACAGACATAATGATTCCCTTTGTCACAAACAACAAGTCAAGATTTTTCATTACTATTGGTTTTATTTTTAAGATTTAAACCTAAAGATTATCTGCATCTTTTTGATTCCCATATTATTCCTGATTAAGAATTATATAAATATCAAAATGATACATATACATGAAAGTTTTGTAGCTTTAGAATTATGGCTATTTTTATTCTATTTTCAATAAACAGAGTATAGCAAACAATACAGATAGGCAAGCACATACACACACACACACACACACACTAAATTGTAAATAATTTACTAAACTAATAATATTCTATAATCTATAAGCCCGTTGAAAATATCAGCTGATTTGAGAGTTAGATTAAATTCTCCTTACCATTGTAAACCAACAAGCGTTCACATGAAACAAATCACTGTGTGACTTCTCTGAATGTCATTAAAATGCAATAAAATATATCATGCAGTCTCATGCCATGGAGTGAACGGAAGAAAAATGGCTTTGATGTAACTGACCTGAACAACATTTGCTTTCTGAAAAATATCCATATGCAAGCAGCCAAATCTTTCACGGCAGTTTGTATGTTTGATATACAAAGCGTTGCATAAGCAAGAAAGCATTGCACAAGGTCAGAAATAAAACGCTTCTAAGTCTGCTGTTAGCATTCAGCAGAATTTACTGCAGATATTCTTGGATCCTATTTTTTTTTCTTGTCATCGTGGATAAGATGATATGAAACCTACATAAGAGGCAAAGTCATAGATCTTTTACTGAAGGAATATACATTGCAATATTAAAAAGAATGGAGTTACCATCTGCAGTCACACTCTCTCTGAGTCACTTCCTCTCAGACAACTGAAATGTTTGACTGGAACAGAAATCATTGATGAGGAATTGAGTGTATCTGTCACAGTAAGTGTGCCAGCTAGAAACCTGGGAAAGCACCTGTGGTACAACTCCAATAACAAATAGAAATTGTTCTTCTTATCTTTGGCATAACAAGTGTGACTAGCAATACAACACGTGTGCGAAGTGAACATGCTGTTTTCTTTAATTTCTGCTGATCAGAGCATTTGTAGGTCAGACTACATCTAACAGCACTCACCTCTAATTACACGGGATCTAAGATGGTAAATCATGACACCTTGGTGTCAGGAAGGATGTACACAAACAAAAGGAACTTTTTAAAAGATCATGTATTGCCATAATAATCTAAAATTGTATTTATTTTTTTAACTTCTCATAAATCATAATCATTTCTACTGACAAGATGTGTCTCGTGTTATGTGTTCCCATGTGTACTCAATTCATATTAATTCAAATCAAATATATTATCCTCACAGATAGCTGTAAGTCCTTTCACTTAATGCATTCATTATGGAAAATATATTAAAATTTTTTTACTCTATTGTTTTAGAAAAATCAGCAGACTTTTACATGTGTTTGATCATCTAGTTGCCAACTAGAACACTAAATCTTCATGCTTGTATCTACATTCAACTTGAGACTCAGGAATCAACCTTCTCTAGCCTCTTTGTTTTGATTGCGTTCTCCAAATACTAGTCTGACACATATGACAAAGCATTCTTGTCTGTATTTCAATCCATCTTGTCTGAAAATTTCATTAGTATTCAGTAATATAAAATAGTTGGTTCTATATGCATATACCATTTTCTCTATTTCTTCATCCTGATCAGAGGCACATAATATTTCACTTTCTTGGCTATTGTGAATATTAATGCAGAGATCATTAGCTGTCCATTTTTATATACTTTGTCATTTCATTTTACTGGGATGTGTCTAATGGAAAAAATGTTGGATCTTAAGATATATGCTTTAAAAATTTTAGGGAACTAGTATACTGTTTTCCTTAATGGCTGCACTAATTACCAATCCACAACAGTGCCATGGGGCACCTTTCACTTGCTAGCATCTGTCCACTTTGCAGATATGTTTGCTGATGCCAAATGGGCTCCCCTTGTGGATTTGGCTTTAGTTCCTAGACAGATTAGTAATTATTAGCATCATTTAATATACCAGTCAGAAATTTCCATCTATTCTATTGATAAATGTCTATTTTCAAATGTCTACTTTTAAAAGCTTATTTGACTTGGCAATTGTTGGGATTCTGTAAACGCCACCCATCAATTACCTGGCAGTAGCCAGGTGTGCTCCACCCCAGTGACCTGACACTATAAAAGGGGTTGCTTGCACCCTCCTCTCTCTCGACCTCTCTCGCCTCCAGGTTCTCTTGCTCTCCCACCCCTACACCTCCTCTTCCCTTTCCCTCCCCCTCTCCCTCCACATGCTCATGGCTGTCCTCTTCTCTAATCTTCTGCTCCTCTATTCCCCTCTCTCTCTCTCTTCCTCAACCACTCTTTTAATTCCTTCATGACCTGAATAAACTCTATTCTGTACTATACAGTTGTGTGGCTTGGTCCCTCAGGGGGAAGGGATTGCCAACATGTCCCTCCCAAAGGCATCTCCTTTGCCCCCAGGCCCTGCCGCACCTCCATAGGCCATATGCCCCCCATTCTCTTCATTCTTCTCCTTATATTGGTGCCAAAACCCGGAACATCATCTTTTCACAACAATGGTGCCTGTCATCTTTTCCTCTGAGCAATATGTTTAGAAAGTTCTTTTTTTTTTTCTTTATTTCCACTTTATTTAAAAAAGAGGGATATATTTACAGATTTTTAAAGGAATTTTGGCATAATATTATATGAATATTTTTGTCAGTACTTAATTCTATTAGAGATTTGATAGCATGCACACAAATCCCACTAGTTACTAGAGCATGAAGTACACATAAAATGAAATGGAAGATGGATAGTTCTCTTTGTAGTGTAAACTATCATTTCTGATTCTGTTAATGATATTCAAATATTTAAAAACACACAGAACACTCATACATGTTACATACTACACAGTATACACAACACAGAAATGCATAGACACTAGATATTGATTTGTACTCAAAATACTAATATATGAATCCATTTTAGTGAATTCAAAATGTGTGCTATTTACTTTAAACCCCTTCCAGGTTTGCTTTTTGAGTACATGACTTACTGCAGTTACTAGAGATTGAACAAGTTGCACTATACAAGATCAAATGGCCAAGCATCAAGGTTAGGGGACCCTTATGGGAGGACAATGAGCAAGATTCTTATTTGTGAATTATGTTGGACAGTATTCAACAGACAATGTAAGGGGGGTAATGGGAATACTTTCTTCTGAGACACAGTAAAGAATAATTATTCATATTTATCAATTGAGAACTTTTTGTTTAGCTCTGTACCCTATTTTTAATATGGTTATTTGGTTCTCTGGTGTCTAACTTCTTGAGTTTTTTGTATACCTTGGATATTAGGCCTCTATCTGATGTGGGGTTGGTAAAGATCTTTTCCCACTCTGTTGGCTGCTGGTTTGTTTTCTTGACAGTGTCCTTGGCCTTACAGAAACTTTGCAATCTCATTAAGTCCCATTTGTCAATCTTTGGCCTTGAGCAGGAGCTATTGGTGTTCTGTTCAGGAAATTTTCTCTTGTGCCTTTGTGTTCTAAGGTTTTCGCTACTTTCTCATCTAATAGTTTCAGTGTATCTGGTTTAATGTGGAGATCTTTGATCCACTTGCACTTGAGCTTTGTACAGGGAAATAAGAAAGGGTCTATTTTCATTCTTCTGCATGCTGAGTGCCAGTTGGACCAGCACCATTTGTTGAATAGGCTGTCCTTTTTCCATTGAATGTTTGCTGCTCCTTTGTCAAAAATCCGGTGACCATATATGTGAGGGCTCAAATGAGGAATATTGAATGGCTGAGAAGCATATAAGGAAGTGTTCTTCATCATTAGCCATCAGGGAAATACAAATCAAAACAACCCTGAGATTCCACCACAAACAAGTCAGGTTAGCCAAGATAAAATATTCAGATAACAACAGATCCTAGCAAGGATGTGGAGAAAGAGGAAAACTTCTCCACTGTTGGTGGGGTTGTAACCTGGTACAACCACTCTGGAAATCAGTCTGGCAATTCCTCAGAAAATTGGACATAATACTACCTGAAGACCCAGTTATTCCACTTCTGGGCATATACCACAGAGAAGGCCCAACATACAACAAAGACACATGCACCACAATATTCATAACAGCTCTATTTATAACAGCAAGAAGCTGGAAAGAACCCAGATGTCCTTCAGTAGATGAATGGATACAAAAATTGTGGTACATTTACACAATGTAGTACTACTCAGCTATCAGAAACAATGACTTAATGAAATTTTTAAGAAAACGGATGCATCTAGAGAATATCATCCTGAGTGAGATAACCTAGTCACAAAAGAACAGACATAATATGCAGTCACTGATAACTGCATACTAACCCCAGAAAGCTCTGAACACCCCAGAAACAACTCACAGATTATATGAAGTTCAAGAAAAGAAAAAATATAGAAAAGAAAAAAACATTATGCTTAATCCTTACACACCAACAAAGCTTTGACTAATTCCAGGTTACATCCTGTTTTACATGTACTTTATGCTTATTGTAACTAGTAAGATCTAAATGAACACTCTCAAACCTTTAAAAATAATCAAGCACTGACAAAAATATATTCATATACTTTTATTCAAAAATGCTTAAAATTTCTATATTTATCATTGTTTTTAAAATAAAGTTGTTAAAAAATAATTCATATTTCTAAATATATACTTTGTTCTTCCCAAATTAAATTGTATGCTCATTTATTCTTCGTTTGAAATTAGTCACATTTTTAAAAAACTCTTGGGCACTATTTCTAGTCATATAGCAGAAATATATTACCTTTTCATGATTCTTACATCCTCTTAGGTTTTTGCTAATTATTATCTAATGAAAGATGTGGGATCAAGGCCCCAGTGAAGAAATACTACTTTCTCTCAAGGAATGATTTTTTGTAGACATTATTTAGAACTGCAACTATATTCCGTATCAAATATAGGATTTGATGTGCAGTGTTCACACACTACTCAGTGTACAACAATTTGCTTAAATTTAATACACATTTCTTTTTTATGTAAAGACAGTAATTTTGACTAATAAATTCATTTAACTAGGGTATATTGAACTACTTCCAAAATACATACACTTAGGAAAATATCTAGTCACAGGTGAAACTAAAGTTTTGGCATACATCTGTATTATTTGCAGATACAAGTGGTATTCTCGGTGCTCTATGATACAATGCCATTCCGTGTTTAATCCCTTGTTCTGAGGTACTAGGGATCAGAAAACTATATAGTTATAGTAGGTTGCAGCAACAATGAGTCTCCTAAATAACAGGAACTCAATAAAATAAATGTTATGTTTCTGGGTCTCATGTTTCACACATTTGAAATAAGCCGAAAATCCCAAACTCATTTCATCTATTTTAACTGAAATCACATAAGAACTCAGAAGATCATAGACTTTAAATCTATTTAAAATTGTTCATATTTAAGGATGTTGCAGCAGCAGGAAAATAATATAGATTAACCTTCATATTTACATTGCATTTATAGATTCAATGATGTCACTGTGAGAAAAGGCACAAGAGTAGAATGCGATGGTCGGTGGGTAAATAGACACAAAAGTTGAGCATAGGGAGCTGTGAAGCTTTTACTAGTATACACATAGAAGTCATGGATGGCCTCACATCCCCATGGAACCGCCTGAGTGTCCAGATAAATAAGGGAAGAAAGCCACAAGGGAATTAGACAGAATCTAAGCAGAACATTCAGTATCACTTCCTACTGACTATAGTAGGCGAATATACTCACCCTGCAAGGAAGACAAATAGACAAACAAAAATATTCAACTGCTAAACAACAGGGTTAAAGTTGCAAGAAATTTATAAAAATAGGTAGAAAGAAGTCATACAAAATGTATGAAGTCATACAAAATCATATAAAACTATACAAGTGTAGTTACTTGTGTTTTCTTAATGATATTCTTTGAAGATTTTTTTTATTCACAAGAATTTAGGAATATATAAATATAATTGTCAAAATTGGGAGATTATAAACATATCAGAGAATTTTTTTTTATTTTGTCACACAAAAAAAGAATTATTCTTTCATGCAGTGGCACCATTGCTCTTTATTCATTGATCCCCATAATCTCTTATACACTGGGTTTCCTTTCAGGAACACAGGAGTAGTTCATCTGTTTATTTCATGTCATGTTCCTGACACTAACACATATATTGCACAACCAAAGTTTTCATTTCTTAATGTCTCAGATTCTTAGTTTGTTAAGTAAGTATAAAATTCTTATGTTTCAATAAAGTACTCAGACTTGAAGTCATCATCATAATAATAAATATATTAAAAAGTGGAGTCAAATTAAGATATAGTGCAGCTTATAGATTCAATAGGTGCCTGACATTAAAAGAAAATCACAGATAGAAATATATAATTGTACAAATACCTGTGTTGTGTATGTGTATTATTTAAATTCAAGTCCTGTATATCACATAGTTCATATAGTATGTGTTTTTATGAGTTTTGATTATTTAACTAAAACTGGTAATATCCAGCATCTCATTTTCTTGCAAGCATTGTGCTACCTTCTATTGATGAATCAATCCACATGAAATACTGCATGTTCTTCATCTATTGTTATTTTTCTTAGTGAATGGGCATTTCTGCCTGACTCTTGAAAAGTCAGGAAATGCACTTCATTCTCCTTGTTGAGTCTCTTCTTATGTTTGAGGCAGAATGAAGGGGTTGGGAATGTGGATAGGGTTCACTATAGTGCTTCAGGCCATGATATTGATGGGCTTGTGCTTGAGTCCCTAATGCTGGGAGAAACACTGAAAATTTTAAAGCAGACTGGACATGTGGTATGACTATAATAGTATGAACAGAATGTAGGAAGTATTAGAAGAATAAGATTAGACACACAGTATCTAAGTTTGAAGATATTAAGTTGACAAAAAAGGATACTCTAAACATGAAAATGTTGATGTGGATAAAAGAAACAATGCTTTCATCATCACATGTTCCATTTATATGTAATTTATTTAATATAAGAGAAATTATATTCATGAACTCTGAGAATATTCACTTTAGAATTAATCAGAAAATAATGAAAATGGTTAATGATTTGGGGGTAATTTTTCAGTTGGCACTATTCCTTTGAAAGCTATTAACTAACAATGTCTAGATCATGGATCCCATGGAATGCAAAAATCTCAAAGAGATCAAATGTCCAAAGCCACGGCTCAACTGTTCTGACTGGGAAGAAAAGAATAAAGAACATTAAAGTGAGAGAGGGGAGGCTAAGTACAGTCTTGAAGGAGTTGATAAGGAATCAAGCATAGGATGATCTAGAAAAGGTAAAAACCAAAATAATCATTGTAGAGGCCAACACAAAAGCCAGTGCAGCAAAAGAGAAAAATCACAACAGCCAATATAGAACAAATATTTGAAAAATAGTGTATGAAATAAAAATAAATTAATTAAAAAACCCAGACTATATAAAAAAGCACTGTCTGGGTAGAGCTGGGTGAAAAACAATCATGAAATTTGCTTCAACTTACTGTTCCTTGTGAGAAATCATTTTTAGAAGCATGGGATATTTTTAAATGCAGTTGGTGAAAAAAAGCTAAGAAAAATAATCTGCTTTTTCAGAAAGAAGAACTAATTAAGAATAAAGCATCCCAACATCTGGCTTTGATTTTCGTTTCTATTGGTCTCCAGTGGAAAATGGTCTGAGCCAATTTAACCTGGCTCCATTGATCCTAAATTGGTTTGGTTTTGTTTATTTTTCAGTAGGGAAAATTTTTAAATTCATAGGAACTCCCTTGGCCCTACTGAGTTTTCCAGCCTTATGGGTTATTTTGATTTACTTCAGTGGTTGGGCTTCACTCCCCATCTCTTTTCTTTAAGACTCCCCTTTATGTGGACATTTTTAAAAAGCCTTCATTGGCCTTTACATTTCAAAAGCCACTGTCTGCATGTGGCAAAAACATTAAATTTAACTTCAGAACAAAGACCATGGAGGCCCTAAAATTTATCTCAAAATTTCTAAGCAAAGGAGAGGAATTTTGTTGCCTTTGTTGTTGTTCACTTATTACATCAGTTGTGAGAGTTGAAAAAGACAACTGAATGAGGAAGAATTGAGAAACAATAAATCTCATCCATTATTTCAAAATTGTATGCCAGGAAATAATACTGTTTTGCTTTGAACACAATTGGGTATAAGTAGAAAATGTTGCTAAGAAAGTTATTTAAAAAATCTGCCTCTGGTCAAGACCAGAATGATCGCTCATTACCCTGATTGCTTTACTAAAATTGTAGTGGACATAACTCCACTATGCCCTATCACCATTCTAGAATTCCTTTTATGGTGTTAGATATTGAAGAGTGTCCAATGGCATTTATATTAGTGTTCTGAGACTGGATTACTGAAACTAGGTGGTTTAAAAGACCATTCTTCACTCTAATTCTAGAGTCAAGAATCCTAGAATAAAGATAGCAACTACACTCTATTCCATCAAGACAGTGTATGGTTTTGCTAGAAGGATAAATCTGACCTTTGTGTTTCTAGGTCATGTGAGAAGTGATGATCCTCTAGGGTGTGTGATTGAGAATGATGCTCATAGACACATGTTTAAATAGTTGGACTCCAGTGTGGACCTGTGTTATATGGATATGCCATATCGATGGAGTTATGTCATTGGGATTAGACTACTAGTGTCTGATTCTTTGCATTTTCTCCCAATATGTTAGCTCTTAGTTGCTGCCTAAGCTAAATACCTGGGCTGCCTGCTACTACATTCTTGGTTTTTGTGTCTTATCACAGCAATATAGGACCAAGATAATCAATAATCTAGGGAAGTTTTGTTTTAGGAAAACATCATTCTTTATTCCTTCAGCCATTATCACAAATATTTTCTTGTCCTCCTGTACTGACTAAATCAGTTTCTGTGTGTGTTTGTGTTGTGTGTGTGTGTGTGTGTGTGTGTGTGTGAGTGTGTTTGTGTGCATGGGCCCATGAGTGTAACAATAACTACTAAGATAAATAGTGCTTCAGTAAATATTAAAAAGATAACGGAGTACTACTCAGCTATTAGAAACAATTACTAAATGGAATCCTAGACAAATGTATGGATCTAGAGAATATCATCCTGAGTGAGGTAACCCAGTCACAAAAGAACAGACATAATATGCAGTCACTGATAATTGCATACTAGCCCCAGAAATCTCTCAATACCCCAGAAACAACTCACAGGCCATATGAAGCTCAAAAAGAAAAAAGGCCAAAAAGTGAAAGCCCCAGTCCTTTGTAGAAAAAAAAAAAAAAAAAAAAAAAAAAAAAAAAAAAAACCAATAAGTGTATAGCACTCACTCAGCTCAGAGTGGTGTACACCTAGACCTTAAACCATTAATATCTCAAGAGCTAGGCATATAGCCTTGTGGCAATTTTTGGTATTTAAAAAGCATTATGTTTAATCTTTACACATCAAGAAAACTGATTATTTCCATGTTATGTTTTGTTTTACATGTACTTTATGATCGTTGTAACTAGTAAGATTTCAATGCATATTATCAAACCTTTAAAAAATCAAGCACTGACAAAATATATTCATATAATTTTATGCTAAAATGCTTTTAATAACCTGTACGTGTATCTCTGATTTTTTAAAATAAAGTTGTAAGAAAAAAATGAATACATACTACAATAAAGATAACATATACAAAAAAACCAATAACCTTTTGTCCAGTACTAGTACCAGCACCCATAAGGCCTCATGGCACTGTGGGTTATCTTTATCTTAGCAGCTCCACACTTACCTGTATAAGAATTTTCTAGAAAAACCAAAGACAATTGGGATGTATTAACCCAAGAAAAATCTTCTCTTAAACAATGGAAGATCTAAGAATGCTATCAAATCACAGCTCTGTCCAATCAGCCTAGATGAGAGTTGCATCTTTGATACACTCACCAATACCATTTAACATGACTTGATATTTTACTTTCTGTGTGCTTTTAATGTAGAACCTCATGGTAATGATTCCACAATGGGACAATGAAACTGAGATAACCCAGCCACGCCATGCTAGGCCCTTGTCACTCATATCTGTCCCCAGAAATATTTATCTACATCCTGGAGAAGCAACAGTGAAAAGTAGTGCAAGCATGGCTTAATGTGGAAATAATGTTTGGTAAAAATAGGGGAAAAAGAATAAGAGTAGATAAGAGAGGAAAAGACTTCTTAACTAGTTAAGTAAATTATAATTTAAAAATAAAAATAATATATTTCATCATTGATATTTTACAACTTAAGAGTACATAAAACTACATAAAATTGTATTTTCTTTTAGGAAATAATGGTTAAAGGTTGTCTTAGTCAGAGTTTCTACTTCTGCACAAACATCATGACCAAGAAGCAAGTTGGGGCAGAAAGGGTTTATTCAATTTACACTTCCATATTGCTGTTTATCACCAAAGAAAGTCTGGACTAGAACCCAAGCAGGTCAGGAAGCAGGAGCTAATGCAGTGGTCATAGAGAGATGTTGCTTACTGGCTTGCTCAGCTTGCCTTATTTTAGAACCCAGGTCTACCACAATGGGCTGGGCCCTCCCCCCTTAATCACTAGTTGATTATAGCTGGATCTCATGGAGGCTTTTACTCAATTGAGGCTCTTTTCTCTGTGTAACCCTAGCTTGTGTCAATTTGACACAAAACCAGCCAGTACAATTGACCCCTTTTCTACTTGACAGACAAAAACATCATTATTAAGACTCAACCCTTACTTTCTTGTTCATCTCCAAGATCTACATAACCTTAAGAGTTCCACCGTCTTTACAACTTTATACATATTAAAATTGCAATACCTTTAAAATATCTAGTCTCTTTTAAAAATCAAAGTCCTTTTACAATTTAAAGTCTCTTAACTGTGGGCTCCACTCTTTCCTCCAAGATGGAAAAAAATCAGGCCACAGTCCCAATCAAAAGCAAACAATATCTAACCATCCAATGTCAGGGAATCAACTTACAAACTTCTGGGCACCTCCAAGGGCTTGGGTCACTTCTCCAGCTCTGAACACTGTAGCATACATCATGTCTTCTAGGCTCCAGATGTTCATTTTCTACTGCTGCTGCTGTTCTTGATGGTCATCTCATGGTACTGGCATCTCCAAAAGGCTATTGTCAGTCCTGGGCCACTAACTGCAACTGAGGCTGCACCTTCATCAATGGCCTTCCATGACCTTTCACAGTGCCTAGCCTCAGCTTCTCTCCATGACCCCTTCATTCCTTCAAAACCAGTACCACCTAGGTAAATTTTACACATTACTAAGTCCAGCCACAGTACAATATACAACTCTGGCTTTCTCTGGAACACAGCTTTTTTGTGCTCACAGAAAACACTTCCCAGAAGATTTCACCTCAATGATGCTGGTCTTTTTTTTAATCACCACTAATTTCTTAGCTCCAGCTGACCGGCATCAGTAATCCCAGTAATGCAAAGGTTTTACTTTAGTAGTTCCTGTATCTTGTTATTCAGGCCCAAATAACAAAACCCACAGAATCTTCACAATCAAAATAGAAACAGCTCTGATATTTAATCTTCCCTCTGTAATTTCTCAAGGCAGGCCTCCTTTTTTTTCTGCAATGTTATTAACATTACCTTTCAAGCTCCTACAGAACATCCCACAGAGCTCTCAATATCCCAATGGCTCTTCCAGTTCAAAGTTCCAAAGTCCTTCCACAGTCCTCCCCAAAACATGGTCAGGTTCTCAAAGGAATATCCCACTATGTTGGTACCAATTTGTCTTAGCCAGGGGTTCTATTTATGCACAAACATGACCAAGAAGCAAGTTAGGAGAGAAAAGGGTTTATTCAGCTTACATTTCCACATTGCTGTTTATCACCAAAAAAAGTCAGGAATGGAACTCAAGCAGGTCAGGAAGCAGGAGCTGATGCAGAGGCGATGGAAGGATATCACTTACTGACTTGCTTCCCCTGGCTTGCTCAGCCTGCTTTCTTATAGAACTCAGGTCTACCAGCCCAGGGATGGCACCACCCACAATGGGATGGGCCCTTTCCCCTTAATCAGTAGTTGAGGAAATGCCTTACAGCTGGATCTCATGGAGGCATTTTCTTAGTTGAGGCTCCTTTCTTTGTGATAATTCCAGCTTGTGTCAAGTTGACACAAAACGTGTCAGTAGAGAGGTCATATATACATTAAACCTTCAATTTATTATCAATGTTATTTGAAATATCTAACTATATGTAATACTTATAGATGATGAATCTGTACTTTAATGATGTTATTTGGTTTGGACAGCCTTTAAATGATATACTTGTTTAAATTAATTTTACTAATGAATTTTCTACTTAACCAACATACAAAAACCACAAGAAATATCAAAATTTAAAATAATCATATGGAAAAATGTACTGTTGAACTGTTGATTTGTTTTTAAGATACTGAAGTATATTCAATTCACTGAACCATTTTTATGTATTACTTTCAATAAAATGGCCTCAAATACATCTCAACAAATAAATAATCAATATATATATATGATAAATTTATATGTACTGTTAGACTCAGAGTTTATCAGTGGATTTGAAGGAAAGGTACATACTCTCTTTAATAACTACATGCATGTTTGACCATAGTAAATTATATAAACTTTATTAGTAAGGTAATACTTGAATACAAGTTTGGTAATCTGCCTATCTAACAAAAACCCCTATGCAATGTTGTAAAGAACACATCATAAAAGCTTATTTTCAAGTAGCTTTCCATTTTCTTGTAAAGTGTCTCCAAGGTGAAATAGTAGTTCCTGTTAGATGGTGACAAGAAAGGAATACTTTATATTAACCCAGCACTATGTACTACAAATATAAGTGGTTTGTTGTGGAAAGCCACGATAGCATTCGCCATCACAAGATGGTGCTGACTTCCGTTGTGGCAGCCTGGCCCCTCTCTGTAAACAAACTGTGTGCGCACGTGCAAGAGTGTGTTTGTGCCAAGTCTTTGCCCTCCCCGGGGCGCGCCGGTGAGATCATTAAACATGGACATGCAGCCTTGGGGACTATATAAGGGACAGCTCACGGGGCCTCGTGGTCTCCCTCTTCAAGATGCAATAAACGCTTTGCTGCAGAAGGATCCTGGTGTTCCGTGTGCGTTCTTGCTGGCGAGAAGGTAGCGCAGGACAGTTTGTATTTTATGGATGCTTGGTTTGATATTTTCATACATAAAAATATGGCCACTAAGTAATAGATTTCTTCTCTGGCACAGTAACACACTCCTTTATTCCCAAACCTCAGTGGGCAGATGCAGACTGAACCCTGTGCGTTTAAAGTCATCCTGGTCTTCATACTGAGATACAGGACAGGCAGAGCTACATATGAAATATTGTCTCAAAAATAATAAAAAATCCAAGAGAAGTCATAAATTCCCTGATTTCAATTAAATATTATGGTAAATATTAAAAGACAAAACCAAATACAACATAATTAGTTCTATCAGATTAAAGAATATACTACTTGGTTGGTTTGAAGACATTACTGAGGTTCTCACATGATTTTGTTTTATATCCCATGATTATTTTAAATACCTCTCATGTATGTCTTATCTTAAGTACCAATGAAACAGGCTTTTATAATTAATATAACAGGCTTTAGAATAAAAACAGAAAAACAAAGTTTGTTTAAATATTCTTCCTACAGTTATAATGTAATATATGTCTACATAGATTAAACCTTATATAATATTGATACAATTTTCTAAAAAAGCTTCTTATAGCAACATACTTGTAGAAAATATGGTATACCATAATCACCTGAGGAGTATAATTTTTGCTTAAATACTATAGGTAATTGATGTGAAGATACTAATATTAAAACTAAATTCTATATATGTATGAATATTCATGTAATTCTACTAATAGCAATTTTTAATAATGAATAAATTTAGGAAGACTAAAATAATACCCATGACCATGTCCTTACAGGATTTTTTTGTAATTATTTAAGAGTGAACCTGGCACAAGCATACACTGACATGTACCCCATATTTTGTATGAAATTATACTCAATAAAAAAGCAATACCATGGGAAACTCATAAGATATTGGAAAGTTTATTATATTCTAAGACTGTGGATTTTCAGATTTAGGAGACAGATACAATCACAATTTCATAATGGAAATAAATATGATTTTTACTAGAAATAAGAAAATTCATAACAGAAAAATAAAGGAAAGGAAAATGATTTAAAAACCCCTTTACATATTGTTATCAATTAAGTAAATATATCAAGAAAAAGTGAGTTTTGTGGATTTGCCCATACCTTAGAAAATAAATATTCACTGAATCCTGCTCTGAGCCCACTTATTTCAGAGAAACAAGACCAGTGTCAATAAAAATAATGACAAAGCCCTTTAGAATCTCAGACTGAGATACAAAGTGAATTTTGTTCTCTACATTTATTGTTATGCTTGGAAAAAGAAATCAATGCTTTCAAAATTTTGCTGTTTGTAATGCCACTAAATTCATAATCTCTTAATATGTATAGTATATCAGCTTGTTACTGAGCTAGCAAAGAATCAATTCATTTTTGTGAACGTAGTACTAATAATTATCTAATTTATAATCTGTAGTAGACAAAACATGTTACTCTTATATAATATATCATGCTCATTTAATAAGATTACACATATATTAAATATTGTGAAGCCAACATATGTTTCTAAAATTACAGCCATTTTCTCTAAGTTTATGTTACAAGAATAAGGAATATTTCAGAATATTAGTTTACATATCTGCTATATTGTGTACAAATACTATTAAATAAGGTGTGTGTGTGTGTGTGTGTGTGTGTGTGTGTGTGTGTGCATGTAATAAGATGTTGTGTATTTTCCCCTATTTCTTTCCATCCTATTGCTTTGAGAATGTCCCTCACTGAACCAGAAGTTTGTGTATATCACTTGGCTGTTTGATGAGTGTAGCAAAAGAAACATTCGGTAACTTCTCTCCTCATTGGGAGTAGAAGTAACTATTATTTTGCTTGGCATTTTACATGGTGCTAGAAACTCAAATTCAGATCCGCTGGCTTTCACAGAAAGTACGGACCAAATCCTCTCTCTAGCCTGTGATTTTCACTTTAGTATTTAAATGAATAATTATGTGATATCAGGGTTATAATAGTCATCTGACAGGGGAGCATTAAACCATCTAATTTTGAAAAGTCTCTTTATCTCATTATATACCTGAAATAATTTTGGCCAATAACGCGTGAGAAAGAAATAAGTGTTAAATGTATTATATGACAAGTAAGTTGAATGTTAATATAAAACAGGGTAGTGTTTAAATAGAATGATTGTATTTCAGTAAGTTCGAATCTTAGCTACAGTCAGTGCATAATCTTACAGATTACTTTGTTTAAAGAATTTCCTCTGAGGGAACAATCATTATTAAATATGAGGAAATTGATGTACAGCAGGTTGAAAACATAGAACTATGGTATGGTGCCAGGAAAGTTTACAATTATTTTTTTCCAAATTCACCGAATCAGAATCCTAAATTTGAACTTGTCCATCATTGTTCATTTCAAAGTTGGCCTAAGCATACAGCTCTGGGTCTAATTTCTCTCACAGCCTTTCCAATTGAAGAAGAAATTCGCTTGCTGAGACCACACTTCCCGGTCATAAAAACAATACTGTCTCTAGAGACTTAAGAGTATTGAAGGCCCTGGTCTGAGGCTCCATCAACTATGCACTACTTGCTGCTGTGATTTTAATGGTTCTCTTGCATGACATGACTGGTAGTGAACCACTCCTTAGAAAACTATTCGGTATAAGCAAAAACAAAGTATTTTTCTCAAGAAATAAATTATAGAATATGGGTAGGAATTAGAGACAGTTTTGAGTTATATGGTAGTGATGGATTACTGCAGTCCAAACGTGTCTGATAATGTTCTTGAAAGCAAGACAATGTGTATATGTGTACAGATATTCATGCCCAAAAGGGACACATGAAAACAGAGGTCATAGGAACAGTGTATGTGTCTCTCCTCAGGCACTACCAATTATCTTTGCCTTTTAATATTATTAAGAGGCCTAGAGCTCACTAAGGACCAAAGGACCGATCTGTTTTTGTTGCCCATCCTTTGTAATTATCAGGGTGTATTACTATACCCAGAATGTGTATATTTTAGATGTTTTGTGGGTATTGAACTAACATCCTATGACTAAGATAGCCTTAACTGTCCTGACTGAACTATAGGAAGAGCAAATTGATAACTATCAAACTCACCTCAATTAAGGAACAATTTTCTTTTCAATCAAAATACTTGAAAACTATCATGAGAAAAATGTAATAGAGATTACTGTCTTTGTACGGTGTCTGTAATGCCTTGATTTTGATAAAGGATCGAGTTTTCCAACTTATCACATCTATCTATTATTTAATATTAATCTGAGCTATAACTATTTTTTACAGTTTACATCTGCATAAAGATGTACCTAGGTAGGGGGATGTCCTACTTCATAATGATTTTAACCTATTATACAAATGAGTGCTAATTCAATAGGAGTCAAAAATTAATCCCCAGTTTTCAAAAATATTCATGCAATGGCCAATTAATAGATGAAAATAAGATATTATTCTTTAATATTCTAGCAAATGTTTCAATAAAATGATGTTAACTTAAAGAACAGAGAGAACTCTGAAGACTAAGCTGTAATAAGCGAACCTTAGTGAGTACCACAAGGTCTAGAAGCACTCACAGACCACCTGCCTTTCATGTTAGTCACTTAAGGAAATGAAGTACCTCATCCCTGATAATTAAGACATCAAGCATTATAGGAAGGCATAAAACTTCAAAGAACTCAGGTTGAGTGAACACTGTCTAACTTGACTATAAAAGGTTCTAGAAAGTTAAAAAAGAAAAAAAAGAAAGAAGGACTGTATGTTGTATAATGGAGTACACACTGTGCTGGTCACTCTGTCTGATGTACAGTGGCTGCTATAGCTTGTTCTGCCCTCCGAATTATGTACGAATGGCACAAAAAAACTAATAATAGTGTCATATGGGAGATGATTCAATGATCCTAACTGAAACATATAAGAACAGATGGATTCTGAAGGAGCAGAGGTATTCTTGCATGAATATAAAACACCAGATCATCTCTGCCTTCCTAGAGAAAACAAAGTTGGAGAGAAATAGAGGATAAATCCAGAAACTAGTATTGCATGTTGAGTAAAAAGAATGTTAAAAATCATGGGTCATTTCACAGATATTTGTATTTGTTCTGAGGTGGGAAAGGTTGGTGCATTTGAAAATCATTTTAAGTGAATTATCACAGCCTCTTAATATTGTCTTTTGACAATGTAAGACTGCATGACAGGGTGCCAGTATTAGCAGAGAACAGATTGTAGAGAGGATGTAAGGACCAGGCAAAGGGTAAGGTTGAGCCAGACCACAGAGTGGGGAAGCTTTGCATCTCTGACTGACTAGAAATTAGACTTTTTTCTGTTTATATAGATTCAGAAATATTCATGGTTTCAAAATATACAGATCATACCTTTTTGTCATGAGCATATATTTCTAGTATGTGCAGCTTTACAGATAAGCACAGGTAGAAAGATTTTATTATCCTCAATATCATATTCTCATTCCTAAAATTCTACAGATATTTTTTTTTCTTAAGCAAGCCAGCCAGACAGACAGACAGACAGACAGACAGACAGACAGCAAGCAAGCATATAGCATCTTGTTCTCAGACTAGCAACACTTTTGATTTTAAGATGCTGCGATAGAAGACAGATAGTATCTACATCAGTCCAGGTGAATCTCCCTGCTTTAAATAGTATATTATTAACTTCTAATGGTAAATTATATAATAATGGTCCTACTAAAAGTGTAACACACAGACATTCACACTTAAAGGACATCAGGTCAATAACTGCAGTATGTGGCTCAGCTATGTTCATACTTTTTTAAAGAGTTACATTGGCCTCATGATTCTCACTATTCCCCTAGTAAATGTCTGTGCCAATTGCACAACAAAAAATGGCTCATTTCTTTAAGATTTCTTTTAAAAATTGTTTAGAGGTACATAACATAAAGATGAATGCTGTGCATGTAACTCAACGTGTTACATGCATGCTTCTCTTAGATGACGCATAGATTAGGAATCATATCTCACAGAGTCAAGATCAAAATAAATGTATATTTATAATTAAAAAGCATATGGATTAGTATATCCTATTTGGTCATGTGGGCTGCATTTCTACCTGAGACAAACAGATGAAACTAACCTATGTGAAATCAGTAAAATCCAATATGTGGAAGAATAAAGGTTCATTTTGAATATGAAGAAACATTCTTAAAGCCCCTGAGATTTAAAATTTTATCTTAGCTATTTTTCTTGCTAAAAGAAATGAAACCTACTATTTTTAGAAAGGGAGTATGAACTCTCAAGTAGTCAATAAACTGCGAGTCTCTTCCATTTTATCGGTTAAACATGTTAACAGGATGACAAAGCCAGGGTGACTTAGATATTTTGGTTGATTTTATCTTGCTTCTGTCATATGTGTGACTTCCTGCTAATAATAAGGTAACTGTCCATCATATTTTGTTCTCTGTTATCTCTTTACATTAGGAAAATAAAAGTATGCTTTTTATCTATTCTGAACTCCATGTTCTACTGTTTTTCAGAAGACAGTTATGAAGACACTCTGTAAGGAGATACACATGAAAAATTTTTCAGTAAACTATAAGATATTAGGAAGAGGACTCCTCTAGTTCCTGAAACTGCATCTATTTTCAAGACAAAATCAGCCAATCATCTAGTGAATATCAAACCTTATTAAGCCATTTTCATTTTCAGAGCATTCTGTTATCCTTGACTTATATATAAAACATTGAATGAATAGGAAGCCTTGCATTTGACCGGATCTTGCCAAAACAATAGGTCATAATTTTATCAACAGTCCTAAACAATTTCTATAAGCTTACTTTATTCAATGAGACATGCTTTTTCCTCATATTCCACATATTAGCATTTAGTCTGTAATTAGCCTTTCCATTGCATAAAGAGAAACTAAAATTTTAAAATATCAATGTATATGATCATGTTCTATTAATTCTAATAAATAAAACTAATAAAAATATCAGAAAAATCTTAACTAATCAGAAAATAGAACTATCATAATTAGACAGAAATTATTTTAAATGTTTTTTGAGATTATATTTACATAATTTCTATCTTCTAATTATTATCCTGAAAGGTTTTAATGCATGCTCCTTTTGCTCTGTTCTATAACCACCTTTTCTATATTTTATATGCACATGCAATATGGTAGTTCCCATATACTTTAACCCAATGTTAATAAATGAATATCACACATGAACAATTTTCCTTTTTAAAAGGAATGACACTTATCATATAAAGGTTTGGAGTGAGAGAATTTTTACTTAGGAGATGATAAAATTGAATTTATTATTGATTTATTGAGCCAGGTACAAAGAACTGGTAGGCCACACATGCAGCTTTATTATAAAAGGAGGGCAGGTATTTTCTATGTCAAGATTTTTCTTTTGAAATTACTTATTTCTTAATACATAAACCATAAATCTCAGCATTCAATGTCTTAATTTATGTATTTTAGGGAACTTTATATATTATATAATTTAATTTACAGAATGACTCCAAGTGTGTGTATATACATGCACATATGTCAATATACATATATACACATTGTTCATATATATTAATATGTATACATTTAATATGTTCCATATAAATTTAATCCTTATATAAATTTTATATGAATTTCACATGAATATATGAAGCACATAAGAAAAATAATCAGGAAGACATATTGTTCAAACTGCTAAAAAGTTCATGTCCTAAAAGTTACATTATTCTTTACAAATTCACATAAATCTGGTGAACATTCTGTAGAACAATACAACTATTTAAGACGTAGTAACTTGAAAAAGGTTCTTTAGCTTTAGTCCTCACATTGTTCAGGTTAGAGAATAAAAGTTCATTAAAGAAAACCATTTCATTCAATGGCCCTTTATCATAATTGGCATTAAGTTTTCCTCCCTCAAATACTAATTTAACTCTGTATTATTGCTGTACAGTGTGAGAAAAAAATGCAGTGTGTATTTTATAAATTTCCAAGAAGCTGTGCCTTAGATCTGAGGGGAAAGATAAGCTTCCTGATGTATAGACTTGCATGTTACATAACAGTATGGCATCCACGGCAACTTACAAGAAAGCAAGAAAATAATCCAGTATAGATGGAATGGAAGTTCAGAGAGAGTATGGATAACGTGTTGTCTTCAGTCTGAAGATCAATGGACATCCATTGCAAATATTCCGGTAATGAAGAAAAAAGAGTGGATTTGGGTTTGAAATAACCTTGGAGGACCTGTGCACAAGTGTTAGCCACTTTGTGAGTAGTTCAGAGGAGCAATGGTATTTACTCAGGTTCAGATAGGTTTTCTATGAGACATATCATTGTAATTCCTTTCTGTACATTTTCTTTGGTATCAAAGGAAATCGTACTCTGGACAGTAATAAGCATTAGAGAGGCACTAGAGAAGACATTTAAAACACGTTAAAACAAGGAAGCAGCACTTCCTTAGAACATGAAAATGAGCCTCATCCGTTGTGTATTACAGGCATTCATTTCCTATCTGAGAGCTTAAAAATCTCATGGGAAAAGCAGGCAAGCAGCAATTACAAAACTGCCCCTTGTCTGGATATTATTCATCTCACATTAAGAACAAGTATTCCAAGCCACAAACAGGAGCTATAGCAATCTCATCAGTGAAAAACTTCTTAATCTGTCCCTGGCTCGCATAAAATATCCATTATGCTGCAAACATTGAAGTTCAATATCACTTGGGTTTTGTTTTGTTTGTTTGTTTGTTTGTTTTCATGGTGATCAGGTTTAGTCTCAAATTAACCTTCAATATTCATATTTTCACATATGTTAGATAAACGTGGATCATTAGTGTTAAAGGACTGTGTTTTAAATCATGATGCTCTCTGATTTATTTATTTATTTGGACACTACTGCTAGAACTGAGTTAATGGAGCTTAACTCCTTTACATTGGTATGATTAAACAGTGAAAATGAACATTTGCTTTCTGTTTATGAAGACCTGTTTAATGTAGAAATATAAGCAAGAAGAGGAATGGTTCCCATGGAAGACAAATAAGGTTAAATAGGAATAATTCCTAAAGTACAAAACTACTACAGAGCAGCTACAGTCCTAGTCCAAATTGCACTTTCATTATTTATTTTCAAAAACATAAAGGCCTACAAAAATATACAATGACCTGAATCATTCCACTGGGAACACTGAACAGATGTCCTGGAACTTACAATATAGGCTAAACTGGCCTCAACCTCCCAGAGATCCTGCTGCCTCTTCCTACCCAGTGTGGATAAAAGGATTGTGTCACCACACCTAGCCCAAAATAACATTTCTAAGAAATGTAAGACTAACATCCATTTCTGGCACTAACAAAGATATAAACAGTGCCATATATAAAATGAGAGTACATTTGAACCTAAAGGACATGATATAATTATGATGATAATTCTTCAATAGACCTTTGCAATTGAATATAATTGATGCTCAATTTGTGAATGAAAATATGAATAATTTATTACCATCTATGGGATACATGTGGAAAATGGGGATAATAATAATTGTTCTGAATATATACTTGGTATAGATTTCACATAACTCTCATAGAGGTTTTCTTATTTATTCTGAATTTATGTAGATAAATTACTAGGTTTTGGATATGTACAAGTGTGAGTTATGATATCATACTCTTTATTTAACTTACGTTTTCTATGCAGTCATTGCATTTGGATTATAATGAACTTTATATTCTCAAAAGCTTTCATTTAAGTTTCAAAATGAATAAAGAACCCCAAATATATGTTTTACTTCCTCAATTTTTTATTTTTTATTTCTTCTTTGTATAGCCTATGTAAGTCCTTGGTTCACATACATACTAAGAGACCTATGCATTAATCCTAGCCCACTCATAGATAATAAATCCATGTCAAATTACCAGAAGGTAGAACACCCAATTATTTATTTACCTATGCAATGTTTAAAGGTGCTAATTAAATCTATTAAATCTTTCTCACTGTATCCTTTGAGTTTTCATAGTAAAATAAACATATGCAGTTAGCTTATGTAATTCAGAGGAAGCTATTCGCATGCTGTCAATCTTTCTTCACAGAGGACGGCAGTCCCCTTCCAGTGATTTAATAAAGAAGGACATGCGAGCACATAATAAAATATGTTTCTGTATGACATAGTCTGTAAGATACACTCTTTCCACATTTTGCTTAGTTGTCTTATAGCTTAACAATAAATGAGGTAAAAAATGTGAACCTTGCCTCATTTTGATTCCAGTGAGTAGTTGAAAACTTCATAGTTTGTCTTTAAACCCCACAAGCACATATTCTGTACTTGTTTTTTTTTTCATGCCCCATTTAGCATTATTATTAGGTTTCAATACACATTTTATTCCTCTGCTTTATTTGACAAAGTGCTTAGCAACTCACATGATAATATAAAGTAATTTTCAGAGCAGAGGAAGATGTTTTCCACCAGAATGCTAAGTGCCTCTTTTAGCCCTGGAATGTAGGGATCATCGAATGAACTTTGTGCTTTTACCCCAGTCATTGTTTCTAGGTGTGGTAAAGGATGTAGGGAAGAGGTTTTATGCACACACACATACACACACACACACACACACACACACACACACACACACACACACAAGTGAGCACATGTGCTTGGCATGCATGCACACAGGCACATGCTCAATTGCAGATGCACACACACAAAAACTTTAAACCAAATCTGACCTACAATAATTTTGTTTTACTTCAGACACTATTTCCTATACCATTGGGTTCATCACACTTTTCAATATTATTATTTGGTTCATTTTACTTTATGTTATTCAATACAGTTACAACACACTTGAATAAGTTCATTTAATTCTTCACATTCTGTTTTATTAGCAGCATACGTTTTTATTGCAATATAAATAACTAATAATTTGTCTTAACAGTTATTTACCTCTCCAGATATTCACATTTCAATAAATTTAATAAAATATTTGTTGTATACATTATATATTAAGTTGACCAATTTTCCCAACAGTATTAGTGTTGTTATTCAAAACTACCATTCCTCTTTGATGGAGAAGAGTTACTAAATTCTTTACATATCTCAAATTTTTCTTTACCCTGTTTCAAATACCAAAATATAAAATCATTTCCATGTTGCATTTATATTTCACGGATTAATACTTAATCTCATTGTAGAAACCTATAAACAAGAAACCTATAATCAACTACCAACTCATGATCAGGAAACCACTTAAAATTTGTTATTGGAATACAATCTTACCTATAACAGGTATAATAAAATTATTGATAAATGAGAAAAGTATGTTGCTACTTAAAATATGTTTGAAGTTACATATTTAGTTATGTTATTGCTCAATATCAAAAATAAATAGTATTTTACTGATATAACTTTCTTGTATGCAGAGGACAGGGTTTGCAGTAAATGTAACTGCAATAATTTAATCTCAGGTTTCTGACCAGTTACAAATTTTATTTTTCTTTGAAAACTACTATTGCTGCCTTGGTCTGCGTGGGTTGCTTTAGTAATTCCAAAGGATATCTATACTTCATTATTAATATATGTTTGTTTTTGTATAATGTATATCACAAATGCCTTTATATACTATATATTTCTTCTCCCTTTACTCCCACCAGCCCTCCCCACAAAACCTCTGCACTGGATCCACCTTCTTTCTGTCTTTCATTTGAGAAAAAGGCAACTGCGACAGGGGAAACAGTGCGCTAACACTTCTTCTTCAGCTCCATCAAATTCAATCCTCTGGTCTCATCTCCAGCTGTGCCACACAGCACCTGTTTCAGACTCCTTTTCCTCCACCCACAGCCCTCCTGGATCACACAGATCTATTTCTCCCCCCCAAGCCATTGCTTTAAACCAGCTCCTAATCCAGCAGACCATCCCTGGGAAGCCACAAGCCACTTTGACCAGGGAATAGCACATGTTAGCCTCTGCCTCCACTTCTCCATGTCCAATTGCCAGGCACACCACACTTTTTCTCCTCTTCACTTCCCGTCACCAGTCCATGCGGCTGGTGGTTGGACAGACTTCTCCATCCAGAAACCAGTGGGCTCTTCAGCAATTCTACCAGTGTTTTTTTCTTTCTTTCTTTCTTTCTTTCTTTCTTTCTTTCTTTCTTTCTTTCTTTCTTTCTTTCTCTCTCTCTCTCTCTCTCTCTTTCTTTCTTTCTTTCTTTCTTCCTTCCTTCCTTCCTTCCTTCCTTCTTTCTTTCTTTCTTTCTTTCTTTCTTTTTTTCCATTTTAAGAGCTCATCAGCTCCGAGGGCCATTCTCAATTCTCAACCTAATGAGATCTATATCCAAGTGGCACAATGGCGCAATAGTGGAGGATGTGTGAGTATGTTGATAGATATGGGAATATTAGGCCATTGTGGACAGAATCTGGGCTGATTCTTGTTGTAAGCTGAGCACAAAGACTCATTTCTGTATGCCTCCCGAATTTACATGGGATGTGACCAGGTGCTTCATGCCTGCTGTACTGCTATTGCTGCCATGATGGGATGTACCCTTGAAATCTGAGCTGAATTTACTCCTGAGAGATTTTTAGCTTGTTTTCTGTTTCTTTTTTTTTTTTTTTTTCCTAAGAACCTCAGAGGAAAGGCACACTGATAGCTTTGTCATCCAGAATTTCTCTTACGTTTCCAGTACCTAAAATTTGTCTTCTCGCCCAAAACACTTTTCAAACATATTAAATTTCTTGTTTGTCAGTGGCTTTCATTAAATAAAAACCTGAAATATTGTTTTTCTTTCTTTTGTTAGGACTTACAGCCCTCAGTACTGACAGAACATTGAAACAGTTACTGTTGCCACCAGTTCATAAATGCCTGACACAGTACACTGCTTCCTACTGTATTGAAAGCCAGTTCTTAAGGAAACTCTGCCCAGTCTTGAGTTTTCTCTTTCCTTCTTCCTGTCCTGAACATATTCTGCCTGTAGCTTCAGCAACTGTTTTTGGATACATTTGTGGTTTTCGTTTACAAAATTATGCCAAAATCCTTACAGCTTTGAGAATCTTGTTCTTGTGATTATCCGTGGTTTTCCAACTCCTTGTAGGTTTAGAGAGAAAGCTCATGGCTTAGGAGGAGCATTTGCTCTTTCAGAGGGCCCAGGTTCAGGGTCAGTCCTCAGAACCCACTTTATGGCTTACAATCATCTATAACTCCAATCAAAGAGGATTATTCAATTTTTAGTTTGTGGGCACTAGGCACACACACGGTACACAGGCATAAATCTAGTCTAAGCACCCATTCACATTGAAATATATAAATAAATAAATAAATAAATAAATAAATAAATAAATAAATAAATAAATAAAGCGGAATACTCATTTTTCTTGAACATTTCATGGCCTTTGTGGCTTCTTTCTGGATTGTTCCCAAGGCCTGCCTGTTAAAATCTTGTTCCCTCCTTGACACTATAACAATATAGTTGCAGAGTATACATGAAGGCCCTAGAACACTGGAAACATACCTTCCAAGAAGCCAGCCAAAGCCAGCACATTCTTGCCTTATCTTATTACAACCATCAAATCTGAAGGCTTGCTTCACAATCATACTTATATAATGTGTTGTTTTATTTCTAGACTTCAGCAACAAGGGATTACACATAGACCTCACTGAAATCACTAGTACCCATTTGTTTCAAGTATCCATTAGAGTGAAAAAGCTGACTGCCACCTTTTGATAGCAATACTCCCAGTTGCTTATAGAGGTTATTTTAATGACCAATAACTCTGGGACATAATTTTCTTGTATGATCTCTTAATGAGTTGAGCTCATCCCTTCTAAACATTTTCTTTCTCTTCTTTAAATCTTATTTTGTTTGGCAATGTGTATTTATGCTTTTGAGATAACTTCGGTGAACAACTTTTTTTTTTGTTTGTTTACATGTCTCTATTCCTAGAGATATAATGACGTTATGGTTATAGCTGCTGACAGTACCCAGAAACAGAATCTCACCGGAAGCCCGCTAATTTTCATGGTTTCCTTTCAATCTTCCCTCCCCATCTTTTACATTGTTGCCTAAGCCATAAGCAAGAGAATGTTTATTCAACAGAGGCCTGGAAACTGGGACCCGAAACTCTGCATTTTAGTTGGTTCTGGATTTCAGAGGTGGTGTTTTTTAATACTGATGAACGGATTTCTTTACTTTAAAATATACATATTTAGTGATTCATTTTAGAAAGAGGTGAGAATGCTGCATATCACAGACAAGAAATCAGCCCACATTTTAGATTAGAAAAGCAGATACAGCACAATTCACTTAAAAGCAAAATTGCAGTACAGGAAAACATTCGCTATGACCTTTCTGACTGAAACTCCAGGGTTTCATCTTCTGTCATAACTGAGATGGCTAAGTAGATGGTTGTAAATATTGATACTGGTCTCCTACTTTATTTTTTTTTTCAAAATTATTTAGGTCATTTGCTTTACCTTCTTTTCTTCATTTTTATTGGATATGTATTTATTTACATTTCAAATGATATTCCCTTTCTCTGTTTCCCCTCCAGAATCATTTTATCCCATCTCTCCTGTTCCTGCTTCTTTGAGTGTCCTCCCCCACCCACCCATCCACTCCCCCAAATCCTCTCATCTCCCTGCATTGGCATTCCCCTACACTGGAGCATCAAGCCTTCACCGGACCAATGGCCTCTCTTTCCATTGATGCCAGATAAGGCCATTCTCTGCAACATATGCTGCTGGAGCTATATGGTTCCTTCATATATACTCCTTGGTTGGTGGTTTAGTCCCTGGGTGCTCTGGGGGGTCTATTTGTTTGGTATTGTTGGGCTTCCTATGGAGTTGCAATCCCATTCAGCTCTTTCAGTCCTTTCTCTAACTCCTCTCTTGGGATCCCAGTGCTCAGTCCAATAATTGGCTGCAAGCATCCTCATTTGTATTTGTCAGGCTCTGGCAGACCCTCCCAGGAGACAGCTATATCAGGTTCCTTCCAACAGCACTTCTTGGCATCTACAATAGTGTTTGGGTTTCTTGTCTGTATATGGGATAGATCCCCAAGTAGGGCAGTCACTGGATGGCCTTTCTTTGCTTTTCTTTTTCTTAATTGATTTGATTTAATATTTACAAATATGCACATTAAATGTCATTAGGACGGAAAAGGACAAAAAGTATTGTAGATATAGAAAAAAATAGAGCTTAAAATTTCCCATTTATTTCTATTGTAGATGCAAAATGGTATGCCAAGATTGAGAAGTATCTTAATAATGACTATAAAAAGTAAAATTTTGTACAATATGAAAAAATAGAAAAAAATAGAGCTTTACTTAGCCTATAAATTCTCATATTATTTATATTTAAATGTACAGATTATTAAAAATAAATACTGTAATTCTATATTATCAATTATTCCAATGTTGGTTCATCTTGCATACTCAAAAGGGAAATTTTTGTTTTGCAATTTGCCAAATATACATGTTTACATTTAATAAAAATAAAATACTGGTAATTTGAAGTGCTTCTGTCTCAGAATAAAAACTTTTTTTAAGTATACTAACTTTGAATTAATTGGTATTTTCCTGATTTGTAATGAGATAAGTCACTGATTAAACACACACACACACACACACACACACACACACACACACACACACACACACATATATATATATATATATATATATATATATATATATATATAAATGAAATGTATTTGACTTTGGGAAAAATGGAGAAAAATGGTCATAATTAAACTGAATCAAAATATAATAGCAAAAGGTAAAATGGAAAAAGAAAAGATTTACAGTGGGTAGACTTATTTAATGTGTTACATGTGTATACATTGTTTTATATTTTGTGATATATTATTTAGTACTCAGCTGAAAATTTTTTCTCTTATACTATATTTGATAAGAACTTTAACTTCATAAATAACAAGGCTTTGGAAAGACAAACATATTGGGATTAGAAGGATCACACAGCTTTAATTAAGATGTAAGACAGTGCTGTTGCTTATACAGAAATATAAACTTTGTTTTAATGGTGCAAAGTATAAAAAATTCAGCTTGCTATTCTATTTTGCTTTGTGTTGTTGGTAGTGGATTTTTTTTCTTCTTCTTCTTTTTGGACTCTGCAATGAATGTGGTATTCTAAGTCAACTAAACAGTGGATGTCACTTTCAGAAATTCATCATCTCTGCTGAGAAGCATGAAATCACACTGTAAATATCTATAACATCTTGAAATTTCAACAAATGTCAGGTCAGAACAAAGTCCAGGTAAATGTGAGCATGCCAGTTGGCAGCTGCGCAAAGAATCATTCCTTCAATACAATTTCATATTTTATCACTTGGAAGTACAGTTGAAGGCATAAATGTAAGGCACATTGATCTGAAAATTTACATTATAATATAAATTTATTTTTCCACTTCCACTGTCTAAATGTTTTACATTTCTAAACACATGGTTTAAAATTATGAATTTAATCTCCAAATATTGAATATTAATCTTAGATTGATACATATATCTGCAGTTACAATATCATTTTTATTCTTTGCATAAACCAGAGTGAAAATTAACTTGGATAGGCACACAGTTTCTATAACTTCATTTTAGTGAAAATTGCATTTTAATAATGCTTGAAAATTAAGTTTTTGTGAATCTATCAAAATGAAAGTATTTGATAACAAGGACAAAAGTTAATTACAAATGTATTTTATTTGTTGCTTAAGGTATAATATGAGTTTTGGAGTGAGCAAGGTTCTTTGTGGCTCACAGGTGTCAGTATCCTACCATGAAGATGCCATGTAGAAAGAGCCACACAGCCCTAATCTTTCACTGTCCTAATGTTCATAAGCCAAACTTTCGACTCTGTCCAAATATTCTTCAGAACATATGTATAACATCTACTTTTCGAGGGGGAGGGTAAAATACAAAATTCTTTGTTAAGTCTACTTAATAATCTGAGCAGTAATAGAAACTAGTTTTACTGTTCTTTAAACTGACTATTTATACAACTCTATTTACCATGGAATTATTACTATTGTTTCACATTTGATTTATCATCTTGTATGGACTCTAATAGTTCAAAAAGATTCACAAAGAGAAATGCCATATTGCTAGAGACATTGGAATTCATACATAAGAAGATGTGCACGATCACTTTTCTTCATTTTTTCTTTCTTCTTTTCCTTTTGCTAACTCATCCATGTCAGGCAAATTGCCCTCAAGAATTCCAGTGAAGATTATTAATAAAGCACTAAAAGTTCTTGGATACAATTTTTCATCAGGACATTATTGGCCTGATTCAGAGTTTCTTCTCCACTCACAGCTTTTAAGTTATCAGGAACCATCTTCTGGGCTGGGTTCTTGACATATTTGTGGCCTGTACTTTGGACTCTATGCTTTTGTTCATTTCAGAAAACCATTTTTCTCTGTTTAGCTACATCTTCATGACCAAGAATTTTGCCCCTTCTTGTTTATAGCTATCAAGTTTACTTCTCCCTTTATTGAAAGATATTGTACTTTGTGCATCAGCCTTGTGCTAGAGATGCCTAAATGAGTCCCTTAGACTAGACAAAATACATATCTTAGGACAACACCTAAAATCCTTCATATTTTGCTTTTATAACTTTGGTATTTTCTGATTGAATTACTGAATATACCTTTTCCTTCCATGTATATTGACATACATATTCAATATTCTCATTTATTTTCTGTGAATTTCATAGCTGTACACACTATATTTGTACACATCTTTCCTTCATCTCCACCAAAAACCGTGCTCCCAGATTCATGTTCATTTCTTCTATTTTCAGTCTGATGAGAGCTGCTATATGCATGTACGCCTGGTGTCAGCAAGTAGAGCTTGGGTTCCCTAACAGGACCTGCATCCCTTAAAAAAAATAACTTCCTCCCCTTAAAGCAAGGAATGACCTGAGAGGCTTTATGCATGGTTTTATTGCTTCTTTGGTATTTTGAGAGATCAATTTTCAATGGATTTTCTGGAAACCAGAACACTTCCATTTTTGAATAATCAAATGCTTGCTTTTTCAAAGTTTCTAGTGTCATTACTTTTCCCCTTGAGACCTATACTTCAAAATTATTTTAAGATGCTTTATTTTCAGTTTTTAAATTAGTAAAACAGTATAGTCGTTGTCATAAATAGCTTGTATTTTAAAGTCTCCTGTGAAAAAAATGAGTCTCCAAGACAAGCTTGCAGTGAACTCTGATTCAATAGGAAAAGCAATAAGTTTTAAATGTCAAGTGTATGTAACAATCCAGTTTCTATGAAGCTCTAGTATGCAAGGCTTTTTATACATGTCACCATGTCATAAATAGCAGTGCATATAATTAACAACTGCATACATAAACATTGTGTTATTAGGTCAGGTATGGTAATGCCCAACTTTAACCCCTGTGCTTGGGCAACTGGGGTGGTGAATCTCTGAGTATGAGATTAGAATTTTCTATAAAGAGATTTTCAGTACAGGTAGGACTACACAGAAAAACTCTCAAACAGCAGCAACAATAAATTACAACAATAATAATAATGAAAGAAAAAAAAAGGAAAAAAAAAGAAACCCAACAATCTAAAAAACAAAACAAAACAAAACAAACAAACAAACAAACAAACCCAGAATGCTCAAAAACCAAATCAGTTAATAAATTCATGGGGCTCTGAGAAACAAAATTATATAGTAAGTCACTAGAGAACAAGTCATTTAAAATTCTAGTAAATATGTTCCCCATACCTTTTCAATTATTTAACTAGTTGTACCAATTTAGTGCTTTACTAATAAATTATTACAAACTTTGATATTGTGTGTGTGTATGAGTGTGTGTGTGTTCCTCTGCAAGCTACCTTTATCTACCTAATGTGAGTTTACTTGAAGCAAATTAAAAACAAAAACTGCAAAAATTCAAGAAGGAAGGAAGTAGGTAAGTAACCTATCTTTTAAGGTTAGAATGTTCTGTTCTATCTGAAGAAGTTGACTGCCTTTCTTCAGTTGTGTTCCTATGGATATTAAACACGATCATTTATGTTTTCTTGTTACCATGAGACAATTTTGTTCATTTCTTCTCTCCCTTCTTTCATTCTCACACTCTTTTATTTTCTTAACAGCCCATCTCACAGAAAAGTGCTTTAGAAAAAGTACACTCATGGTCTCATAATGACGCAGAAAAATGCGTTCAAACACTGTGGCACAGGACAGGGACAAAGACACATATGGCCAGCTTTCTACTTATCATGCAATGTCTACCCCTCTTTCCATGGCCTATTCCCAACTGGCTACATCAAAGTCTACTTTTATGAGAGATTTGAAGTATACTTGACAACTTAAGACTTACTTTGTTTATATTGCACTTGTTCACATAAGTATAAAAGTTTTTGACTTGTAGAAAATTGCCTATAATGACATGATTTACTCAAGTTTTACCACCAAAGGAAATTCCTATGGCACTTTCCATTTGGAAGGAAGGAAGTGCTAGCTTCATATTATTAACCATAAGCAACTTTAAAATATCCACTGAATACAAGCCATAGCTTCCATAGCTGAGTCCACTTGAATAATGAAAATCAAAATGTTGATTACTCAAACCAACTATTTGCAATTACAGTTGCTGCTATTCAAAGTGAAATAGAAAGAAAAGTAAATACATTTTTTAAAATATCTAAATTTTTGCAAATATAAATTTCTGTCTTGCCGTTGCTTATAATGTAGAGAGAAAAGGAAATCCAGAATATATTAGGGAAACAAAGGTCTTAAATTTCATAATTATATAGCTTGAAAAGTACCTTAAGTACTAGAGTCTCAGTTTATCAGTTTAAATATTGACAGTACATCCAAGAGTCATGATCACAATTAAATGAGATTGAAACTACAGAGCTAAAACCAGTGTCCAACTTAAAAGAGCCTAACAACAAATGTCTTGTATGTGAAACTAGTTTCCTTTGTAAAATTAGATTTGATTTATTAATTGGAAGATTCCAGACTAAGTCAGAGGAAATATAAATCTTCAAAGAACTCATGAATTGATAAAAGGCAGCCTGACAAAGTGATTCTAACTGCTATGTTTTGGTTTTCACAGCAACACTTTGAAATTATAGGCTTCATAATAAAACATATTAAGGTAACTATCTAAAGAAAGCAGAGTAAGCAAGAAAATGCTCAAGATATTTGGCCATGGCTTTGATTCCTTTTGTAACACCACATATTAAAAGTTTAAAAAATAATCCTTTATTTTAATAAATACAAAAATCTAGAGAGAATAATATTATTCTTCAGCATGGAAAAAGAATGAGAGCGAAGGAATATATTTTTATAACAGCAAGTCAAATGATGGGTAGGGAACCTTTCTTATACATTCTGCACCCAATTTAGATGTGAATAACTGTCTAAATATACTTCCTTCCTATGGTTAAAAAAAGAAAGATCAAACCCTTAAAAGAAAAGCCACTCATGAGGAAAATGAGCATACTGGCCTGCTGGAGTCCTTGCCGTGGTGTGCCTTAAATAATTCATTTTTTCATTGCAATGTAAAATAAATGTATACATAGGCACCAAGGCATGGTGCTAGAATTAAATGGATTTGTGACTTGTGGGTTAGGAAATAATATAAAAGGTAAGAATCTCACCAAGGTATTTCTTCTCTCCTCATTTGAATCCTTTGTTTAAAATTCATGTGAATAGAATAGCACTTGCCTTCAAAGAACAGGATTTTTAAAATGCAAGTAATTCCAGTGAGTTTCAAGAGAAAGCACTTCACATTAAACAATGCATGGAATGTTGTATCCATTTAATGGTTTGCTTGTTCTATGTGCTTGAAATTGATAGAAGTGCAAAGATGTCAAGACACACATTTCAAGTCATTTTAAATAATAGTGATAATAATAGTATTAAATCATACTAAACTACCTGACTTTTAATTATGCCACTGTAACTGAATTCCTAAGATTTCCTTATTTATAAACAGTGGTGAATTTTCTACTTATGAAAGATGAGCAGCCCATGGTAGAGTGATCTGGTGAGGTCCGCTTGCTGTGTTATCCCATGGGGAAATGTTATGAGAAATTATGCTTATCTCAGAGCAAAGAAAAAAAACAATATTCACTTTATCAGTAGCTCCCTCAAATAGTAACTAATTCAGACTCCATTAATCCATTCTTCAGACAGATTGTGTATAACCTACCAATCACCTGAAGCTCCTCAATTATTCACAGTGTTGCATTGTGGGTTAAAATCTTAGAGCTTGATCCTTAGAATACTGTGATACAATACAGAGTGAGCAACTGTTTCAGTCTGGATATCTGGTATCCACAGTAAGAAGAAAATAATTTTTACTTTCTTTTTTATTTATACAAAAGATATTATTATGGTAAATTATTAAATTCATCTATACTTTGAAGAATTACCATATTTTCCCTAAATAATTATTGTTTTAAATAGTTCTTATTATTATGATTTTGAGCACAGGGTACAATGTGAAAAAATTTATAACACATACATAAATATTCATTGTGATTTACAATATTTTCATGATGGGACCACTATAAATTAATTCACTTCCAAAATCATAACAGACCATTTCGTTGAAATGCTTATATAACTGAACTTACAGAGAATAGATCAACTGGTGTAACATATTAATTCTATTAATGTGGTAGGTCTGACCCTCATTTGGATGTTTATTGTGGAAGAATCAAAAATTCAATGATTAGATGATAAAATTCTTTCTTTCCTTTTAATTATAGTTGATAAAAAGTTCCATACTTTTTTTTTACAGCCATAGAATGTGTCTTCTTTTCTTACGCTCATGTTGCATTCTGTTACAGAAAAGTAAATTCTATTTATTGAAAATTTATAAGTATAAACCGCTTAGTACTGACAAACTCACCATGCCCAAATAAGGAAACCAGTGATGGGAGAAATAACATTCCTGAGCACCTCTCTGTGGACTTGAAGATAGAATGTGATGAAGGGAATGTGTGTCAGAGAGGCTATGGCTCCAGATATCTATGTAACCAGACAAGAGAATGAACAAAGGCATGGGGAGACAGATGACTCTTGATGTATTCCTTTTAAGTTAAATTGAATTTTAGAAGTTCCAATATTTGCAGTTAAAATGTCCAAATTATGAATGTTTCTGTTTGATTGAAGCTGTGTATCCAACTATACAAAGAACATGGGAAAGAGCTCAAAGAGTTAAAATTTTAAATTGGCCCCACTAACCATTACTGCCTTGAGGAAAAGTACATCTCAAGGCTGAGAACAAAAACCTCAGACCACCTCGTCTCGATAAGGACTGACTCAACAGTTCTGAGAGAAACAAGTACCTAGGTCAGCATGCCCCAGAACAGGGTGGCCAAGAGTTGAACCATGTCCAAAATAGGCAGAGTGTGTCAATTTGAACGAAACAATAAGATTGCTATGTGCCTGTTGCTAACTGCTTATGTGATTTTCTCTATAAATACTTCTCACCCTCTGAGTTTAGGATTAACTCCTCTATCTCCTTCGTGAGATACATGTCATCCCCAGAGCTCTGGAAATAAACCTCTTGTCTGATTGCAGCAAGATTGGCTCTCCATGAGCTCTTGGGTTCGAGTTCTCCCGGTACTTGAGTGAGGGGCTTCCCCAGTTCGATGGTATGAAATTAAGTAGAAGTAATACTAAGTTTGCCAGAAAACAATATATGGGAAATATTGCTTATGTCAGATAGACATATGGTCCATGCTTCCCCCCACCAATTAAAGCAACAACAACAACAAAATCAAGAGACCTATGCATGTGACATTAATATAACTAATTCAATATTGATGCTCAGAAAATAAACCTTTAGACATCCTCCCATAGGAGGGACCCTTCCCAGATGCTATAAATGATATTATGGTATGTTCGCAGGCAGGTGTCTAGCATGACTGTCATCAGAGAGGCTTTGGGCAGCAGCTGATGGAGCCAGAGTGACTAAACAAAAAGGAGGGTTTAAATGGGACACATGGTTTTTCTTGGTAAGGAGAAGTACAATAGATTTCCCCATTAGACTGGGGACAGGTAGGAATGGGAAAAAGAGGGAGTAGTTCGTAAAAGTTGAGGGAGAGATGACTGGGAAACAGCTGGTGTTTAGGAGTGGGAAATTTCAGGAGGAAACTAGAAGCCTAGTGCAATTGAAACCCCATGGAATCTACAAGGATGACCCTAGCTAATTCTTCTTGCAGTGGGGGATTCCCAAATGAGGGAATGGGTGCCATCACTGCATCTTTTTCCAGGTTTCTGGACTGTTTTCCTCCATCTTAGTTGTCTAATCCACCCACGATCTGAGAACATATTCCTGGGTTCATCGTAGCTCATTATTCCCTATTTGTTCTATATCCCCGGAAAGCCTTCTCTTTTCTGAGTGGAGGGGAAGGGTGAGTGGATCCAAGGCAAAGTCATGAGAGGGAGAAACAGACTGGGTGTAAGGGGAAGGGGAAATGCAGTCAGATTGTAATATATGAGTGAAGAATAAATAAAAAAGGTATATGACTAGTGTACTTCCTTCTAATAAGTGTGTGTTGGCAAGCAAATTACAAGATATCTTTAGCCTCCATCTACCTTTCCTGACAAGTATGTTTCACTATGAATAGGGATCAGTAACCAAGGAATAAGGAACTCATTAACAACAAAAGAAGTCAACTAATTGCTTAATACCAACATTCAAAGGTGAACATGCAAGTAAATCATGTCTTCTTGACAATTACAACACAAGAGAAAATGCTGTTTAAAATGTGGATAAGCAGGAAGACATCCATCTACAAGCATCAAACAGATTAATGAGATACCATTTAGTCAGTGGAGGTCTTAGTGCCTTTTGGAAACTAAACAAGATATTTTTTCTTTAGGATATTTAGGGTATACGGTCAGGATACAGCCTTGCAGGTTATAAGGGGTATGTTCCAGTGTCAGAGCAAAGTACAACAACCAGTGAAATCCACTGAAACAGAAACTGAAAAGGTGACACATACTGTAGAAAAGACAATGCAGAAATTCTACTGATAAAATGTATGAAAGAAAGAAGTACAAAAGATGACAATTTGAATTTAAATTGTTTATCAATGTGAGAAAAAAACTTTGAAATGGTCAAACAGATAGACTGTTAAATCACATGTTTTATGACCTCCCTTTACCCCAATATTCAGAAATATTAGTAAATAGAAACTACCCCCTTAATGCTTCATACTCAAAAATGTTCAATCAAGAAATAAAGAACACATGACTCACCCACATATTGACTCTGTCTCTCTGTCTCTCTGTCTCTCTGTCTCTCTGTCTGTCTGTCTGTCTGTCTGTTTCTCTCTCTCTCTCTCTCTCCTTCTCTCTCTCTCTCTCTTTCTCTCTCTCTCACCCTCTCTCTGTCTCTCTGCCTATGTGCGTGTGTGTGTGTGTGTTCTGTTTCTTAGCTAGATAGTTGTAGCTAAGATGCAAAATTTATAAAAGTAATGTTAAAACATGATTCCATTTCCAGAAAGAAAGGTCGAGTTAATAAAGATCATATCCCAATTTGCAGGCTGCCTTTTTTCCTGCTGACAGAGTCATTTGCCTTACAGAAGACTTTGAATTTTATGAGGTCTTTACCTTAGTGGTTGAACCATTTCTGTTAGGAAAATTGTCTCCTATGAAAATGCATTGCAGGCTGTTTCTCACTTTCTCTTCTATTAGATTCAACGTGCTTGGTTTTACTGTGAGGGCTTTGACTCATTTGGACTTGAATTTTGTGAGGGGTGATAAATTTGGAACTATTGGCATTCAACTACATGTAGATATCAGTTAGAATAGCACCAATTTTTGAAGATGATTTCTTTTGATATATGGTTTTTGCTTCTTTGTCAAAAATCAAGTGTTCATGGGTGTGTAGGTTTGTTTCTGGGTTTTAGTTTAGATTCAATTCCACTGATCCACCTGTCTTTATCTATACCAATATCATGTAGTTTGTATTTCTGTTGCCTTGTAAAACTGTGTTAGGTCAAGAAAGATGGTACTTCCAGGAATTCTTTTACTGTTCAGGATTATTTTGGTTATTCTGGAATGTTTTTTCCATATGAAGTTTGGAATTGTTCTTTAAAGATCAGTGTAGAATTGTGTTGGAATTTTGATGGGGATTGCATTGAGTCTGTTGGTTGCTTTAGGTAACATGGCCATTTTAACTGTTAACTTTACTCATTTACTAGCAAAAGATCTTCACTAACTCTTCACATGGAAAAGAGATAATATCTAAAATTTAAAACAAAATCATGAAGCTAGAATTCAAAAAACTATATAATCAAATCAAAACATGGGATACAGAACTAAACAGAGAATTCTCAACAGAGGAATCTCAACTTCCTGAGAAGCAGTTAAAGAAGTGGTAACATTCTTAGTAATCAGGAACATGCAAATCAAAATGACCCTGAGATTCTTCTTAACACCAATCAGAATCACTAACCTAAAAACTCAAGCAACAAAGCATGTTGTTGAGGATATGGAGAAAGGGGGAAACTCCTTTACTGCTGTTGGAATTGTAAACTTGTAAAACCACTCTGGTAATCAACCTGGCTTTTTCTCAGAAAATTGGAAGTAGTTTTACCTAAAGACCCAGCTATACCACTAATAGATATATAGGCAAAAGATATTCCACCATACTCCAAGGACACATGCTCCACTATTTTCATATCAATTTTATTCATAATAGTATGAAATTGGAAATAGCCTAAATATAATTCAACTGAAGAACGGATATAAAAAGTATGGTTCATTAATCACTAGAATATTTATTATTCAGCTATTAAAACACAAGGTCATTATGAATTTTTCAGGTCAATGGATAGGACTAGATAATATCATCCAGAGGGAGGTGACCCAGTCTCAAAAGGACATGCATGGTATATAGTTATTTATAAGTATATATTAGCCAGAAAGTACAGAATACCCATGTTATACCCCATAGACCCAAAGAAGTTGAAGAAGAAGGACCAATCAATTGAGAACACTTGATTCCCACATAGAATGCAGAACAAAATAATCATGGAAGGCTGAGGTAGGGATTGATCTGGGTGGATGAGGAGAGGGCTAGGGGAACAGAGATACAGGATCAAGTATGAAGAGAGGCAGGAATGAGTCCCAGAAGGTCAGGAGAATAAATAGATATATGCAGCTGTCAGGGGCCAGGGATGAGGGGATTCTTAGGAAGTCTCAGAAAATCAGGGGTCAGTGAAGGTTACCTTAGCAGAAAGCCCTATAATTGGGATATAGAAGCTCTAAAGGCGACCTCCAGTAGCCATGCAAGATCACCAGTGGAGGGATGGAAACAGCAACTCACCTATAATACTTTTGACCCAAAACTTGTCCCATCTATAACTGCAGGGACGAAGATAGAGAAGAGACTGAATAAATATCTGACCAGTGAACAGCCCCATTTTAGGACCCATCATATGGGCAGGCAACAAGTTTTCACACATTAAGGATGCTATGTGTGACTAGAGACAGGAGCCCAACATTGCAGACTTTTGAGAGACTCTACACAACAGCTGACTGAGACGTGTAAATACCCATACACAAACACTGGACAGAAGCCATGAGCCCTGTGGAATAGGTTGGGGAAGGATTGAAGGCTCTTAAGTACACCACACCCCTACAGGAAGACTAACAGTGTCAACTAACAGGAACCTCTGAAGGCTATCAGACAGTGATTCATCAACCAAATAGCATACACAGGCTGGTTCAAGGACCCAGACATATACACACACACACACACACACACACACACACACACACACACACACACATATATATAACAGTGGGAGAGTGGGCTATGTCTGGCTCAGTGGGAGAGGCTATGTCTAATCCTGCAGAGACTTGTTGCACTAGGGTCAAGGAATGGGGGAATGGGAGGGTCGCTGCCCTCTCAGAGGCATCAGAAAGGGGAAATAGAGAGAAGAACTCTGAGAGGGTTTGGTAACTTATGGGATGTAACTAAATAGGTAAATGAAATAAACAAGGGGTAAAGTTTTAACTGACCCATTAAACAGCAAAAGACCCAAACACATGGCAAGTCACTTTGACCAAAAGGCTACATAAGTTCTGCCAAATGATAGCACTCTGATGTTGAGGTTTTATTGTGATTTTAAAACTAGCCTTGCCTTTTTCAATACAGAAGATCAAGTTTCTATGCAATGTGACTCGAGTTTACATAGACTATCTATCTTCAACAAACATTCAGAATTCAGTAAATGCTCTGATTTTGTGTTCTTTTTGGTCTCTAATCTTCAGAATGAACTGGTTTATTTTTAAAATGAGAATAACACATGGGAAACCAAACCTTTTTATCTTTTTGATAAAAGAATGTGTTTGATCCAGCCAGCATTAGAGTTCAAATACACAGATAAAAGATGAAATAGAAGATTATTGAAAAGAAGTTTCCGGCTATGTATTCGGGGCAAGCAGAACATAAAAAAATATTTTATCATCAGCATATCAAGCATTGAAAATGCATTAAGATCATAAGATATAGTTCTTAAGCTTCTTATTTATTAAACTGAGACATGTAACACATCTACTTCATTGTATATACCCGATTTTCAAAAGGTAAGACTGTATGTATTGTTTCAAAGCTATAAAAAAAAAAATCCACTATCAACTAAGGAAAATATTAGGGCATAATTTCTTGTCAACTCTTGATGGTTTAGAGAGAAAATTTTAGAGTCAATAAAGTAAGAACTGTGGTTTGGGTGTATAAAATCTGATTTTTCACTATAAAAATACATTCAATAGCTTCAAAGATGTAGCAAAGTTGATCCATGTCTAGTAAGCATGAATGGTATAACTTTCCCATAGTTTATCCAACCAGGAAGTCAAAAGAGTCAATTTTCAAAGAAAACCATGGTCTCTGTGTAGATTCTTCCATGTGGTTAGAAAAAGGTTTTCTCAAAGTGCAAAATAAGAAAAAATAGTAATCTGTTTGCAGCTTATTTACCCTTAAGATTATTTTCGCTTTTAGACATGTTTGTAATGTTGAGTCTAAGGTGACCAAGCTAGACTCTTCAAAGGTGTTTTCTATTTTCAAATATCCAGAGAAAATAACATTCTGTATAAAAATGCTTTAAGGAGATCTAAGAAAACCAGGTAAATATCAATCTTATCACCCATTTTAAGCATATTCATAAGAAAGTAACTATGATAAATATATACTAATGTATCACTTTTCTACTAAACCAGACAACATTAAGAAAGAGTGTAAGAAGGATTGGATGTTGAAAAAAATATAGCCTCTATAGGCTCACAGGGACTATTAGGATGTTTAGCCTTGCTGGATTAGACATGGCTTTGTTGTCACTGGAAGTAGGCTTTGAAGTTTCAGATCTTCAAGCCAGGTCTACTGGCTCACAGTCTCTTCCTGTGTCATGAGGATCTAGGTATAGAACTCACAGCTCCTTCTCCAGTTCTATGTCTTCCTGCATGCTGACATGCTTCTAGCCATGCTGATGACAAGCTAAACCTCTGAAACTGTAATCTTGCACCAATCAAATGTTTTTCATAAACTAACTGGTTATAAAAGTTGTCATGGGCATGGTATCTTTTCACAGTAATAGAAACACAAGCTAAGGCAGAAGTTGTTGGAAAAAGAAAAAGGGAGAGAACCAGATTAATGTACATGTGTGTAAGATAGTTATTTTAGTTTGCCTGTATGAAAGACACAGAATCCTGGCGTGTTATTTATAAGCTATAAGCCTAGATGGGGTAGGTTCTGTGCTATCCTCTCCTACATTGAAATCATATGCCTGTGAGTGGCCCAGGCCTGTTCTCAGCATCCACTTACCTGTGACATGTTCATCTTCCATCTCCTCTCATGAAAACCTCCTCCTCTCCCCATCTTCTCTGTCCTCCTCCCTGTGGTTTCTCTAAAGACCCCTGACTTGATTCTTGGTCCAGTCTTCATCTCTCTCCTACCCAATAGGTTCTAGCCTTTTATTAACCATTATTTTTAAATTAGAGAGCAAGGTTTACACAAAGGCTAGCTCAGCTGTCTAGATGGCAACCAGATCTTGGGGTTCAGAGTTTAAAATTTGTATACATAGCAACAGACCAATCCGCAGCATTTCTCCCTAATTTCATTTTCTTTACAGTGCTAAAAGACCCTGGCAGAAGCAATTCACAGGATAAAGGACTCGTTTTGACTCAGGCTTCACTAGGAAAAAAAAAACATAGACAGGGCAGAATGCTGGTTGGTTACACTGCATCTCCAGGCACACAGTACTAGTAGTGACACACTTCATTGGTATGTGCTATGTAAAACCAGGATATGTTACAATTTCATCTCATTAAAAAATGGAAATTCATGTATTACACACAGTTAAAAATGTAACTTGATCCAGGCAGTATGAAAGCTGTATAGAGACTCCAAGGGAAGAAATGGCTTCTGTTGTTATTCACTGTATGGCTACATTCTCTGCTGGAAGCTCCAGGTCCTGTTTACAAGCCTGTACTGTGCAAACCTTGTTCCTTGATTTAAACCGATAGGTTAAATAAAATTGTTAACAGCCAATCACTGGAAAGAATAGAGGTAAGTGGGTTTGGAGTGATTTGGTTGGAAGGGGAGAGATCAGGGAAAAGGGGAGAACAACTTAGGAAACCAGGAAAGGAGATAACTTTTGAAATGTAAATAAATAAAATGTAAAACAAAAAGAGATCAGGGAAGGGGGGAATGCACCCTGGAGGTCAGGAGTTAAGTGGCTAATAAACACTTGGCCAGGAAAATTTAAAAGTATCTGGTATACACTGCTGAGAAGGTAGCCTGGCAGTAGTTACAAGAGGAGATCAGGGATTATCCCTCAGTGACTGTCAAAGCCAAATAAAATAACCATAGTCTTATTTATCTGTAAACTAGTTGGAGATTAGCTTAAATTGGTTTACTAAAGGTATCAATAGAATTATATGATCTGGACCTTACCTGTTGTCATATCTCTTTAAACAACTGTGCCACTACTGGTGCATTACCAACTGTGGCAACAGTGACAGGAAACTTTTTAAAATTATTATATTTTTATGGAAACTACATACTCTCTTGTTTGGGTTTCTGTCTTGCTTCACAGAAGGTAACTTATTTTTATTTTAATTATTTATGCTGCACTAGTTGTGGTCAAAGCCTTCTGATGGAAACATCACCTAAGAGGGAATATATTAGTTATTTTTCCATATAGTTGGCTAGTGTCTTCTAAATGGTTATGTTTGCATCCATACATTTTTTTCTTTTCCTTCTAACCTTGATCAGAGAAGCTTGCTTCTGTAGTGGATAGTGGCTAATTCAGAGAGCAATTATTCTTCCAAATGTTCAGAAGAAAAACAATTGTGAATGTATTTTCATTGATGCATTTATATACATTTCCTTCTCCCAAGACTCAGGAAAAGGGAGAATAAAGAATTGATGAGCTAGAGCAAGAGTTATTTGAAATAATGTCCTCTGGACACAACCTGGCTCTTGTACCTGTCAATTTGCCTCAGGGATGGTTACCTCCACAAGACCCAGCCAAGAAAAAGAGAAAGAACATGAACTCTGGATGGATTACTGGTGCACTACCAATAGCAAAAAAGCTATTAGCAATTGATGACAGATGAAGGAAGGAAAGTCACGTTTCATTATGAATGATGCCACCAATGGGCTTTTCATACTTGAGTGAGGAACTCATGTTCACATCCATATGGAAAATCTCAGTGCTGTAAATAATAAATACATAACTTATTGAAAGACAGCAAAATATTGGAAGCACTGGAAAATGGACTACAATAAATACTGTTGCAAGAGGGAATCACAGGTGAATATTATTATCAAGACACAATGTATATATGTTGTAAATTTCAAAGGATAAACAAAAAGTTAAGGACAAAATACAGCTATAAAATTATTTAAAAGTTTACATATCAGCTTTGTTTTCCTTGTTTAGGTTTTGTTTTTGGTTTGTGTGTATATGTTTTGTTTTCCTTGATCAGGATTTTCCAAGAGACTCCCAAAACATTTGTTTTTGTTATTGACCTTGGTCGACCTCGAGATGTAGAAGGAAAGTCCCAATATCTCTGGAGTAGGTCCTCCAGAACACTGAGCTGGATCTGAGCCTAGTGGACTAACTTTCTTTATACTAGAAGGTGTCATGCAAACTTCTAGATGAGTGAAGCAACCAAAGTGATATCTTTAATGTCTGTGAAACACAGTGACAACCAGCATGGCACAGGAACCCTAAGGGTCCTGTAGTGATATGTATACTTTGGTTGTAACAAACAGCATTCCACTTGGCCTTAAGGCCCCCTAAACATAAGAGTAACCTTGTCGGATATGAGAAACCTAGCCTACTACACAGGTCTCTTGAAGTCATGGTTATGAACCAAATGGATCTGACAGATATCTATTGATTTTATATCCTAAAACAAAATAATATACCTTCTTCTAAGCACCTCCTACTACCTATTCCAAAATTGAACATATATTCAGTCACAAAACAGACCTCAACAGATACAAGAAGACTGAAATAATCTCATGCATCCTATCAGATCACCATGACAAAGACTGGTCTTTAACAACAATAACAAACAAACAAAAAATCCAGGAAGGGCACATACACATGGAAGCTGAAGAATGTTCTACTCAAGGACAAATTTTTCAAGAAAGGAATTAAAGACTCTTTAGAATTTAATGAAAATTTGTGGTACACAAAGAAAGCAAGGCTGAGAGGAGAACTCATAAACGAGACCATACACTAGCAGCTTAAGAGTACATCTGAAAGCTCTAGAACAAAAAGAATCAAATACACCCAAGAGGAGTAGAAGGGGAGAAATAATCAAACTCAGGGCCTAAATCAGCCAAGTAGAAACAAAAAGATCTAAAGAAAGAATCAACAAAACCCAGAGCTGGTTCATTGAAAAAAATCAACAAGATATATTAACCTCTAGCCACAATAACCAGAGGGCACAGGGACAGTATCCAAATTAACAAATTCAGAAATAAAAAGGGAAGCATAACAACAGAAACTGAGGATATATATATATATATATATCATCTCACCCTATAACAAAAGAATATACTCAACAAAACTAAAAAATATGGAGAAAATGGACAATTTTTGAGACAGATACCAGGTACTGAAGTTAAATCAGGTTGTGATAAACCATCTAAACAGTCCTGTAACCCAAAAGAAATGGAAAGTCTCCAAGCCAAAAAAAAAAAAAAAAAAAAAAAAAAGCCCAGGACCAGGATGATTTAGTACAGAATACTATCAGTTCTTCAGAGAAGACATAATACCAATACTCTTCAAACTATTCCACAATATAGAAACAGAAGAAACACTACCCAATTCCTTTTATGAAGCCACAATTTTGCTTATACCTAAACCACACAAAGACACAACAAAGATAGAGCACTTCAGACCAGTCTCCTTTACAAACATCAATGTAAAATTATTTAGTACAATTCTCTCAAACTGAATCCAAGATCATATCAAAAATATCATCCATTGTGATCAAGTAGGCTTCATCCAAAGGATGCATTCTTGGAAAGATCAGGAATTCAAGGCCCATACCTAAACAGTAAAAGCAATATACTCTAAACCTGTAGTCAACATCAAACTAAATGAAGAGAACTTGACATAGACGTAATCTTACTAAATCAGGAACTGGACAAAGATGCCCACTCTCTACCTATCTTTTTCACATAGTATTTGAAGTCCAAGCCAGAACAATTAATAACAACAACAACAAAAAAAAAGAGATACAAATTGGAAAGGAAAAAGTGAAAATATCACTATTTGCTGATGATCTGATAGTATACTTAAGTGACCCCAAAAATTCAACCAGAGAACTCCTACATCAGATAAACAACTTCAGCAAACTGACTGGATATAAAATTAACTCAAATGCATCAGTAGCTTTCCTCATAGGATAAACAGGCTGTGAAAGAGTTTAGGCAAAGGACACAATAGTCACAAACAAAATGCTTTGGTGTGACTCTAAACATGGAAGGGAAAGATCGGTATGACAAGAACTTCAAATCTCTGCAGAAAGAAATCAAAGAAGTTCTCAGAAGGTGGAAAGCTTTCTCATCCTCATTGATGGCAGGATTAATATAGTAAAAATACTCATTTTGCCAAACACAATCTACAGATTCAATGAAACCCCCATCAAAATTTCAGCACAATTCTTCATAGAGTGAGAAAGAGCTATTTGCAAATTTATTTGGAATAAAAAATAATAGAAGAGCAAAAACCATTCTCAACATAATAGAACTGCTGGGGAATCAAGATCCCCAACTTTAAGCTGTATCACAGAACAATCATGATGATAATCGTAGGACACTGATACAGAAATAGGCAGATAGAGCAGTGGAATAGAGCTGAAGACTCAGAAATTAACCCACACATCAATAGTCATTTGAACTTTGACAAAGGAGCTAAAACCATCCAGATAAAAAAAGACAGCATTAAAATAAAATTGACTCTGGTACAACTGGAGGTCGGCATGGAGAAGAATACAAATCGATTCATTCTCATCACTTGCTGCAAATCTCAAGTCCAAGTGGATCAAGGATCTACATGTAAAACCCGATATACTGAAACTAGTAAAACTGAAAATAGGGAAGAGCCTTGAACAGATAGGCACAGGGGAAGATTTCCTAAGTAAAAGCCTAATGGTTTATGCTCTAAGATCTAGAATTGACAAATGAAACCTTATAAAATTGCAACGCTACTGTAACACAAAGGATATTGTCAGTAGGACAGAAGGGCAGCCAATAGATTGGGAAAATATCTTCACCAAACCTAAATCTGATAGAGGGCTATATCTAGTATATATACACAGAACAGAGGAAGTTAAAAGCTAGAGAAACAAATAACCCTATTAAAAATGAGGTATGGAGCTAAACGAAGAATTCTCAGCTGTGAAATATAAAATGGCCAAGAAGCACCTAAAAAAATGTTCAACATCTTTTTTGACTGGGTTACCTCACTCAGGATGATATTTTCTAGATGCATTCATTTTCCTAGGATTTTCACAAAGTCATTGATTTCAATAGCTGAGTAGTACTCCATTGTGTAAATATACCAAAATTTCTATATCTTTTCATCTATTGAAGGACATCTGGGTTCTTTCCAGCTTCTGGATATTATAAATAAGGCTGCTATGAACATCTTTAATCATCAGGGAAATGCAAATCAAAACAACTCTGAGAGTCCACCTCACACCAGTTACAATGGCTAAGATCTCAAAACTCAGGTGAGAATGTGGAGAAAGAAGAACACTCCTCCACTCATGGTAGGATTGTAGACTTGTATAATCATTCTGGAAATCAGACTTGCAGTTCCTCAGAAATTTGGACATAGTACTACCTGAGGACCCAGGTATTCCACTCCTGGGCATATATCCAAAATATTATCTATCATATAACAAGAACATGCTCCACTATGTTTATTATGTTTATAGCAGTCATATTTATAATAGCCAGAAGCTGGAAAAATCTAGATTTCCTTCAACAAAGAAGTAGATACACATTATGTGGTATATTCACATACTGGAGTACTAGTCAGCTATTAAAAATAATGACTTTATGAAATTCTTAGGCAAATGGATGTAGCTAGAAAATAACATCCTGAATGAGGTAAACCAATCACAAAAAAAACAAAACAAAACAAAACAAAACCAACCAACCAACCAAATAAACAAACAAACTAAAAACCACTCTTGGTATGCACTCACTGATAAGTGGATATTAGCCCAAAAGCTCAGAATACCCAAGGTACAATTCATAGACAACATGAGGCTCAAGAATTGGGGAGACGAAAGAGTGGATGCTTCTGTCCTTTTTAAAACTGGGACAAAATTATTCACAGGAGGAAATAAAGAGAAAAAGTGTGAAGCAGAGACTGAAGGAAAAGCCATCCACTGTACATATATTTACCAAACCCAGAGAATATTGTGGATGCCAAGAACTGCATACTAACAGGTGCCTGATATAGCTGTCTCCTGAGAGGCTTTGCCAGAGCCTAAGAATTACTGAGTCAGAAGCTCTTAACCAACTATTGGACTGAGAACAGGGTCCCCAAACGTGGAGTTAGAAAAAGGACTGAAGGAGCTCAAGGGGTTTTCAGACAGGAAGAAAAACAATGTCAACCAACTAGACTCCTCTCTTTCCGCCCCTCCCCCAGAGCTACCAGAGGCTAAGCTAGTAACCAAAGAGTACATATAGAGAGACCTACGGTTGCAGCAACATATGTAGCAGAGGATGGCCTTATCAGGCATCAAGGTAAAGAGAGGCCTTTGGCACTGTGAGAGTCCAATACCCCAGTATAGGGGAATTCCAGGGCAGGAATTGGGAAGAAAGAGTATTGGTGGGGGAACACATGTAGATGCAGGAGAGGGAGGAAAAGATCGAGGGATTCCAGAAAGGAAAATGGGACTGGAGATAATATTTTAAATGTAAGTAAAATATATCCATTTTTTAAAAAATATGCTTGCTTTTTGATTAGTTATGTCCCTCTCTCTTAATCATTGAAGTTGCGTCACATTTCATAACTTTTTCTTACTAAACAGTGCTTCAGCTGGATAATTCCATTGACCTATTGCCTGTGAATTATTCTAAGAGTCAGTGAATTGTTTTTGTCTTTTTCTTTTCTAGGATTTCCATTTTACGTTTCCAAGTGTGTATATATTCCAGTGTTCCAGTTTATAAGTAAATACATGCTTATCTGCAAAATAAACATTTACACAGGTTCTCCAAGAAAGTCTCATGGGGGAAACAAAACGCTCTCAAGAGTAGCCCTGTGCCTAGTAGTAAATAAGCCAAATAAATCAAGCCCAATGACATTTCTGACGTTCATTTACCTTTAATTTTTAGTGGGCCTTTTCCTTTCCTTCCTTTCTTTCTCTCTTTCTTTATTACTTTCTTTCCTTTTTTGTTTTACAGGTAATTTGCTCATACTAATACACATTATGACTTTTGCCTCTGTGTTGTAATGGTATTCCTGTGTGAGAACCTGTATGTTTCTGCATTTATAGATGTTCCTTAGGTTTTTTGTTTGGATCTTTTTCTTCTGTTAGTATTTCTGAGTCTTAGTGAAATTTGATTTCTTTTGATTACTACCACTACTGCTACTACTATGATTCTTACTATTTTGTTTTCTAAGGATAGAAAGGATCCAGACTCCAGTAGAACTGCAAGTGAAGAGGAAGTTGGGAGAGTTAAGTAAGGAGAATTAATCAAAATATACTGTATGAAAAAGTCTATTTCAAATCAAAGGAAAAAATAAAAAAGAGCACAAAATTTAAAATGTTTACAATATTTCTTAGCAAACGTGTACACAACTTTATATGCCATTAGTAGAGTGTCCCTCACATTTTTTGTTGTTAAAACTGTTTGCAGGAATTAAATGAGCTAAAATTAGGAAGGAAAAAAAAATAAAGAAGACTGCAATTCCTTCGAAAAAATTATCAACAACAGTTTAAGGTCAGTACACTAACATGAGTCCTGTTTGGTTAGTCATCCTGAAATAACATAGCCAAGCGCCCTGCATCATTTTTATAGGAATGGCTTGTTCTGACTAACTGAGAGTTGAGCCTGTTAGTCACAGCTTCTTGAGGATTTGTCCTCAACCTTCATGCTGCTGCCAGCAGTCTCCCCGCACTTGCTTATCTTTCAGGCATCACTATTATCACCTGAACAAGGCTGATTCATTTTGTGACTATTTCCCAACTCCTTAAAGCTATAATTTGTCTTTTCTGGCACTTTGAGTCAGCTGAGTCCCAAGAGCTTCTACATCCTTTCATCCTTTACTCCCAGGGCTGAAGACTGAAAGAAATGAGTCAAGAATCTCTTGCCCTCCATGATTAGAACTGAGAAATTGTAAGAGAACCCTGCAAAAGTCAATTTGCTTGCAGAAAAGGAAAAAGCTTTTAAAGCTCTGATCCTATCAAATGTAAAGTTAAATTCTTAAAAAGGGACATCCTAACTGCCTTATATTTATCAGAAGTATAATAAGCTCACTGGCATTGGACATTGAATTTCTATTGCGGTTTTGAGATAGTTTTAAATCATCAGCACAGAACAAAACATTATAAATAATACATTAAACAGAAGCATTTTAAAGTGTAACGGAAAATGGAGAGTGGCACTCTTCTAACCAATTATTTTAAAAGGCTTTCAGTTTTTAATTTCACATTAACTAGTTTAAATAGAGGGCATCTTGCCTACTAGGAAGAAAACTATACTTATATTTAGTTCATTCAAACTAGTTTATTCACAAGGAGACCATATATATTCTCTTACTTGAATGAATCATTTTGATAGATCCATTATAGGGAAAATATCCACAGATTTTGGGTGGGGAAGATTTACTGTTAGCAACTGGGAGGAAGGACATCAGGAGATTTAATGAGTCATTAACCATGAAATTTTTATTAAATCTCTTATTGTTAGGGACATAGTAGACAAGGATTCTCAGGGACTGTTTGAGGAAGTCCTTAAATCAGTCTCATGGAATTATACTTTCCACTGTTGTTTTCCAGAAAATCACAGAGAAAGACAAGTTTACTACCCTAAATAATTTCCGGCTAATAATAATCTGTACTTTTTAAACTCTGAATGATATCCTTGCATCAAGGACCTTCCCTACTGCCATGCTAAAATTTTCTTGGGACCAGACTGCACTCCCTTCTTGCCTGCTGTGAATGGAATCATACTCTGATTCTTGAAACTTCCTTGAAGAAGTTTCCCTACACACCACGATGAAGCTCTCCTTTAGTCAAAGGTCCTGTACATTTACTTTCATGATTTATTATTAACTAAATAAATTGAACTAAATAAATAAATAGATAACTAAATAAAATGGAAGACTTGGAGAAGACTGTCTTACTTCCCAGAAGGGCACTCCTGGGAACCTCAAGGGGTCTGCTTGTGAAAGCCATTACATTACATACCTTGTTTATTTCAGTTCAAATCCCTGCCCTCTCCCAAACCATATGCTTCTATGTCTGATGTTTCTCACATCAGCTCAACAGAGCCAGTGGAGCAGTGATGCTGTTTTCCCCCTAAAATTCTAGTAGGCTTATTTAAAAGCATAGAGTGACCAGATTACATGCCTCTGTCAGTCTACTTGATTTTTTTAAAAGAGAATTTCTCACATAAGATTGGTATAGTGCTGAGAACACTATTAATTAATTAATTAGTTAATTAATTAAAACTATTCATTAGTTTTAATTTACATTACTTCAACTGTGTTAGGAAAGCACACGTGTGTGTGTGTGTGTGTGTGTCTGTGTGTGTGTGTGTGTAAGTATTTACACACACCTGTGTGTTTGTGTAGAAATAGTTCAAGGTAAGAAAAAGCAATTTTGAGATATTTGAAGGTTGTTATTTATGCAATTGGAAATGCATCTACATTTAAGTGGCTCTTTTGTACAGCTCATACTACTTTATATTTTCTTTTCTTTTTTCTTGTTTTCTTCATTATTATTTCTCAGTTGAAGTGACAATAACAGCTGTATCATTTCTTTTTGTTTCTTCCTTTTTTTATTGGATAGTTTCTGTATTTTTTAAAATATACCCAGAGAATATTTATGAAAGAAGTAAATACAAATATTTTTCACAATAATTAAAAGTTCAAAAATCAAGGAAATTCACTTAAGTAATAATGCAGGTAATTATTTATATATCAATGTTTTCTAATTAAATCCTATAAAGTAACCTTTTTTTATTTTTTTTATTTTTTTATTTTTTTTTGCTACACATTGTTAAGTTGTAGTTCTCTAAGGACTTGTAATATTAAACACATTTGTGCTAATTTTTTAAAAAAGTAACCTTTCTTTTCTAAATATATGATATGCAATATTTGCAAAGTATATAATTCTCATTAAAAATGGGAATTTCAGTATATTCATTTTCTAAGAAAAATGTATATTAGTTTCTAAAACTACTAAGGCCTCAAAATCACCTCTCCAAAAAATATCTAAATCACTTATGGAAGGACAATACAACTTCCTCAAGTCAAATCTCCTTGTATAAAGAGTCACTGGATACTTTTATGAAGAGATGTTTATTGTGCATTTTAAATAATTTTCACAGAGTGTAGTTCAAAGTTAAGAAGTAGAGACATTCCAAATGGAGAAGACCTTCCTTCATGAGATGTAGAAAAGCAGAATCAGTGGAGAACTTAACTCATTACAGTGAAGAAAACAGAACAAAC